>NC_057864.1:178468563-178813563 GCF_019393635.1 Dromiciops gliroides | reverse complement strand
AGGAACTAATTAATTACCAGATTTGGTAATTAAGAGGCCAGTGGTCACTTTGGAGGGATGACTTTCCTTTGAGTAATGAGGTCCAAAGTCAGATTTTAAGAGTTGAGAATGAGCAAGAGTAGAGCAAATGAAGGCAATGGAGTGTAAATAGGTTTTTTTCAAGGAGTTGGCTGAAAAGGGAAAAATATGGAATAAAAGTTCAAGGGGACATGAGGTCAGGTAAGAAGCCTTTGTCTTGTTTTGTTTTGTTTAAGGATGGGAGTGACCGGAGCATGTTTATGGTCAACAGAATGATCCAGTAGACTCTGAGAGACTATGGTTAGAATGAAAGGAGGGACAGTTAGGGGATCAATCTGTTGGAAGTTAGGAGGGAATCAAGAATACAGGTTAAAGTAAGGTAAAGTAATAGTCCTAAATATTATGTGAATGACCAACCCCAATTCCAGAAGACTCATGATAACATGCTGCCCACATCCTAATAGAGGAGCAACAGACTCAGAGTACAGAATGAGACAAATTTTGTTGTGGGGAGACATGGCCAATCCATGAATTTATTTTGCTTTACTAAACATGTTTGTTACAAGTGCTTTGTTTTTCTTTTCTTTTCTTTTTTGTTTTAGTGGGAAATGGGAGATGGAATAGAGAGGGGGAAAATGCTTGTTAATTGAAAAGACATTTTTTAAACTGAAAAGGCTGCAGAAGACACAGGACTTAGGCACCAGAGTTCTACATGGTGAACCTGAGCTGTTCCCCTAGCTCTTAATCCAAATGCCTCAACCTTCTCAATGATATGAAGGGGGAAAGGACAGAACTGGGGGTAAGGGGGAGATCAAAAGACCTGTGTTCTATTCCCCATTGCACCATGAGATGGTTGGATAGGAAAATAACATTTAGACCTGAAAAGGAACTTTGAAGTCATTTCATCAAACCTCCTCATTTTCCAGATGAGGAAATTGAAGATCAAAGAGCTTCTAATGACTTACTCAATGCCACAAAGGTAAGTAACAGGGTTAGGATATGAAACCAGTTCCCTTGACTCCAAACCTATTTCCTGCCCTCATCACACCATCACCTCACCCCAAAGGATTTCAGTATTGGGATTCTCAGCCTATTTCTGGGAGATTAGAAGGCAGTAGGTGTGAAGGCAATGCAGGAGATGATGTACTCAGAAGGTAGATGGATGGATAGATGGATGGGTGGGTGGATGGATACTTTGAGGTTTTTTTCTTTTTCTTTATATTTTTTATCACATTCATTTATTTTCATTTTGAATTCCAAATTCTCTCCCTCCCTCCAGCCTCTCCCCTACCCACTGAGAAGACAAGCAATATGATACACCCTGTACACATGAAGTCATGCAAAATATAGTTTTATCTCAACCATGTTGCCCAAAAAATCAAGAAAAACAAATTAAGTGAAAAATACTTCAATATACACTCAGAGTTCAGCAGTTCTTCCTTTGAAGGTAGATAGCACTTTTCATCATGAATCCTTTGGAACTGAAGTAGGTCATTGCATTGATCAGAGTTATGAAGTCTTTCACAGTTGATTATTGTTACATAATTGCTACTACTGCGCACAATGATCTCCAGGTTCTTCTCACTTGATTTTGCATCAGTTCATATAGGTCTTGCCATGTTTCTCTGAAACCACTTCCCTCGTCATTTCTTATAGCACAATAGTATTCCATCACAATCATGTGCTACAACTTGTTCAGCCATTCCCCGATTGATGAGCATGCCCTCAATTTCCAATTATTTACCACCACAAAAAGAGCTGCTAAAAATATTTTTGTACCTATAGGTCCTTTTCCTTTGATCTATAAAGGAAACAGACTGAGGGGTGGTATTGCTGGGTCAAAGGGATCACACCATTTTATAGCCTTCGGGGCATAGTTCCAAATTGTTCTCCAGAATGGTTAGACCAGCTTACAATTCCACCCACAATATATTATTGTACCTATTTTTCTACATCCCCTCCAGCAGATATTATTTCTCTTTTCTGTCATATTAGCCAATCTGGCAGGTATAAGGTGGTGCTTCAGAATTATTTTATTAATTTTTTTTTGCAGGGCAATGGGGGTTAAGTGACTTGCCCAGGGTCACACAGCTAATAAGTGTCAAGTGTCTGAGGCCAGGTTTGAACTCAGGTACTCCTGAATCCAGGGCTGGTGCTTTATCCACTGTGCCACCTAGCTGCCCCTGCCTCAGAATTATTTTAATGTGCATTTTTCTAATTATAAGCAAGTTAGAGGATTTTCATATGATTATTGATTTCTTCTTCTGAAACTGCCTGGTCATATCCTTTGACCATTTTTCAATTGGGGAATGGCTCAAATAAGAATATTTATAAAGGACTTAGCGTAGTGCTTGGCACATGGTTAATGCTTAATGAAAGCCTATTTATTTCCTTCCTTCCTCATCTATAAAATGGGAATAATAATAGCACTTTCCTCCCAACATTGTTGTGAGGATCAAATGAGAGAGTATTTTTGAGTGCTTTGCAAACTTTCCATCATAATATAAATGCTAGTTATTATCACAGAACACAAGTGGAAACAATTGGGCTTGGAACTTAGGAGACTTGCCTTTTAGTCTTGATTCACATGAGCACAGCCAAGACAAGTCCCATCTCCCATTTAGACCTCAGTTTGATTTTGCTCATAGCTTTGACATTCTATAAGATATCACTTTCCCACTCTGAAGGACATGTTTCACACACACACACCTGCTCTGTAGTACAAAATATAGTGGAAGGATGTGCCACAGCCTCTCTGGATGGGTCATCCCTTGTTATGCAAAGGGCCCAACTGTGATGCTTTATTGTCTATATTGTTTCTCTTTGGTCCTCCAGAAGCAGCACCCAACCAGTTCCCTGAGTCAAAGGGCACCAGGATTGGGACCCCTTTGTGATCTGCCCCTTCCTTTGTTCTCTTCATGCCTGTCACCCTCTACTCTAGAATACCTGGTCAGTTTTCAATGTCTTTGTTCTAGCCCCTGGAGAATGAGGTGCTGGAGCAGGGGAGGGAGCAGAAATGGGTCCCTGAGCACCCTCTGATCAGCTTTCCCACAGCCTCAGATCTCACTGGGCCCTACTCCAACACCCAGCCCACTGATCTTTACCACAGATAGACCTTGTAGAAATTGCAATAGCTAGGGCTGCTAGAACTAACAGACTGCCTGTTAAACAATGTAGGGAAATGGGGGAGCGGGATGTTTTGTTCCCTCCCCTCATATCCTCTCCTCAAATTTGTAACCACTGAATAAAACACATGAGACTAATTGAATGACTGGGGAAACTACATCTCAGGATCACACATCCCCTTCAAGTCTCAAATCCCCGTTGTCCCATTTAAGCCAGTTCAAAAATAGCTCTATCATGACTTAGGACTCCAGACTGTGCTAGTGATGTCATATCTATGTGATGTGGTCTTCTCCCAGCACGAACATATATATATATATACACACACACACAGAGGAAAAGAGTTTTGCAGGATGCAACAGTTGGGTATGGGACTTCCTCCTACTCAAAGATGGGCATGAAGGCAGACTTTCAGTCCCCATTATCCAGAGAAGCTTCTCTTGTGCCTCAGTTTCCTCCTTTGTAAAATGGAGGAGTTGGAATGATCCCTAAGGTCTAAATCCTGGGATCCTGCGACTAAGTTCTCCAAATACATTAGACTCAGGGAGAACAAGAGGAAACAAGGAAACAAGATGGAAAAGATCAAGAAAGGATTTATTCTAGCCTTTACCCTGAAGAGGGACCTAACCACAGATCCACTGCCTCATGAAGTCTGGGAAAGACCTAGTTGAAGAGACCTCTTGTCAGTCCCTCCAAGAAGCCTTAGAAATGTTTACTGGGAGGGGCAGCTAGGTGGTACAGTAGATAGAGCACCGGCCCTGTAGTCAGGAGGACCTGAGTTCAAATCCAGCCTCAGACACTTAACACTTGCTAGCTGTGTGACCCTGGGCAAGTCACTTAACCCCAATTGCCTCACTTAAAAAAAAAAAAAGAAATGTTTACTGGGCCCATCTTGTGTTTATAAATAGGATGGAGTGTGTGAAAGGATAACTGCTCCTGTTTGCACAAACTTCCCCTAAGTAGGAATATTAGGTAGACAGAGAGTCATTTCCCAAGACTCCAACTTCTCTCCTCCCCTAATTCCCACAAGTCAGAACTAAGGAAGATGCCCTGGAACCTGTAGCACAGTCCTCTTCAAAGAAGGCAGGGCTAGGAGGAGGATGGGAGTGATGTGGGGTGGCTGGGTTTAATCGATGGTGAGGCATCCCAAAGGAATTACAAGACTCAGTGACTCAGTTTCCCAAGTTTTATTGCAATACTGTGTGTGACCACAGGGAAAGAAAACACCATGGAGGTATCCCAAATAGGGGGATGAAAATGATTATATTTATAGTTAGAAAAAGTAGATTATCTCTTCATTATCTTAATCTCCTCTTTGTGGGAGGTTTATGGGAGGTCTTACCCTAATTTGGACTTCCTGGGGTCCCAAGACAACCCACGAGGTGGATACCTTTTTCCCTGGAGGTGTGTTTTGGGGGTTTACACATCATAAGGTTAACTTCAGAACAAATATGGCCTTTTCTGCACATGTTCCCAAGGACATGCTTAAACTTGTCGATCTTAGAGGGTCTCTGTGTTTATGGTATCTCTTTACTGAAGATCTGGTTTCTAGGTATCCTGTCATCTAGGAATATTAATGGATATTAATGGTTAATGGTCCCTGGTTACTGTCTCTGTTGATGGTGAGGGTTGGTAGGGACTGAACCCTCTTGGTTACAATAAGAACACAAACCTTAGTTTCTCTGTTAACCCTTTCAGGTACTATTGATAAAAACTCAAGCCTCGGTTTATCTGTTAACCCTTTTAGCCGCCTCCATCAGGAGAAGTGGAGAACTCCCCCACAAAGGGAAGATGGAGTTGAACGACCACCTAGGGGAATCTTCCCAATCACCTTCACCTTCGGGTGAAAGTGAGAAGCTAGGTTTCTGCCTTGACCTGCCCTTGAAGACCGTAGTTTCCAGAGTAAATCCTTAACATTACCCCAAGAGGTATTTAATCAAGGTGGAGGGGGGGTGGTAGGAGTATAAATTTATCCCTCTTCATCTTCCCCTTGATATCCAAAAAGGGGAAGGGGAAGTTGTCTCCAACACAACTCTACAGTTATCCCTTCCACATCACGACTTTCCCTATCAGGATTTTGATATGTCTCAAGTAGGCATAAGAAATTAAATGAGAATGGGGGGAGTTTTGCGGAAGTGGAAGACAACAAAGACCAGCAGATGACAGAGCCTATGACCAAATACTTAACCCAAATTTTACAATAAGGTACTATAAACACCCCATGAAAGAAAAAGAAAAAAATTCAGACTTCTTCCCTGGTAGAGTCAAACAAGTTACAGGGATTTTTCAGATCATGGCGGGGGAGGGGGGGGGGACGACTGTGTCCCTAACCCTTGCAATGTGGAAGGAATAACTATACTACCTCCTTTACTGTACCTCCTTTACTCATTATGGTCCAATACTGCCCTACTCTGCATTCTTCTGCAGCTATTCAAATTCTCAGCATCTCTTCTTCTGTCCCTTGTCGATCTCTCAGGATGGTTACAACCTAACCTTGACCCAGGCACCCACACCAGCAATTGATCGAGAACCATAGAGAAATTCTGGCCTTCTCTCCTCCCTCCAGTGTACCTAAGCTTGTGGCTGCAGCTGCTGGCCCTTGTTTGCTCTGCATTTCAGGGCAATGATCCGTGAATCTGCTAGCCCACCCCTTCTTATTTTCAGCATGACACTGAGTCAACAGAATGAGCAGGCATAAGTGGGTTGCAATCTACATCCCAGATCTCATTACAGATCTGTCCCCCCAGAGATCCCCTCTCCCCCCCAAATCCCCCCTTCTTCCAAAATTCCCTAGTACTGTCAAGGGTACCATCATCTTTCCAGGTCCCCAGGCTCCCAGCCTAGGTGTCATCCTTTACCCTGCCACTCTCACCCCACATATCTAACCAGCTACCAAATCTTATCATTTCTACCTAATGACATGCCTCAAATCTGTCTCCTTCCCTCTAGTCACACAGCCAACATCCTATTTCCTGCTTTTATTACCTCCCACATGGACTCATGTAATAGCCTTTTAACTGGTCTCCCTGGCTCAAGTCTCTCCCCACTCCACTCCATCCCCCATTCACATTCCAGAATGATTTACCTAAGTCATAGGTCTGACTGAATCACTCCCCCACTCAATAAATTCCAATGGTACCTTGTTGACTCTGGAATCAAATATTGTGGCTGCTGCTGCTGCTGCTACTGTTGTTAGTGTTGTTGTTGTTGAGTCATTTTTCAGTCATGTCCAACTCTTCATGACCCCATTTGGAGTTTTCTTGGCAAAGAAGCTACAGTCATTTGCCATTTCCTTCTCCAGTTCACTTTACAGATTAAAAAAAAAAATGGAGGGGCAGCTAGGTGGCGAAGTGGATAGAGCACCTGCCCTGGATTCAGGAGGACCTGAGTTCAAATTCGACCTCAGACACTTAACACTTACTAGCTGCGTGACCCTGGGCAAGTCACTTAACCCCAATTGCCTCACCCCCCCCCAAAAAAATGGAGGGGGCAGCTAGGAAGCACAGTGGATAAAGCACCATCCCTGGATTCAGGAGGACCTGAGTTCAAATCCAGCCTCGGACACTTGACACTTACTAGCTGTGTGACCCTGGGCAAGTCACTTAACGCTCATTGCCTCCACACACAAAAATGGAGGCAAACAGGGTTAGGTGACTTGCCCAGGGTCACACAACTAGTATCTGATTTGAACTCAGAAAGATGAGTCTTCCTGACTTCAGACCCAGCAGTCTATCCACTGCACCACCTATATTACATCAACTTTATCTCATACATTTTTTGCGGGGTGGGGGTGGGGCAATGAAGGTTAAGTGACTTGCCCGGGGCCACACAGCTTGTAAGTGTCAAGTGTCTGAGGCCTCCTGAATCTAGGGCCGGTGCTTTATCCACTGCACCACCTAGCTGCCCCCATCTCATACTTTTAAAAATGTCTCTTTGAATTTGAACCCAATTTCTCCATCTCTAAATCAAGTTTTCATTCCATTATAGCACCTTATCTCTACTTGACCACTTTCCCCCAAGTGTCCACTGATGTTCATTCTATCCATCTCTCACTTGGAAAATAATTACTCGTTATTTGCTGGGTTTGCAGAGTATTTTACACATATGATTTAATTTGATCCTGACAGCATATCTGTGAGATAGATACTACCAACACTATTTCCCCCATTTTACAGAAAAGGAAACTGAGACTCAGGAAGATTTGCCCATGTTACACAACTAGTAAATGTTAGAAGCCAGGTTTGAACCTGGGTCTCTTGATGCCAAATCCAGTACTATGCTCTTACTGTATTCTGGGAAAAATTCACCAGTGGAGGAAGGGGCTTGAGGGACCCCTTTCTTTATCTACTTCTTTGCTTCATCCGTCCATGGTCTAGGTATTAGGACTATATTCATCTCATAAAAGGTGTTTGATAGAGTGCTTTCTTTCCCAATTTGTGAGACTAATTTGTGTAAGGTTGGTATTAATTCAATAAGCCCTTTTTTCTTAGAGAATATTTTCTCTCAGTAAATAAACATGTCCAAATAACAAAGAGGCCCCTTAAACCAGAGTCACTGTTTCTCTGATCACCAGGATCAAAGAAAGAAATACAAGCAGAAGAGGCATCCAAAAGCCCAAGGCCCAGGCCCTGACTTATCTAGGTGTCCTGCCATGAGCACTTTCTACCTGCCACTGTAAGTCTCAGGGTTCGAGTCCCATGCTTACATTCTAAAAGGCAGAATAAATGAACAAGAGGAATAATAGTTGACTCTCCTTTTAGAGTTAATTCAGGTGGTGCCTCTTCCTATCAGTGTCCTATCCTCTTTTTTTTTTTTTTGAGGGAATTGGAGTTAAGTGACTTGCCCAGGGTCACACAGCTAATAAGTATCTGAGGCTGAATTTGAACTCAGTCCTTCTGACTCCAAGACTGCTGCTCTATTTACTGCACCATCTAGCTGCCCTATCTAGCTGCCTCATGGACACCGTCTTTTGACACATCCCCTTCTGACTTCCTCTGCTGTCAAAGGAACCAAAAGATTGCTTTATCCTCTCAAAATGCCAAGGCCTTCAAAGTCCTAAGAAGAGATCCTCAGAAATGGCCAGAGTATACTCAGGCAGTGCTTCACGTTGTGTGCCCTCAGAAGCTCATCTCCCCAAGCTACAGTAGATAAAGAGCAAGAAAGCTTGGAAAGGTGGCATAGGTCAGTCATGGGTCATCTGGAAAGGATTAATTCTCTAATCCTGAAACAATGATCACAACAAATGGGACAATCAGAAAATCCACCCTGCTGGAGGACAAGAGGCTAGGTAGAGACTGAAGCTCAACCTTGGCTCACAAAACAAACAAAGGAATAAGAGAAAGCACTAGTTAGAGAAGAGAAAGTGTGATAGGGAAAGGGGAGAACAGTTGGTGTGTCTTCTAAGGGAGAGGGAATGACTTAAGATCAAGAGACTAGCACCTGGGACAGCTAGGTGGCACAGTGGATAAAGCACCAGCCCTGGATTCAGGAGGATCTGAATTCAAATCCGGCCTCAGACACTTGACACTTAACTAGCTGCGTGACTGCGTGACCCTGGGCAAGTCACTTAACCCTCATTGCCCCTCAAAAGAGAGAGAGAGAGAGAGAGAGAGAGAGAGAGAGAGAGAGAGAGAGAGAGAGAGAGAGAGAGAGAGAGAGAGAGACTAGCTCCTGAGACACTAATCCACTGTTGGTGGAGTTGTGAAAAGATCCAACCATTCTGGAGAGCAATTCGGAACTATGCCCAAAGGGCATATACTCTTTGATCCAGCAATACCACTGCTAGGTTTATATCCCAAAGACATCCCCAAAAAGAGAGAAAGACCTATTTGTACAAAAATATTTATAGCAGCTCTTTTTGTGGTGGTTAAGAATTGGAAATCGGGCAGCTAGGTAGCACAGTGGATAAAGCGCCGGCCCTGGTTTCAGGAGGACCTGAGTTCAAATCCAGCCTCAGACACTTAACACTTAATAGCTGTGTGACCCTGGGCAAGTCACTTAACCCTCATTGCCCTTAAAAAAAAAAAGAATTGGAAATCAAAGGAATGCCCATCAATTGGGGAATGGCTAAACAAGCTATGGTAAATGATGGTGATGCAATATTATTGTGCTCTAAGAAATGACAAGCAGGATAAGTTCAGAAAGGCCTGGAAAGACTTATATGAACTGATATATAGTGAAGTGAGCAGAACCAAAAGAACATTGTGCACAGAGACAGCAATACTGTTTGATGAAGAACTGTGAATGATTTAACTATTTAATAATTCAACAATACAATGATCCAAGACAATCCCAAAGGACTATTGATGAAATATACTATCCGCCTCCAAAGAAAGAACTGATATTGATGGAACAGACCAAAGCATGCTATTTTTCACTTTCATTTTTTTCTTTTATTCAAGTTTTCTTATACAAATGACTAATATGGTAATATTGTACATCATCATACATGTATAACCCATATCTGATTGCTTACCACTTCAGGGAGGGTGGAGGGGAGGGAGGGAAGGAGGAATAAAAATTGGAACCCCAAACTATAAATAAAAATATGTATTATTTTTAAAAGAGAGAGAGACTAGAACCTGAGAAAGGGAGTCAGGGAGGAACGAGAGAAAGTAAATAGTGCTCCTACCTTCCATAATACCCTAAATTCTTAACCAAACTCATACCTTTATGTGTTTAGTCTTCCTTCAAGTCCCAGCTAAAATCCCACCTTCTCCAGGAATCCTTACCTTATGCCCCTTAATTCCGGTGCCTTCCTTCTCTGTTGATGATCTGCAATTCATCCTGTCCATAGCTTGCATGTCCATAGTTGTCTACATGTTGTCTCCCATTAAACTGTGATCTCCTGATGGGCAGAAGCCATCTGTTTTTCCTTTCTCTGTATCCCTCACACTTAGCACAGTGCCTGGTACATTTGTTGTTGATGTTCAGTTGTTTCAATCAAGTCTTACTCTTTGTGACCACATTTGGGGGTTTTCTTGGCAAAGATACTAGAGTGGTTTTGCCATTTCCTTCTCCAGCTCATTTTACAAATGAGGAAACTGAGGCAAGCAGGATTAAGTGACTTACCCAGGATCACACAGCTAGTAAGTGTCTGAGGCTGGATTTGAACTCAGGAAGATGAGTCTTCCTGCTTCCAAGCCCAATGTTCTATCTACTTCGCCACCTAGCTGCAGTTGCCTGGTACATAGTAAGTGCTTAATAAATAAGATATTAACTGATCATTGACTAACTGCTGATCTAGTATACTTCTCTTGTTGGTGTTTCACTTAAATAAAGGTGGATCTCGGTGTAGGGGAAGAGCAGAGCTATAATTTATTATTGTTGTTCAGTCATGTCTGACTCTTCATGATCCCATTTGATATTTTCTTGGCAAAGGGAATACTTTCTCTCATATCTCTCATAAGTGTCTAGCACTGCCCCTTTTAAAACCTTAACACCTCTTTGTCTCTATTACCTTCACTTTACCTTTTGTAATTCCCTTCACTGGGCTGGAGATAAAATCAGTTGAACCAAGGCATCCTGATCAACTCCCTCCCACATTACAGTAATAACACTGGTAACTCTAAAAGGAAAGATAGAAGGTAGAGAAAGACTAGTTTTTATCCAACATAAGGGGAAATGTCCCAATAATTTAAAACTGCTCCTAAGTGTAACAGGCTGCCTTGGGAAGACAGAAAGTAATGAAGTTTGGGGCTTTTTTTTTAATCACATAAGTAATCTGGATGATCACTTTTCAGGTCCCTTGCACAGTTATAACTTTTGAGGTTATTGAGGTCAACGTTGAGATTCTGCATCTAACCATACAACCAGTTGCTGGACCCAAAAAACTGGTATGTTTTGTCCTTTCCTTCCCCCTTAAGGGATCCCTCTGCTCTGGATCCATGCATGTGGTCAGACTGGCCCTTACCCCAGTTCCCTAACGGAAAACCTACTTAAGGCTTATATTTGGCTCTTGTCTAGAGTCTCCCCATAGGGGAGAGTAGGAAGGTCCTCAGAATATCATCTAAGTCATGTATGGAACAGGTATTTACCTCCTACAAACAAATGAAATGCTTAACTTTTTACAAAAGGCTCTCACCAGCTTACATTAACAGACTTAAGATAGAAATCAGTAACTAATAACTACTGTTATACTCAGTAGACATTGACAGAAACTTAAACTAAACCTCAAAAGTATTAACTATCTGTTATGATCTGCCAGGAGCTAGAGACGTGAAACAGCAGAACATGAAACAGTGTATGGAACTGCTGAAGAGATTCTGTTCATTTCTTGTTGGCTTTGCACTTTGTTGCTAGGTAGTAGAGAAAGTGCTGAACTTGAAGTTAGGAGAACCTGAGATAAAATTCAACCTCAGACACATAAGAGGTGTGTGATCCTGATTAAGTCATTTCACCTCTATCTCAGTTTCCCCTCTATAAAAATGGGAATAATAACAGTGCCTACCTCCTAGGGTCCTTGTGAGGATAAAATGGAATAGTATTTGTAAAGTACTTTATGAACCTTAAAGTATTATGTAATTTTTTTAATTTAATTTTTTTTTTTGCGGGGCAATGAGGGTTAAGTGAATTGCCCAGGGTCACATGGCTAGTAAGTGTCAAGTGTCTGAGGTCACATCTGAACTCAGGTCCTCCTGAATTCAGGGCTGGTGCTTTATCCACTGGGTCACCTAGCTGCCCCTGTAAATGTTTTTAGATACGTCCATATCTTCTAGCAAGCCAGGAAAGGAAGAGGGGAGGGAACAAACATTTATATAATACCTGCTATGTGCCAGACACTATGTTAAGTGAGTTACAATTATTATCTCATCAATCTTCACAATAACCATGGAAGGTATTGTCATCCTAGTTTTATAATAGACGAAACTGAGGTAGAGATTAAGTGTCTTATCCAGGGTCCTGCAGTTATTGTTCAAAACTGGATTTTAACTCAGTTCTTCCTTACTCCAGGTCCAACACTCTATACACTGTGCCACCTAGTTACTTAAGCAAGGTTAGCAATGGTCATCTTCTCCAACGCAAAACAAATTTTCCTTGAAACAAGGCAGCTCCAACAGAAAGACCCAGGATCTCTTCTTGACCTTTGATCAGCTTCTTGCTTGTTGAAGCACCAATTCTTCACTCCTGCCCAGTCAGTGAAAAAGTATGTTGGGGGCAGCTAGGTGGCACAGTGGATAAAGCACCGGCCTGGATTCAAGAGGACCTAAGTTCAAATCTGGTCTCAGACATTTGACACTTACTAGCTGTGTGACCCTGGGCAAGTCACTTAACCCTCATTGCCTGCAAAAAAAGAAAGAAAGAACGAAAGGAAGGAAGGAAGGAAGGAAGGAAGGAAGGAAGGAAGGAAGGAAGGAAGGAAGGAAGGAAGGAAGGAAGGAAGGAAGGAAGGAAGGAAGAAAAAGAAAAAGTATGTCCAGGACCACCCTCTCTATCCTGCCTCCCCTCCCCCCCCCAAAAAAAAGGTTATTGACATCTCCCAGGTCACCTATCCTCTTGTCCCTCTCCACTCTCTCCTGGGATCTCCTTTCATTTTATTCGCTTTCCCTTTGCTCCTTACTCCCTTCACTTAGACACACTCAGGTACCATCTGGTGGCCATTTTATCCATCCTGGACAATAAATAGGGGAGATTAATGCTTCATATTTCTCCAGATCCCCTACCTTCCTCCCCACCCCACCACCCACACAGCTCCTATGTTAGAACTACAGAGACACCTAGCGGTCAAAGGTGGAAATTCACCTCCCCCACTCTCCACTTTCCCACACACCATAAGAGGAATCTGAGCCACTGGCTGAGTCCTACCCCAGATGTGTGTGGTACATAGCCTGTTTCTTTTCTAACTTTTAATTCTGAGGTGCTTCCAATTCTCACTTGGCCGTCTGTTTCAATACAATGATTTGAGGTATATGCAGTGGACTGAGTGTTGGACTTGGAAGAACTGAGTTCAAATCCTGCCTCAGACACTTATTAGGTATGTAATCCTTAACCTCTGCCTGCCTCAGTTTTCTTATCTGAGAAAGTATAATAATAGCACCACCTCACAAGGTTTTACTATTTGCAAGACATTAGGGCCACAAAGGAGAAAAAGATACAATCCCTATTCATAAGAAGCTAATGGGGAGTAGGATATGACATTTACATATTTTTTCCCAGGGTAATGAGAGTAAAGTGACTTGCCCAAGGTTGTATAGCTAGTGTCAAGTTTCTGAGGCTGGATTTGAACTCAGGTCTTCCTGAATCCAGGGCCAGTGCTTTATCCACTGCACCACCTAGCTGCCCCATATGATATGTACATATAACGGGGACAATCTCCAGAGGAAAGCCTACTTCTGGAAAAGCATGAAGCTTTGTAATAAAGTTCTTTGCTCTTATTTTGGAGCACATGCAGAAATTCTGTAACTAGTTCTGTTCTGCTAACTATTGTATAGCCAAAACCAGGGTCCATTCAAAAGGCCCTGACCAGAAAAAACAAGTCCCTTGCTTTGTTCTGACTCTTTCTTGCTTAGCTGCTGTTCTGGTGAGAGAAATGATGGTATAAGGGGAGGCGCCTGAGGCCTTCCCCATCTGAGGCCACCATGTGACCAGTAAATAGGGGCCTTTGTTCTTTCTATGAGTTTGTTCAGGCAAAGGAGCATTGGTAACAACTATGGACCTAGTGAGCGTTAAAAAGGGTCAGAATGTGGAACCACCAGGAGTTCAGGACCCAGAATCTATGCCAGCTTTCACAATAAGCCCATCTCATTATCTGGATTCTAAGGAATGATCTGTGTTAGGGACCCAGCCCAGCAGTAGCTGACCGACATATCTAGCAGCTATGCTGCATTTGAAAGTGGATCTGGTGGTGATGAATGCTATAGAGAAACTTGTTAATTTGGAGCCCATTCTCCCAGGGACCAAGGGAGCATAGGGGAGAGTGTGGCCCCAGGTGTTAGAGGAAAATGTTTGCAACTTCTGTTCCTGCTATATCTTTGCAGTAAATATCCTTTGAAAATGCTAATTGGTTATAATTGGTTAAATGGAACTGAGGGGCCAATCGCTTAACACTGGGAGGAACATAGAATGAGGGTTTGAGCTGAGAGCATTAGAGAAAGTCATCCCACTGCCCTTGGGGGGTACCCCTAGAACTCTTAGGAGGGAGATGTAGTCAGCCTCACAGTCATGGCTACATTTATAAATAAGTATGATACAAGTTAGACTCTAGGAAGGACAAATACCAGAGAAATTTCTGTAAGAAAATCTAAGAGTAATCATTTTCAACCAGTGTTGGGAGCTGGGAGGGTGCAAAGGAAAAGCTTTAAGGAGGAGGTGATAGACACCTGAAATGGTCCCTGAAGGAAGAGGATTTCAACAGGCACAGATAAGGAGAGTTCAATCCAGACATAGAAGACAAAAAAGATATACACAAATAAGAAAGGAAACAACTATTTGTTAAATGCCTGCTGTGTGCCAAGCACTGTGCTAAGTGTTTTGCAAATATCATCTCATTTTTTAAAAAGAAAAGAGGAAAAAAGAAAAAATATTATCTCATTTTTATCTTCATAACAACTCTAGGAAGTAGGTGCTATTCTCATTAGATTCAGTAACTTGGATTATACAGCTAACTACTATCTGAGGCTTGATTTGAATTCAGGTCTTCCTGACTCCAGCTCTATCCACTCTGCCAGCCAGCTTCCTAGAAGACAGAAGAGAACATGATAAAATGGGAAACAGCCAGTAGTCTCCTTTGTCTTAAACAAAGATTTGTGAAGAATAATAGGTAGTAATTCTGCATCCCAACAGGTAGCCAGTCACCCAGTTCCCAGGCGTGGCTCACTTTGGTTTTAAGAACTTATCTCTACTAGGTTTAGGAGTCACATATGGCTACATGGTTCTTTTTCTGCTGATAGACTTTGTCTTTGTGGAAACATATTTGCTTAATTCTGGTTTCCATAAGTTTCCAATGCATGTGGTACATCCAAAGGAATCACTGTCTCCTCCTCCTTTCCTTTAGCCACACAGAAGCAAGGAGAGATCTAAACCTTTCCCTTACTCTCTACCCATTCCAGCATCAATCACACCAGATAAGGATTTAGCAGCAGTTGTATTTATTGTATATAAAAGAGGAATAAAATGATAGCAATGAATGGACAGTGAATGAATGGACAGTCAGGGGAAGAGGGAAGAGTTTGTTGGACAGTGAGCAATCAGGGGAAGGGAAGAAGTCATTGGACAGTGAGCAGTAGGGGGAGGGGGGAAGCTGTTGCACAGTGAGCAGCAGGGGAAAGGAGGAACAGTTCGTTGGAGAGTGAGCAGTCAGGGGAAGGGAAGAAGTCATTGGATAGTGAGCAGTAGGGGGAAGGGAAAATAGTTTGTTGGACAGTGAGTAGTAGGGGAAAGGGGGAACAGTTTGTTGGACAGGAAGAAGTCTTTGGCTCATGCTATCAATTGCAAGAGCAGAATCAGATTCTTGTCACTTTCACATCGTCCATGTCCTGGGAAGGAAAGAGAGACAAAAGCTCAGCTGAATTGGGCAATTAATGAGGGAGATGCTCCCTTACCCAGAACAAAGACAAGGGGATAGGGTGGTGACTTGTTTGCATTGTCTCATTAACCATGATTTTCATGAGACTCTTGGTAATCTGTCCCAACTAATCACTCTGTCCATCATCAAAGTCTCAGAAGGAAGGCACAGAGAAGCAGGCATCAGAAGACTGCTCAATCCTGCCTACTTGGGTGGTATAAGATGGAGAATGAACATACTTCTGGCTTCTCTCTCACAGAATTCTCCACTGTCTCAGAAAGCCAAGTTCAAAAGGCATCACTATACAAGAGAACTCTGGGATAGCATCTCTTAGTTGTTTCATCTCCATGGCAGTGCTATCTGGGCTGGGAGTCTAGGAACCCAGGTTATAACAGGAACTTCCTAATGAAGTATGGGAAAGTTGTGAGCCTTTAAGGATCAGTCTCAAAGAGGAGAGAAGAATGCTTTAAAATGAACATATCGGGGCAGCTAGGTGGCATAGTGGATAAAGCACCAGCCCTGGATTCAGGAGGACCTGAGTTCAAATCTGGCCTCAGACACTTGACACTTACTAGCTGTGTGACCCTGGGCAAGTCACTTAACCCTCATTGCCCTGCCAACCCCCCTAAAACAAAACAAAACAAAAAAAATGAACATATCAACTGTTGGTATGTAAACAGGTCATTCTAAAATGCTTGAAAAGCTAGCCTTCTTAAGTAGGCTAAACATGCCTCCTGAAATCTTATCTTCTCTTCATTTACTTAGCAAACTCTCCCCTACCCCTTAGCATCTTTGGTCTGCCCTCCCTTTGCCCTATCCCTCTAGGATTCATCACAAACGCCAAATGAATAGAGTATAAATTAATGAGGTCTTATTTTATTTGCCATTGGTTTATGATACACATTTGTACCTTGTAATATCTTTGCTTCTTCCCAGAATTTTAATCTCCCAGAGCCTTTCTAATCCCTTCCTAATATTCTTGCCTTCTGTGTTTTTTTTCAATCTGTTTTATATTCAAACTTCTCAGCCAAGAAGCCTTTGTATATTATTTCTCTGAATGATAATTCCCCATTCTTTTTCCTACACCCTTCTTACAAGTTACTCCTCTCTATTTTCTGACATTATTTTCAAAGAGACTTCAAACTTTTAACTCCAATTTTGGACTCACCTTGCTTTGGCCCTCCTTGGATATATTAGCCTCCCCTCCAGGTATATCCTCTCTTAGTCTTCCATTCTACTCTCCTCCCAGCTAAGGCTTCTGACCAGAGTTGTCAGATGCTTAGGCATTCTGTCCCCAAGGAATTACTTCTAATTGAGGAAGATGACATATAAAAAAAATTCAGAGGGGCAGCTAGGTGGCACAGTGGATAAAGCATTGGCCCTGGATTCAGGAGTACCTGAGTTCAAATCCGGCCTCAGACACTTGACAATAGCTGTGTGACCCTGGGCAAGTCACTTAACCCCCATTGCCCTGCAAAAAAAAACAAAAACAAAAACAAAATTCAGTTTTGGGGCAAATAAAAGCCCTAAAGACACAATGGGGGATTAGATGACAATGCCCAGAGGTCTTTCAGCATTACTTTAGGAGTTGAGAGTGCTGGAGGACTATAGGACAGAGCAAAAGGGGAGGCCTAGAAGATGCTAAGAGGGAACATGGTAAGTCCTGGTATCTTTCATCTTATCAAAAGGAATGGAGTTGCTGACTCCCATCTTTTCCAAGCCCTATGAGTAGCCAAATATAGCTGCACAAAGGAGGAAGGCAAAGGGGTAGGACACTCCTGGTGGTGGAAGCTCTTCCCTCTGCTAGTCCCAGATGGGTTCTGACTGTTGGGGTCATTTCCCCATTGCCTAAATATAAAACAGCCATGAGAGGGGAGCTCTCAGAAGTTTGGCTGATGAATCAGCATCAGTAATGGAAAGCCCTCAGTATTAAGGTATCTTTTTTTTTTTTTTTTGCGGGGCAATGGGGGTTAAGTGACTTGCCCAGGGTCACACAGCAGGTAAGCGTCAAGTGTCTGAGGCCGAATTTGAACTCAGGTACTCCTGAATCCAGTGCCGGTGCTTTATCCACTGCGCCACCTAGCCGCCCCCCCCCCCATGAAGGTATCTTTAATGCCTATCCTTGTTGAATATCCTTCTTCTATGGATAAGCAGATCTTTTTTGTTAACTGTCTGATTTTTCCCCCCAATATCAAACCTAAACTATCAGGGGATTGGCCTGAGTCAGGCCCAGGCTAATACAATTGATCTGGTTGGGAGGCTTGGAACATAATTAATTCATCAAATTGAGGAGAAGAGCCCAAGTTTCAGAGGAAGATAAATCTGGATTGGCCTTCATGTGTCTGGTGGTACTTTTGGTAATATATCTAGAAATGATGTTCCTTTTCTATGAGATACTCATGACCCCTGGAAAATTGAGGGGATAAACTGCCTGTGGTTATTTAACAGGAAAGGAACAGTGTGAGTAAACTATTTTCTAAAGACTATACTTTGAAGATAATTGTGATAAACTGTGTTTTAAGCCCTTCATCTTTGTTGGACCTTCAAAACCAGTAATTTAAGCCCCCTCCAAGTTCTACTAGGGAATCCCTTTAGAATTTGGTTAACCTTCAAAGCACCCTAGAGGAACTGAATTTGGAGGTGGGGAGGGGTATGTAGAAATAGAGAAGAAATGTTCCCCTCATTTAGAAAAGAACAAATTCAGAAGAACTAGTTATGCTGAGCCCTTGCTGGGAAGGGATGCCTTTGTATAGCTGTTGGTCATTATCAACCAATGAGGGCAAGGGAGGAGGCTCCTGGGGGGAAAAAGGGGTAACCCTCCCAACTGAATAGAGTCATACTTCTGTCAACTGTTTGGCTTTGAATGACTTTTGGAAATGACAATGCAGCTAAACCAGCAGTCCTCGGTTCTATAAATGTATATCTACATAGTCAGCCATTAAGGGAGCCCCACAGTGAAAGAATGCAAACCAAGGCAAATCCTTGCAATTTTAGGATTGTATAACAACCGTGTAGAAGAAACTATTTGGGTTTTATTAAAATCTGGAATTTGAGAGTCCAAGCACAATTTTGCCACAAGGATTTTGTTGTGATTCTTTGGTGCTAGCCATTGGAGGAGGCACTTAAAATGACAGTGCTAACTTCTCCCCAGTAGCCAAAGACATTTCTGGAACTGGGGATGTGGACAAATGTGCCAACTGCATCCCCTTTTAATCAGCTGAGGACAGGCAGGGGAACTATATCAGTTTAAAAGGTTTCAACATACCACCCCCTAATTCTTTGTACCTGAGATTGTCTTTCCTGGGCTCTCCCAAATTCAGGGATTGTCATATTGTTTCATTTTCCTTTCATTGTGTTTCTGTTACAGTTTTTCTCTTCTTCCTTTAGTGCTTCTTGAATTCCAATATGGAACTAAACTAGCAGGAGGCTGGCCTGAGATGGGCTCTCCTGTTTATGTAAACTTGTTTTTACCTAGGAGGCTGGTACACAAGCCCCCTAGTAATCTCCATTGGTCTTGGGGCCTTGCAAATGGAATCAGTGTCTGCTCTTCTCACCCTTCCCTCCTCAGCCAAAGAAGCAGAGATATGTCTCCAGTCTCTTTGCAGAAATCAGAACCTCTCCTCAAAACTCAACCCAGTGTTGTCATTAATCACCCAAGCCAAGGATTCATCCACACTGGGTTTCCTTTTATGTAAAGGGGAAATAGGTCCATGTGTAATAACAGTAATAATAAGCAATTGGGGAACAAAGCATTTGTAAAGAAACAGCTGCTCAGTTGCTGCGATGGGAAATAGAATCAGCTCCTTCCCTTGAGTTCATTCCTCTCCTGAAGGGAAAAGAAATAATCTACAAGCTTAACAGAGACGTGAGCTTTGAGCTAATCCCTCTTTAACAGACATATGAGGAAGACAGCAAAGCTCCCTCTGGCTCCTTTGGAATCTCATCAGCATGCCCCCATTGGTTTTCAACAGGAGGGAAGGGTTATCTTCTTATGTTTCTGCTATAGGAGCTCTTGGGGTTAGAGAGGTAGGGGGTAGGGAAACTATGGCCCTCTGTGAGCTACTTAACTCTGTCTCTGCATCCCAAAATCCCACCTGGTAGGAATAAAATGAATGGTAAACTCTTCTAGTTTCTATCCACCTAAAGCTTCCAAAATAATTCCAGAAAACCAAGTTCAACAACATCACCTAACTGGTGAACTGTCTCCATAGCAGCACTCATGCTGTAGGTGCTACAGATTTTCCTGGGACATGTAGGTGATGTAAAAATTATGTATATCAGGGGCAGCTAGGTGGCACAGTGGATAAAGCACTGGCCTTGGATTCAGGAGGACCTGAGTTCAAATCCAGCCTCAGACACTTGACACTAGCTGTGTGACCCTGGGCAAGTCACCTAACCCTCATTGCCCTGCAAAAAATAAATAAATAAAAATTTTAAATTAAGTATATATTTTTTTTTAAAAGCTTAGTCTACAAACTGGTCTTCAGATTCTACTTTGCATTAAGCTGTGCTATATAAATTGTGTGATGACTGAGGTATCCCAGTGCTGATTTGGGGAGAAAGCTGGAGACATCTATTTTCCCTCCTTTGTCCCTTCACCCATGCTCATGCCTTGAATATCCTATCTGTCCTCTAAAGCCCAGGTCAAATGCTACATACTCCATGAAACCTTCTCTGATTCCCCCAATGGGTGATGATCTTGCCTGACTCACATCTCTAATGCCATTTTGCTCACAGCTCTCTTAGGTACTTGCCATGTGGCAAGAGGGCAGGAGTTATTTTATTGTAGCCCATGGCCCTCTAAAGAATCTGGGTTGAATTTGACCAGGATCCTATTCTGACCAGACCAAACCAGCCCAGATTTCATTCTGGAAGCTGACCCCAAGAGGGTAATTTTTTTCTTGCTGAATCACTGCCCCCACCTAGAATTACTCCTAAAGTCTCCTAATACATTGGTCATTGCTCATGACTAAGTTTCCCCAAATGTGGGTAATAGGGTCCCGAGTTCCCATAAAGGCATTCAAGTTACTAAACATATATAAGGTATAGGATAGGCTTTATTTCACCCCACAGAAAAATTTAAAGATGTGAAGGACTCACAGAAAGAAGTCAATAAGCAGATACAGAAAGCATAAGGTACTCAAATAGCCCATCAGCTCCTCCCAGAAAGGAGTTGCTACTGGAACAATTATTTTTTCCACAGAGTACTACAGTCTCCTCAAGATTCATAAATATGACACTGTGGTTAACACTATCTCTGTTTTTTGTTTTTGTTTTTTTCATTTGTTTTGGTGGGCAGTGAGGGTTAAGTGACTTGCCCAGGGTCACACAGCTAGTAAGTCCTATTGAATCCAGGGCCAGCACTGCGCCACCTAGCTGCCCCCTATCTCTGTTTTTCAGGGACATCGAACAAGCAACCCCTTTTCTGTTGTACCAGAACTGTGGGATTAACTCACTGGCTTTGCTATCCACATAGGACCCTGAGTAGGAACTATAAGGACAATCTTCTTCATTCTAAAGGTTTGCATTACATTAGGATATCCCTTCTCTTACCATAAGTTTGGACTATTGAATTCTCAAACTGAGGAACTCTTGAACTTGAACACAGGGCAATTCCAAAATCTAGTTCTACCCAGGAAATCTCTCTGTCCCAGGTAAAATCTCTGTCTAGATGGTTGGATTCTGAGATCACAGTGCCTAGAAAATTCAAAATTCCCCATGCTCAACAAAGAAGGTTGGAGTCATGGGACACTGTTCATGAAATACTGCCCAGAGCATGTGCAAGCACATGTATAACTTGGCCATTTGCTTCTGACACGTTACTTCCAACAGCTCCTAGTCCTCCCCTCCCACCTAAAATTTCAGATCTGCTCTGTGGTACTGGTCTGTCTTCTGAAAGAGGAGTGAGGAGAAAAGAGACAAACACAGACAGAGACAGAGAGGTCTTCTCACAGGTCAGTTTTATAGATTGCGGAGAGAGGATCATGTCCAGTTGTCCTGATCTATATCCTGCCACTGGACACAGATGGCTCCAGAGAAGAGAGTGAGGCTGGTGACTTTGCACAACCCTGCCTCACTTAAACCCAATTCACTTGCAAGTCATGACGTCTTCAAGTCCTGGTCATCTTCAAGAATGAAGGACAAGGGGCAGCTAGGTGGCGCAGTGGTTGGAACACCTGCCCTGGATTCAGGAGGACCTGAGTTCAAATCTGGCTTCAGACCCTTGACACTTACTAGCTGTGTGACCCTGGGCAAGTCACTTAACCCCAATTGCCTCACCAAAAAAAAAAAAAAAAGAATGAAGAACAAAATACATTTTTATATTATTTGTTATATTTGTTGTGTCAATATATTAGGAGACACTCTTTTTTCCAGAGGTAAGGCCCAGAAAGCAAGCTGCTCCCTGAGCTTGGCATAACAACAATCCTTTGTGCTCAGCCTCTGGATAATCTCACTCTCTGGCAAAATCATATAATTATTGTATTGCTTTGACCAGCACCAGGTGTTCTCTGAGCTCAGACAAGCACTGGACAAGCTCATACAAGTATCCGTGTCCCAGTCATGAAGTCCTGCTATGAATCAAACTTGCCTCGTTGTTGCTGTTACCCCTCGTTGTCAGGGCTACAGCTCACTACACAGCCAATGGTATAATTATTGAGATCTCCGCATACTGCCTCAGGTCCCCCCACTTGGGGTGGGGCTTCAGCACACATGTCTATAGCCCCTATTTGCTTGCAAGTCATTTCCCTCACTTTGAAATTAAACTTCTGTTTGATTTCTGACTCTCCTGTCTCTAGCCTGCTCTGTTCAGTTCTGGCCATCCACAAGTTAGAGACCAGTTCTACCTGGCTAACAGTTGTTAAGTCATTTTTCAGTCATGCCCTACACTTTGTGGCTCCATTTGGGGTTTTCTTGGCAAAGATACTAGAGTGGTTTGCCATTTCCTTCTGTAGTGGATTAAGGCAAACAAAGGTTAAGTGACTTTCCTAGGGCAATACAACTAATAAGTATCTAAGGCTAGATTAGAACCCAGGAAGATTAGTTTGATTCCAGGTCCAGCACCTTAGCTGCCACTATGTTATATATCATGTTATAAATCATATTATATCACGTTATGCTACATCCTATTTGTGATATTATGCTATGTAATATCGTATTATATAGTATTAAAAGAAACCAAAATCCTTCAGCTAGTGAAGTTTTTTACTTCCCAGAAGATGAAAATACGATACTATACCAATGCATACAATATAATTTCATAGCATAGGAAACAATATGCAGCTAGGTGGCATAGTGGATAGAGTTCTGGACTTAAAGTCAGGAAGACCTAACTCAGACACTGTGTAACTTTAGAAAAGTCATTATTTCCTTGTTTGAGTTCAAATTTAGCCTTAGACACTTAATAGCTGTGTGACTAGTCACTTAACTTCTTTTGGCCTCAGTTTCCCCAACTGTAAGGGATAATATCAGTACCTATCTTCCAGGTTTGTTGAGAGGATCAAATGAGATATTTATAAAAACCCCTAGGGGCAACTAGGTGGTGCAGTGGATAAAGCATTGGCCTTGGATTCAAGAGGACCTGAGTTCAAATCCAGCTTCAGACACTTGACACTTACTAGCTGTGTGACCCTGGGCAAGTCACTTAACCCCAATTGTCTCACCAAAAAAACAAAAACAAAACCCTTAGCATGGTGCTGTCCCTAGTAAGTGCTATATAAATATAAATGCTAGATAGTGTTATTACATAATGTAGCACAACATAATATAATATGGAATAGCATGTGCTATTTTGTTATAATTTGATATAACATATTTTTACGTTAATAAATTGATAATGGATCGTCTTTATTCTGTCTACACCATTTCGGTCTTTGCCATACCCCCCAGCTTCTAGACTGCAGACTCTAGGAGAGCAGGCACCATGTCTCGTTCAATTTTCTACGCAGCATCCTCAGCGCCCAGCTCGGCGCTCCTGGCCCAGCTGCCAAGCAGCTGGGAGGTCACCCATCTCAGTCTCCCAGTCGGGTTGCGGGAGGGGCGGCTGGTGGTGGTGGAGAATGTCCTGAGTGCGCAGCCGCAGAGGCGGAGGCGAGGCCTCGCGTACGGTCACGCCCCATGGGCGGAGCGCCCTCGCCTTGGGCTCTACCCCCTCTCCCGACTCAGCTCGCTCCCAGCCGCCGAGGAGATCTCTCCTCTGTCTCTTTCACTCTCCGCTCTCTCCCTCTGCGCACGCCCGCTCTCCCGCGCGCCCCCGCGTCCAGGCTGCAGGGTTCTGAAGCGCGCCGCAGAAGCGGCGGCGGCGCGCGCCCGGGGGGAGGGGGAGGGAGAGGAGGAGTCGGGGGGGCTGCCGCCGCCGCTGCCGCCACCGCCGCCGCCGCCGCCGCCGCCGGGGCAGGAAGATGGTGGCGAGCGCGCGAGTGCAGAAGCTTGTGCGGCGCTACAAGCTGGCGATCGCCACGGCGCTGGCCATCCTGCTGCTGCAGGGCCTGGTGGTGTGGAGCTTCAGCGGCCTGGAGGAGGAGGAGCCCGGGGAGGTGAGGCCCGGCCCCGGGTGGGGGGGGGAGAAGAGGGAGACAGTGGGGGTGTGCTGCTGGGACGCAGCAGCCGGGGCGGGGGAGGGGGGCGCGGGGGCGCTGCTCCGGGAGCCGAACTCGAACCCGGGGCTGGGGCTGCCGGGAGAGCGGGAGTGCATGGCTCAGGGGCTGGCCTGGGGAGGGGAGGGGAGAGCCAGAACCCCTCTCCCCCACCTCCATCCTACTCCAGGAGGGCGCCCAGCCTCGGCAGGGGTGGGGGGAGTGAGTCTAGGTCCTAGGAAGTCCAGGAAGGGAGCCTGATGCTGGGGGAGGAGGAAGAGGAGCAAGAGGAAGAGGAGAGGATCCCCGGGGAGGCAGGAGAAGAAGGAGGGAACCCTGTGAGCTGTGAAGGTCAAGGGGAGGGGAGCAGGCTGCGGGGGGACGGGGCGGGGGGAGAGGCTGAAGCCGGGGAGGGGAGGGTGGCCGCAGCGGGGACCTGTTCGGGGTGGCCATGGGAATGCAACTTCTGGGGGAGTGGGCTGGAGAACGGTCACTGGAGCCCCAGACCAAACTTTTAGAAGTTGGGACTGGAGAAAAGGAGTCTGGGATGGGGGCAGGTGTACGAGAGAGGAGGACCCTGCCCTGGAAACTTTGAGGACCCCCGATTTGGCTTCGCAGGAGGTGCCACATGGGCCAGAGCAGCAGATTGGAAAGAAGTGGGGTGTGGGGCAAGTTGGAACGCCAGAGGCCAGACTGTGGGGGCTGTGGGTGGGAAGGGGACTTTCTCAGGAGCGGTATCTCTGCCCCTCCAGAAGCTGGGATAGGGGAGAGAAGGAATGGGAAAACTGGGGGGGGGGGGCGGGAGGGGAGGGGATCGCTTCTTGCACAGGCGGGGAGGAGTCTTTATCTGTGTTTAGCCCAGGAGGATCTGGGAAATTTGGTCTCCCTCCCAGAAGAGAGTAAAGAGCTTCCTCTTTCACCACTGGAAGGAGTCAGGGGTATAGGGAGGGGAGCCCGAAGATTGTCTCGGGGAATGGGGAAAGCTTGTCCGTTACTCACTTCTCTGAATGGATCAGCCTCGGCATTTTATCCAAATAGGGACCCCACTCGGACACCCAAGAGCAGAGTGTGTGCAGAGGCGCTGGCGACCTACCCTGCCCCTTCTTGATTTGGGAGGAGCCCAGAACAGATAATCCTTCTAGTCCCCTCCCTACTCCAGCTCTTAATTTCACACAAAACTTTAGTTCTCCTTAGACATAAAATGGTCCTGGTCAGACCTCATTCTGCTCTGGCATCAGGCAGGGATAGAAGTGTCAGCTCTATGAAGAACAGTGTATGTTCATGGAAGAAGTGGGCAGAGTCAGTGTGGCTTCAAAGGCTGCTCCTTCTGTGACCTGGGACTGCCCCTGTTACCCTGCTGAGCTGTGGTTCTCACTTCCAGCTGAATGCTCATGAAGAAAGTGACAGGAGAGGAGAGGTGGCTGGCCTGGGTCCCTTTTCGGAGGGACCCTGTGAATTTTAAGGCTTTATGCTGTCTTCTGGGTCCCCAGTCACACTGGTTGCTTGGAAGAGTTATCTTGCTGTTCCTGATAAGTCCCCACCCCCTCCTCCCCTTCTCTAAACCTTCCCAGGATGAAGTTAAAGGGAAAAGAAAGGAAGAAAGAAAAAGAAAACTAGCTTGTGAATTTTAGCCATGCAGACTTACAGATCACAGACTATCAGAGCTGGAATGGACCTTGGAGATTATCTAGTTCAACCACTTTATTTTACAGGGGAAACTAAGACTCACAGGTGTCATGGTCACGCAGATTTCTTTTCAGGGCCAGGATAAGAACACAGACATTTCTTCTGCTTGCCTTGCAGTGGGGCAGTTGTAGAAGCCCTGGGGACAGATGCTATTCATACCCACTTTGTTGTCTCAGAACCGCTTGGGAAGTTCTCTGTTCCTAGTTGGGGGTGGGGGTAGCATGTCTCATACACTAAGCCCCATCTTCTCTTTCAACCTGGGGATGGAAAGCTGAGGTGTCACAGTGCAGTGACATATAGTTCCTCTTTTCCCCCCACCCCACCCCCCTGAGCTCTGTTGAAGTGGCAGGAGGAGGAGGAGGATTGAGAAAAATTATGCCCTATTGATAGTAAGTCAGGGCCCTGAGGTTTCCCTGTTGTCCTCTGTGGTTAGGCATACACTAGTGGGGAGGCAGGTAAGCCTCTAGCACAGATGAACTCAGCCAGGTCAGAAGGGCAATCATCCCCTCCCCCTTCACTTGATGCAGAGAGGAAGCTGGCTTAAACTTGCTGAGGCAATGAGCTTGTAAGAGACTATTGGATCTGCTGTTCAAGGCTCTCTCCGGGGCAAGCGAGTGGGGAGCTTTGATCACAACCATGTGTTCCCACTGCTAGCAGGGAGATGACACGATAGTGGGAGAGTTCTCCTACATAGCCAAGGGAGGGGGTACCAGCTAGTGGTTCAAGGAGGAGGCATGAGGAGGAGGAAAAAGCTTCTTGCCTTGAGTGGTTCTTTCTCAGATTTCCCCCCCCCCCTCAGGTTACTGGCCTAGCCTAGCCAGGTCGGACCCAGGGGTCTCCTGTGCATCCCTCTGCCCCAGCTTCCTCCAAGCTTGCCCTCCCTGGGGTCAGCCAGCTCTGTGCTGCAGTGCAGGGCACAGAGATGCCCATTTTCCTCACCACATCCTGTCCCCTGGCCACAGCACTGCCTGGCCTGTTGCCTTGTTTTCTGTCCTCCTCCTTCCTCCCTCCCCTTTCTCTCCCCCTCAGCCGTAGTGTCTCTGACATCAGTGTCCACCCTGGAGAGACTGTAACAGTGTTCTCTCTCCATCCCCATCTGCCTGCACTTGGGAATGTCTTTTCACACCTACCATGTGGCACAGAATTAGGCTAATCATCCATCCAGGCTGCCAGAAACTTGGGCTAGTGTATTTCTTACTCTCTAACTTTTCCTGGAGACTGCTCCTCCTTGACAGGCATTGAACTGAAGAAGGTTCTCCTTGAGACCCTCCTTTCCCTCCCTGTACGGTGGGGAATACCCACCCCCCAGCATATCCTGGGAACCTGCCAAGGGAGAAGATAACACAGGGTGTGAACGCTTCATTTGTCCTATTCCCAGGGGACATGGGTATCCTTAGGGCAGGGCTCCTGTCCTGGACCATGCTTCTTTTCCTCCCTCAGGGCCTCGGCTATGGTAGGGATTGGAAATTGGGGGATGGAGATGGGGAAGAGAGGAACCTACTTGATTACCAGGCAAAAAGATAGAAAGAAGCAGGAGCAGGAAGAGTCCAGATGTGTTGATGTAGCTGGAAGAGTCGGCCCAGACTCTAAGGAATACTAGGGAGTTCTGGGGTAAGTGAACTAAGCCCAGGGAAGCAGGAAAAAGGATAGAAAGGTGTCCAAGGCTCCCTTGGATCTCGCTTCCTTCTTCACAGCAAGTTCTTTACTATTTTTGCCACAGTGATGAGGAACAGGAGGGAAGGGGGAAATGGTAAGTGGTCAGAAGCAGAAAGAAAATTCAGTTTGGACGTATTCCTGGAAGCATTTTACATTTTACAGTGAAGCTTCCTCAAAGCAGCTCTCCCTACCACCCTTGTTCTACAGATGAGGAAACTGAGTCTCAGAATAGTCATGTGACTTGTCCAAGGTCACACAGGGAATAAGTAGCAGAGTCAGGACTTGAACCAAGAGGTTTCTTTTTTTTTTTTAATTAATAAAGTATTTTATTTTTTTTCTGTTACATGTAAAGATAGCTCTCAACCTTTGTTTATACAAGCTTTACAATTTCAGATTTTTCTCCCTCCCTCCCCCCTCCCCCAGACAGCAGGTAATCTGATATAGGTTATATATATATATATATATATATATACACACACACACACACATAATAACATTAATCCTATTTCTGCATTAGTCATGTTATAAGAGAAAAAAAATCAGAGCAATGATGGAAAACCTCAAAATAGAAAAAAAACAACAGCATTAAAAACAAAAGAAATAGTATGGTTCATTTAGCATCTATACTCCGCAGTTTGTTTTTTTTTCCTGGATTTGGAGATCCTCTTCCATCACGAGTTCCCTGGAACTCTTCTGTGCCATTGCATTGGCGAGAAGAATATAGTCCATCACAGTAGATCAACAAACCAAGAGGTTTCTAATTCCCAAGTCCAGTGTCTCTCCGGAGATCCCATATTATTGCTTTTCCCTCAACCACCTGTCCTGTCCCTAAAGAAGCTTTGTAGACAAAGGCTTGTGTGTAAATAGCTTTGCAGAATCGTTCAACATGCCAGGCAGTGCTACAGTAGGAACCCAGAGGCTTGGGTTCTAGACCCAGCTCAATCTCTGACTTGTGTGGATTTATATCTCTGGGCTTCTACTTTCTTTAAAATGGGTTAGCCTTGAGGTGCCAAAAAGAACTGATTTTCTTTTTCCAGGTATAGATCTCAACCATTGGTGTAGCAACAAATGGGAGTAGGTGACCAGGTTGACAAAAGTCTGCTGGTTTGTTTGTTTATTCATTCATTCGTTCACTCATTTTTGCAGAAGGGAAGACAGAGGAAGCCACGACCACCAGACCCAGGAGAGGGCTCTAAAGACAGAGACAGCTCTGCTGGGCGACGGGGGAGTGCTGGCCGAAGGCATGGGCGCTGGAAAGGCCGAGTGGATAGCCCTGGGGTGTTGGTAGCCAAGGTGGTGAGAGCTGTGACGAGCAAGCACAGATTTAGCCGCCGGGTACCCCCCGCCCCACCACGAGAGCCCCTCGGCCGCCAAAACCTGAGTACCGGGGGTGGAGGAGAGGTGCTCCCTGGGGCAGGTGTTGCAGGTGCCTTCCAACAAGGTGACACAGGCAGTGTGGAGGGTGCTCCCCAGCCTACAGAGAATGGCTTCACCCCCAAGTGTGAGATCACGGGCAAGGACGCCCTGTCTGCCTTGGCCCGGGCCAGCACCAAGCAGTGTCAGCAAGAGATCGCCAACGTGGTGTGTCTGCACCAAGCAGGGAGTCTCATGCCCAAGGTTGTACCCCGTCACTGCCAGCTGTCTGGTGAGGCCCCAGGGCATTGGGTAGAACTTCTCTCCCTCCCCCCACCACCCAACTCTTAACTTGGGATATATGTACCCCCAGCTCTTTGATTTGGGGGGCAAGAAGCCCTGTCCCTGCTTGGGAAGTATGGTGGATACCCAGCTTGGGGAATCTGTGGGCTGAAATAAGCTACCTATAAAGGGAACCCCATCATCCTCCAGGGGAGGGAGTGGGGAGCCCCTTGGCTGGGGTCCCTATTCTTTGTACCCCTTCTAATGTCTCCCTCGCCCCTCTGCCCAGGAAAGGTGAGCCCCATGATTCAGTGGGATGAGAGCAAAGTGCAGTTACCCCTGGGCAAGCCCTCAGTGCGAATTGCTTACATGTTGGTGGTCCATGGTCGTGCTATCCGGCAACTCCAGAGACTCCTCAAGGCCATTTACCACGAACGACACTTTTTCTACATCCATGTAGACAAGGTACCCTTGGGGGTGGGAGTCGATGGGGGATCAGAGGGGTTAGGTGGAAGGCATGGCCAGTGGGGATCTGACAGGATGGGAACCTAGCTGGGGAGAGACCAGGAATCTTTGGTGATTTCTGGCCAGCGGGGAACAGGAGAAGCCAACCGGTTTATAGAGCCACGGGCTGCAGAGCAAGGCACTCTTTCTTCTTCCTAGCGCTCTAACTACCTGCACCGAGAGGTGGTCGCTCTAGCCCAGCACTACGCCAATGTGCGGGTGACCCCCTGGCGCATGGGCACCATCTGGGGTGGCGCAAGTCTCTTGAAGATGTATCTGCGCAGCATGCAGGACTTGCTAGAGGCACCTGGCTGGACCTGGGACTTCTTCATCAACCTTAGTGCTACCGACTACCCCACCAGGTACCTTAAAGGAGAGATGGGCCCGAGGCTGCAGGGAGCCTGGGTAGATCAATGACTCTTCCAGTTGGAGAAGGCAGGGATTTCTAGGAAGCCCAGGGGGAGAACATGGAGGTATTTGAGGAAATAAGAGGGATAAAGATGAGTGGGCCTTCTTGCCTGCCAGCCTTCAGGACAGGGGTTCTTAATCTGAGGTCTGTGACTTTTTAAAACATTTTCCATTTTTTCTCCCCCAGTATAACTTTATTTTAATATGATTGGTTTTCTTTGTACTCCTATTCACTTTATTTTAGTCCTTTATTCTAAGTCATTATTCTAAGAAGGGCTCCCTAGGTAGGCTTCATGATGATACAAAAAAGGGAAATAACCTGCTTTAGGATCATTACACCTACCAGTGGCTGAAAATAAGCATGTCCTCCCCCTCTCCTACTCTCCCCTCCCCAGCAGGGAGTTACAAGAGTTGGAAGGGACATAAGTGGCCATCTCCTCCTTTCACAAATGAGGGTTACAGAGGGGCAGCTAGGTGGCACGGTGGTAGAGCACCGGCCCTGGAGTCAGGAGGACCTAAATTCAAATCCAGCCTCAGACATTTACTAGCTGTGTAACCCTGAGAAAGTCACCCAACCCTGATTGCCACCACCACCACCCCTCCCCCTGGGCCCAAGAGAAATAAAATAAATGAAGATTAGCTCTCTAGGCTTGCCCCAGGTGACACAAGAAGGTAGTAGCAAGGCCAAGATTTGAGTCAAGATCTTCAGACTCCAAATCCAATGATTTTTCTATTGTATTTATTAAAGGCACCTCAGCTTGCAACCAGTAAATTGGCAAATTTTTAAAAAATACTAAAATTCAATTGAGGTGAATTGAATTTTCTGTAGAGAAACTGGCATCTGATTACACTTACACTGGAGCCGTGAATTGGCAGAATCTTTTTGGAAATCAATAAGGCATTATCCATCTAGGACTTAAAAAGCTGTTCATGCCTCTCGACCCAGGCCTTCCATTATTAGGACTATGTCTTTAGACTGTTACTGATGGGTGGAAGTAAGACCTGTGTGTAGAGAGTATTCCTGTAGCATCATTTGTAATAGCAAAAAACTGGAAGCAACTCCACCTGTCCAGGAATTGGGGAATGGCTGAACAAAGTGTAGTGTACACAGAGAATATGATTTAAATGGAACATTATTATCCCACTACTTAAAATTACAAATGGGAAATATGAGAAGGCTTATAGGAAGTAACTCAGAATGAAAAAAATAGATACCAAATATCATTTTTGTTGTTCAATTCTTCGTGACCCCTTTTGGGATTTTCTTGGCACAGATACTAGAGTAGTTTTGCCATTTCCTTTTCCAGCTCATTTGACAGATGAGGAAACTGAGGCAAACAGGTTTAAGTGACTTTCCCAGGGTCACACACAGCTAGTAAGTGTCTGAGGCAAGATTTGAACTCAGGTCTTCCTGACTCCAGCCCCAGCACTCTATCTACTGGGCCACCTAGCTGCCAAATAACATTATACACACTAATTATAACTGTATGAGTAATAGTCATTAAATAGACAAATAAAATAACAGCAATATGATCCAGGAAAAACTATACAGAAGGAAAAGAATGCAGAAGGAGACCCAGAAACAAATGGGGTTTTCTATTTAAAGTTAATATACATTTTTAAAAATCAAATTGTTTAAAAAAAAGAGGGAAGGAAGGAAGAAAAAAGAAAGGAAGAGAAGCTGAAAGGATAGAGAAGAAGGGACCAGGAAGCATTTTGGGGGGTGGAGAAAAGATTGGGGACAAAGACTCCTTTAGGATCTGGGTCTCTGGGTGGCTTCTTTCCTCTTCCCTTAAATCCACCTGTTTCCTGCCCCAGGACCAATGATGAGCTGGTGACATTCCTGTCTAAATACCACGATAAGAACTTCCTCAAGTCTCATGGGCGGGACAATTCAAGGTGAGGATGAGTTATGTGTCAGTTTAGGGACCACAAGAGGCATGGGCTACCCAGAGGGATTTCCATCACACCCTGCCCTGAAAATAGAGGGGTCAAATCATCAACCACCGATCCAGGTTTGTAAACTTCTTGCCAGTTCTAGAGCAGTGAGTCGTCCTGAAGCCCATCAGGCAGCTGGTAGGGGATGGGGGAAGCAAACCTCTCCTACCCCTTGACTTGAGGATTTCCTCTCACTCACCCCCTGCCCCAGCTACCAGCAGCCAGATGCTATCTCTGAGTGAGTCTTTCTGTGCTCCATGTGCCCAGATTCATCAAGAAGCAGGGCCTGGACCGGCTCTTTCATGAGTGTGACTCCCACATGTGGCGCTTGGGAGAAAGGCAGATCCCGGAGGGCATTGTCGTGGATGGCGGCTCCGACTGGTTTGCCCTGACCCGAAGCTTCGTGGAGTATGTGGTCTATACAGACGACCCCCTCGTGGCTCAGTTGCGCCAGTTCTATACCTACACACTTCTACCAGCTGAGGTGGGCCAGCAATCCTGAAGACAGTCTCAGGGGAGTGAGTGGGTGAGGGGTGGACAGTGGCCAAGGTGAAGGAGAAGTGTGCTCAGCAGGGGATGGGTGTGTGGTACCTGGCAAGGGGGCCGGCTCATCTCCCACCCCTCTCCTCACAGTCCTTCTTCCACACTGTGCTGGAGAACAGCCCCACCTGCAACACCCTCGTGGACAACAACCTTCGAGTCACCAACTGGAACCGGAAACTGGGCTGCAAATGTCAGTACAAGCACATCGTGGACTGGTGCGGCTGCTCCCCCAACGACTTTAAACCCCAGGACTTCCTTCGGCTACAGGTGCTGCCCCTGCCCACCCAGGGCAGACTACCTCATTGCCCCTGTGTGTCCTTCCAAGTCTTGGCCCGAGGGCACAGGGAACCTCTGGTATCTGGGGCAGGGTGGGGAGGGAGACAGGATACTTGGCTAGACATAAGAATAACAGCTGACTTCACACACACACACCCCTCCCTGATCTGTGTGAGCCTCACAGCAAGTCTGTGCAGTAGGGAATTGTTGTATTTTGATCCCCATTTCAGTAAGAATGAGAGACAGAGTGAAGCAGGGGATAGAGAACTGGGTTCAGGATCTGTCTCTGATGCATACTAGCTGGGTGACACTGGGCACCTCCTCAAAGCCCTGGGCACCCTTCTGAGAGTCTTAAATTTCAGATAAGGTGCTGACCTGCATTGCTAGGAGTTTTCTTACCTGGGAGCTCCCTATACCAGTGAAATCACAGACCCAACCCCTGTTCTGTATTTAGTAGTAATTATAATAATAGTTGACATTTTATATTATACTTTGGACAGTGAGTTGGTGCAGTGGACAGAGAGCCAGGCCTCCAGTCAGGAAGGCTCATCTTCCTGAGTTCAAATCTGGCCTCGGACACTAGCTGCGTGACCCTGGGCAAGTCACTTAACCCTGTTTGCCTCAGTTTCCTCACATGTAAAATGAGTTGGAGAAGGAAATGACAAACCATTCCAGTATCTTTGCCAAGAAAACCCCAAATGGGGTCACAGAGTCATCAGACATGACTGAAAACAACTGAGTAACAACAACAACGTATTATATTTTAAAGTTTGAAGAATTTGTGAAGATGCCATAGATGATGCCAAAACAACCACCCTGTGGGGTAGATACTACAGATATTATTATTCCTTCTTTACAGATGAGTAGACTGAGGCTCAAAGATGTTAAGTGACTCATCCATAATCACATAACATGTGACATTGCCCCAGACAGGACCTGAGACCAGGTGCTTCCTGACTCTTAAAATCTTTCATTCTAGGGGAAGCTAGGTGGCGCAGTGTAGGACCTGAGTTTAAATCCAGCCTCAGACACTTAACACTTACTAGCTGTGTGACCCTGGGCAAGTCACTTAACCCCAATTGCCTCACCCCAAAAAAAAAAAATCTATCATTCTACCACGCCAGGCTGCCCCCAAAGACCCAAAGAATATCAGAGCTGGAAGGGACACCTTCATTTTACAGATGACAAAATATTTTACAAAGAAGGGAAAACAATCAATCAGTAAACATTTATTAAGCACTTACTACATGCCAGACTCATGGTTAAGCATTGGCTATACAAAAAAAGGGAAAAACAGACCCTGAACCTCAAGGATCTTAGAGTCTAATGGAAATGACTTGAAGAAGGTCAATAACTAGTTAGGGGCAATGCTGGGACTAGAACCCACAGTCTTCTAAGCTCCAGCCCAGTGCTCTTAGCACTATATACCATGCTGTCTTCTAGGGCCATTTCATGGTAGAGCAGAGCACAGATCTGACCCTTTTTGAACCAGACCCTTGCTTGTTCCACATACACATTCTACAAAGCTTTAATGGGTGACCTTTGATCCTCACAGCTGTCTTTAGGAAGCCAAATTGGGGAGATGGGATCCCACAGGGAAGTTGGGTACAAAACTGAAGCCACCCCTGAGGTTACCAAGAGGTGGTATGGAGAAGAATTCTCCTTGCACACTTAACCGGCTGGATGACTCTGATCTGGGCACTTTGGGCTTGAGTTTCCCCCTTCTTAAAATGAAAGGTTTGGACTCACCGACCTCCGATGTCCCTTCCAGTTCTAAATCTAGCTGTGATCTTACTTCTGGTTCCTTGTCCTTTAGTGATAGTGATGCATGGGATGCAAGGAGACCCCAGAGATCTCTTTGTCCCGTGGGTGCTGTGTGGCCTCTAGTCTCTTTACATTCCCAACAACTGTCTTACATTCTTTACGCTACAGCAACTCTCCAGACCTACTTTCTTTGCCCGGAAATTTGAGTCAACTGTGAACCAGGAAGTTCTGGAAATCTTGGACTCTCACCTTTATGGTAGTTACCCTCCCAACACGCCAGCCCTCAAAGCATACTGGGAAAATGCCCACGACATTGCCGATGGCCTGAGTGGGCTCAGCGACGTCATCCTCACTGCCTACACATCTTTTTCCCGCCTTGGCCTACGCCATGCTGTCACCATGGCATCCCCTCCAACTAACCAGCTCTGCAGGTGGGAGACACCGCCCCCTTCCCCTTGCTAAGGTCAATCATCCCCCCTTTCCTCTGTCCTGATCATCCCCTGTATACAGAGTCCTATAGACTTTAGGGGAGACAAAAGGATATGGAAACATGGTCCTGGCAATTGGGGAGTTGCTAGTTTGATGGGGAGAATGCTTTCCCTTTCTTTGGGGAGCTTTCATTATGATGAGGAACATAATCTGTCCTATATCTCAAGTGTTCCCGGTCTGGTGGGGAAGAAGGAATATGTAAATGGGGGTTATTAAAAAAAAAAAAGGAAGAGAACTTGAAAAAATGTATAAATGAGAACTTGGGCTGTAAAGAAGAGGAGTGGAGGGTGGAGCTGACATTGTATGGGGTTCGACGTAGTGTGGGGTTCAAGGGTGGTGCTTTCTGGGACTTCCCATTCCTGGGTGTTTCTGTTGACGAGTGTCTTCATTTCTCCCTTTCCCTCCCCTACGTGCATCATAGGTTTGAGCCTAAGGGCTTCCCATCCAGTGTCCACCTGTATTTCTATGATGACCGTTTCCAGGGCTACTTGTTGACCCAGACGGTGCAGCCTATGGCCTCGGGGCCAGAAGAGGCGCTGGAGATGTGGCTGATGCCTCGGGGTGCCCTGAAGCTGACAGAACACAATGGTCAGGCCAACCGGCTGCAGAACCTGGAGGTGGGATGGGGGCCCTCATCCCCTTGCCCTCCCCCTGCCCCCATGCCCCTGGGACAACACTGCAGTCATGGGTATCCTTTGATCTAGAGGGGAGTGATGGCCTAATATCCCTCCTACATGACTCCTTGTTTCTGGGGTCCAGTCTCAGTTGCATAAGGGTTGGAGAAAGGAACTTTTGGATCTCAGAAGCTCAGCTTTGACATTGTTAGCTGGACATTTATTGAGTACCTACTATATGTCAAGCACTAAGCTAAGTGCTAGGGATATATGTAGACAAAAATAAAACAGTCCCTGCCCACAAGGAGCTTACATTCTGGTAGGGCTGAATACAAAGTCTTTTTTTAATTTTGGTCAGGGTAAGGACTGGCTTCCGAAGTTTCTGTCTCACTCTGCTTTGTCGTGTGTTCTCCTCTCTATCATTGCAGAGAACCCAAGGAGAAAATACTTTAGCAATCATGCAGTCAGACCTCTCCATTTTACAGGGATAGAGGAGAAATGCAGCATCTAGGGCATCTAGGGTCACAGACAGTTAGTGACGCACCATGCCCCATCCCCTTCCTGCCCATTCTTCAGCAAAGAACACCACCAGCATCCACTCCAAATGCTTCCCTCCTCACAGGTGGGCACAGAATGGGACCCCAAGGAGCGTCTCTTCCGGAATTTTGGGGGACTGTTGGGGCCTCTGGATGAGCCAGTGGCCATGCAGCGTTGGGCCCGTGGCGCCAACCTCACAGCCACCGTGGTTTGGATCGACCCCACCTTTGTGGTGGCCACCTCGTATGACATCACAGTAGATTCTGAAACTGAAGTCACTCAGTATAAGCCTCCCCTGAGCCGACCCCTGCGACCTGGTGCCTGGACCGTCCGCCTGCTGCAGTTCTGGGAACCGCTGGGTGAAACCCGCTTCCTGGTGTTGCCCCTGACCTTCAACCGAAAACTACCTCTCAGGAAAGGTAATGAGTGATGCTGTGGCCCTGGGACCAATCAATGGGGATTGGCAGACCCGTGGACCCAGGCAGCCGATCAGACCTCAGCCCTGCAGAGCCCTCAGATACCATCTCCCACAAAGTGGTCAGTGCCGTCTGGGAATGCAAAATGCCCCGTTGCCATCAGCATCAGAGTGAGCCGTCTTCCTAGTCCCACCATCCCTGGTCCCCTTCTCTCTCTGTCTCTCTCCTTCCCTTCCTCCTCCTCCTCCCTCTCTCCTCTCTCCTTTCTCCTCTCCCTCTCTTTCTCTCCTGTTTCTCTCTCTCTCCCCCTCCCTCCCCTCTCAGTTTCTCTCTGTATCTCTGTCTCTCCTCTCCTCTCTTCTCTTGTTCTTAGAACACGGATTATAAGAGAGCAGGTCAGACCCTAGAGCTAGAGCCAGAAGGGACCTCAGAAGCTATCTAGTCCAACCCCTTCATTTTACTAATGAGGAAACTAGGTCCTAGGGAAGCGAAATGATTTGTCCAAGGTCACACAGGTACTAAGCATCAGAGTGGGGATTTGAACCCAGAACCAGTGTTCTTCCCAGTTTACCATCCTGCCTCCTAGATCACAGTAAGGGAGGAGCAGGATGATAATGATAACTCCTTACATTTATGAGAACACTTGAGGCTGATCTGTTATCTCATTTTATTCTATGGTAGATGGAGCAGGGATTGTGTCCCTGTCTCATGGACAAAGGCCAGCAGCTTGTGGCCACATAGCAAGTGGCCATCCATGGGTGAGGTTGGGACTAGAGAATGCTGATCCCTAGACTAGGCTAGTGATTCTTTCTTGACCCTGACGTGGGCCTGTCAGATGGAATGGGGAATATTGATTGTGTCCTTTCTTTACTTCTTCCAGATGATGGGAGCTGGCTTCACGCTGGGCCCCCCCACAATGAGTACATGGAGCAGAGTTTTCAGGGCCTGAGTGGAATCTTGAACCTCCCCCGGCCTGAGCAGGCAGAAGAGGCTTCTCGGAAGCACTCTGAATTGACTGGGCCTGCCCTGGAGGACTGGACAGACAGCACCTTGGGCAGCTTCTGGTCCGTGGCAGGCCTGTGTGCCACAGGCCCCTCCGTCTGTCCCAACCTAGAGCCCTGCAGTCAGACCAGCTGGAGTTCCCTCTCTCCTGACCCCAAGTCAGAGCTCGGTCCTGTCAAAGCTGACGGCCGGCTGAGGTAGCAAGACCACAGTGGGAGCCCGGGGGCAGCCCCGGGGTGTTGCACCTTAGGAACTCCGTAGAGGAAGAGGTGATCGAGGGACCATCCTCTCCCACAGGCAAGAAGCTGGGGCCTAGCCCCGCCGTCCCATCCCCCCTCCATTCCTCAGCTGGAGTGAGCCCTGGGACCAAGCAGCCAGTGGATGCCCATGGGCTACTTATTGGACAGTTCCGAGCCAGAGGCCAGAGAAGAATGGAGAAAACCAGCCTTCCTTCAGCTACCGAGCCAGTGCCGTAGCTGTGCCCTCTGCAATTTATTGAGGTTCTACTTTCTGTTTTTAGGATGGCTTGTAGAGGGGGCCTAAGGACAGGAAAAGGAGTGACGTGCAATAAAGTCTGAAGTAGCCCCAGGGAGATGTGGTTCCCCTAGGACCTGCGGAACAAGGGACCGACTGGGCACTTCACGGGGGTACCTGAGATAGCCCCCATCTGCCCCAGAAGACCAGGCCAGTAGAGCTGAAGACAGAGGATGCTGCTGGTCTTGTCAGAAACAAACAAACAAAACTGTACCTAAAGAGCTACTAAGTAATGGGGTAGAGTTATCTGTGGAAGCAGGCACCAGACAGGCCAGGTGGACAGAGAGGGAACACAGGAGAGGGAGGTGCCCAAGGCTCCTGGGTCTCATGGCCTGCTCTGTTCCCTTTATGTGGGATGGGTGCTGCCTCTGAGGCACCTGGGGGCTGACAGATTAGATGCTGCAGACAGGGAGTGTGAGGGGTCCCGGCCACACAGTGATCCTCCCTGTGATGGGATAAGTGGACTAGAGAAAGCAAAGCAAGAACTATCCTCTCAGGTCGCTCCGGAGAAGGAAGCAGGGCAGCCATGGGCCTGGAGCCCCGTGTAAAATCTGAAATATGCAACAGTGGAAATATATCTCTTACATCTCTGATACAGTCCACAGTGTGCTTTCTGGAGGAGATGGGGCGGGCACGGGATCCTTGTGGAGCACTTGAGCAGGCTTGTGGTGGGCACCTCCCTGTCCTGCCCTCTCCTGAGGAGCACCAGGCTCTGCTGCTGTCACCCCTCCCCTAGCCTGATTGCCTCAGCCCCTGCTCCTCCTGTGCAAAGCCAGCCCCCTTCTCTCCTTCCCCCTCTGGCCTCCCGCTCACGCATTACCGTAGGGGCTCTTTCAGAAACCATGGAGCCCCTAAGGGGCATCACACCTGGGCCCATTTGATTCCAGGGAGAGGACCATTTGCAACCTGCCTGGACTTCTCTTAGGGGTAGCCCCAAAATGTCTGAGCCCCTTGGTACTATCTAGTAGGCTTAGTTATTTGGGCACTGGGCAGAATCCTGACAGTTTTGGTGGTCATTCTCATCCCCGGGTGGCCCTCCTGTCCCTTAATATCATTTACACTATAGTGTAATTTGTCAGTGGGTTACCTTCCTGTGGGGTATTTGCCTTTTATGCCTTATCCCTAACTGTGGGATAAAAGGAATAACAACTAGTATTTATGTAGTGCTTTAAGTTCTGCAAAGTCTTTTACAGATATTATCTCATTTCATACTTACAACGTCCCTGGGAGGTAGGTGCTATTATAATCCTCATTTTACAGTGGAGGAAACTGAGGCTGAGAAGAGGCTAAGTGACTTGCCCAGGGTCACACAGTTAATAAGTGTGGCAGAATTCAAACTCCAGTCTTTGTGACCACTGAGCACTCTTAGCCACCGCTTCCTATATCATCAAACAGCTAGTGTTTGGCTGGGGACTGGAATTGGGGTCTACAGATCCCAAATGACACCATGGTGGGAAGGAAAGTAAAAGAATTTTAAATGGGCATATTGGAGGGGGGGTTGGAGAGTGGGGGTAACTTGTTAACCACACACCACCTGGCTAGTATAGGATACCACATGAACAGAGCTGCAACTATCATGATGAGGGGATTTGGAGGGGTAGGAAAAGCCCAGAGAAGAGAACTTAGGTATGTGAAGCTAGAAAGGACCATCCAGGCAGAATGTTTTACAGCTATGGGAACTGAAGTCCAAGGAAGTTCAGTGACTTGCCCAAGGTCACATAGGTAAGTGCCTCAGAAAACAAGGGTTGGTGGGTGGATGGGAGGGAAGGAGAAAACAAATAATGTCACATTATCCCCCTAGAAGCCAGTGGGCTGGGGCAGGTACTAGGGCAGTAGTGGAGCTGAGGTGACAAGTGATGAAGTCAGCTTTGGGAAGGCCTCAGTTCTGCCAGAGTCCAAACCAGGTGGGCAGTGAGGGAGGCGGGGTCCACAGGCTTAACTGAAGAGGCCGTTTCCAGGTGGCATTCTCCTGTGTGGCCAGGAGAGGGCGCCCCTAACCAGGAGCTTGCCACACAACCCCCACCTCGGTGGGGGTGACCCAGAAAAGTGTGGAAGCAGGGATTCAAACCAAGGGAAGATGCCTTTGGATTTAGAGGCAGCCTTAGTGGCCTGTCAGGGTGTTATTTTAAAGACGGCATGATATTTGGGGGAAGAGCCGTGACTTTGTTCTAGTTCAAAACAAGACAACAAACTTTGGTTCCCAGTTCACTTAAATATTTTCCAAGGGCAGGTAGGGGTCGGGGTAGGGGTTGGAGACTGACTCTTCACCAGTAGTCCGATGACTTTGGAATGAGTTCTTTGCCCAGGGTCACCCATGAAACAGCTTGTGTGTGTATGTTTACAAAAATGACAACCAGCGCTTATATATTAATTATTTCCTTACAACAACCCTGGTAGGTAGGTGCTATTAATATCCCCAGTTTATAAATGAGGAGACTGATGGGGCAGCTAGATGGTGCGGTGGATAAAGCACTGGCTCTGGATTCAGGAGTACCTGAGTTCAAATCTGGCCTCAGATACTTACTAGCTGTGTGACCCTGGGCAAGTCACTTAACCCCCATTGCCCTGCAAAAACAAACAAACAAAAAATAAATAAATAAATGAGGAGACTGAAGCTGAGAGCAATTTGCCTGGGATCACACAGTGCAGAATTTGAATAGGGCTTCAAGTCCCTCATTCTCTTCATCCACTGTAATTCAAATGTGAATGCGTTTGTGTGAACAGGCCGAGTGATGTGGGGAGATGGCCAGCTTTGGAAGAAGGCATCAGCTGGTGTTTATGAAGACCAAATGAGACCTGTTCCTTCCCTCAAGGAGTTTACAGCCTATTTGTGGAAACAAGTCCATGTGGCACATATACGTAGAAATAAAGAGTTATTTGGGTAGGAGGGAGAACTAGCAGCTGGGAAGGCCCTCATGGAGGGGCTGGAGCTTGAACTGGGCTCTAAAAGAGGCTAGGAATTTTCAAGAGGCAGAGATGAGAGGGGAATGGGGCTGGGGCTGAGGTGGCATAGAGGGGAAAGCTCACTTGAAGGTCCCCAAATGGAAGGTGCGATGTTGTGTGTGGGGTACAGCAAAAGGCCACTTGGGAGTACTTGCTGGAGAGGAAAATGGAATAAGCTGAGGCCAGATAGTGAAGGGCTTTTGATACCAAAAAAGGAGGAGTTTTGTATTTGATCCTAAGGGCAAAGGGAGCTATGAGCTCCCTGAACAGGGTCGTGTGTTTCAGGAAAATCACTTTGGCAGCTATATTGGATTGGTGAGGGTGGGGAGACTGGAGGCAGGGAGACCAACTAGGTTACTTGAGTAGTCTGGATGAGAGGTAAGACTTGGATTCAACTGTGATGCCTGACACAGACTACGGCTTTCCCTTTCACACTGCAATTTTCCCCATCACAGTTTTGATGTATTGCAGGTTGGCATAAATTAAATGGGAATTTGGGGGTAGTTTTGTGGAAGCACAGATGACACATGAAGGCCAGCAGATGACACAAAAAGTTTAGAAACTCAGGGGGCATCTAGGTGGCACAGTGGATAAAGCCCTGGTCCTGGATTCAGGAGGACCTGAGTTCAAAACCGGCCTTAGATACTTGACACTTACTAGCTGTGTGACCCTGGGCAAGTCATTTAACCCTCAATGCCCTGCAAAAAAAAACCCCAAAACAATAAAAAAGTTTAGAAACTCAGAAATGCAAAAAATGTACGTACAGTATTGCATAATATATCAACCCAAATTTTACAATATGGTACTGTAAACACCCCATAAAAGAAAAAAAAAAAGATTTCTCTGATTGGGAGGGCCAAAGAATTGGATGCAGATTTTTCAGATCCAGAGGGTGCCTTACCCTTGACCCCCACTATGTGGAAGGGATAACTAGCTGTGTCCACATGGTCAAGTCACTTATTTCTTGGTCCAAGCAAGGCACTGATGATACAAAGACAAGACGGGTCAACCCTTTCATGACCTGGCCCCTTCCTGCCTTTCCAGTCTCTTTAGACCTTTTCTCTCATCTTTATCTCCCGGCTTCCTAGGCTTCCTTGAAGTGTCAGCCAAGGTCAATCCTTCTTAGTTTTAGTGCCTTCTCTCCAAGATTACCTCCAATTTATTCTGTATGTATCTTCTTTGTACATAGTTGTTTGTATATTGTCTCCCCCGTTATACTGGGAGATCCTGGAGAGCAGAGATTGGATTTGGGGGGGGGGCAATGAGGGTTAAGTGGCTTACCCAGGGTCACACAGCTAGTAAGTGTCAAGTGTCTGAGGCCAGATTTGAACTCAGGTCCCCCTGAATTCAGGGCCAGTGCTTTATCCACTGTGCCACCTAGCTGCCCCCATAGATTGGATTTTAAAACTTTTTTATTTTTATTTTTGCCTTTCTTTGTCTCCCTACTATTTAGCACCAGTGCCTGACATATGATAAGCAATTAATAAATGCTTGTTGCTTAACTCAAGGAGGTTACATTCTAACAGGAGAGACAACATGAGAAATATAAACAAATAAAAGTTAATTTGTTGCTGGAGATACTAGCAGCAGAGGGAGTCTTTAGGTGATGCTTCAAAAGAGCGCAAAGCGGGGCAGCTAGGTGACGCAGTGGATAAAGCGCCAGCCCTGGATTCAGAAGGACCTGAGTTCAAATGCAGCCTCAGACACTTGAGACTTACTAGCTGTGTGACCCTAAGCAAGTCACTTAACCCTCATTGCCCCCCCAAAAAACAAAAACAAAAACACAAAGGAGAGGTCAAGAAAAAATACTATGGAGGCAGCTAGGTGGCGCAGTGGATAGAGCACCGGCCCTGGAGTCAGGAGTACCTGAGTTCAAATCCGGCCTCAGACACTTAACACTTACTAGCTGTGTGACCCTGGGCAAGTCACTTAACCCCAATTGCCTCACTAAAAAAAAAAAAATACTATGAAAGGGGAAACAACAACAACAACAAAAAAAAAAAAACCCACGACCTCTCAGTACTCCCAAACAACTCTCTAAGACAATGGGCAACAGATGAGCTCCAGATCTATACCAGTGGAAAGTTTCCCCACTGGGAGTTCCTTACACTGATGAAATCAAACATCATACTGATTGCCCATGACCCCTGAATACATAAATATGTTTAGAGTTCAGCATGTTGTTAAGTATCTGCTATGGGGCAGGCAGGTGGTAGATGAGTGCCAGGCCTGGAGTCAGGAAGACTCATCTTCCTGAGTTGAAATCTGGCCTCAGACACTTACTAGCTGTATGACTTTGGGCAAGTCACTTCACCCTTTTTGCCCTAGTTTCCTCAGGTTTCCAAAGCACTCCAGCAGCTTTGCTAAGAAAACCCCAAATGGGGTCATGAAGAGTTGGACACAACGGAATAGACTGACCATCTCTATGTACTAAGTACTTAGGGATACAAAGAGAGGCAAAAACCAGTCTCTGCTCTCGAGGAGCTCACAGGCTGGTGGGAGAGAGAACATGAGAAAACAGGTGTGTGCAAACAAGATCTACCCAGAAGAAACTGAAGGGGATCTCAAGAGGGAAGGCTCTGAAATTAAGGTCAGAGAAAGGCTTCTTACAGAAAGGGGGACTTCAGTCAATAAGCATTTGTTACACTGGGGCTCCAATCCTTCCTCTGTTAATACCTCTGTGACCTTGATCAAGTCAGTTCACCTCCTTAGGCCTCAGTTTCCTCATTTGTAAAAATGAGGGGTTTGGACCAGATGACCTCTGAAGTCAGTTCCATGAGCCCATGTGCCAGGCACGACACCAAGTGTATATAAGTACAAAGAATGAAACAACCCCTACTTGGTACAGATAAAATGAGGAAACTTTGTAAAGCACTTAGCAAAGTGCCTGGTACATGTTTTTCAGTTGTGTCTGACTCTTCATGACCCCATTTGGGGTTTTCTTGGCAGAGATACTGGAGTGGTTTGCCATTGCCTTCTCCAGCTCATTTTATAGATAAGGAAACAGACAAACAGGGTCCAGTGACTTGCCTAGGGTAACACAACTATGAAGTGTCTGAGGCCAGATCTGAACTCAGAAAGATGAGTCTTCCTGACTCCAGGCCCAGCACTCTATCCACTGTACCACCAAGCTGCCCTTCCTGGTACACAGTAGATGCTTAATAAATGCTTATTCGCATCCTCTTCTTACAGTCACACTGTATTCTAGTGGGGGAGACAAACATATATAAAATTCAGGCCGTTTAAATAAAAATTGAATAAATACAAATAGATGAGAAAGGGGTGAAATAGAAGTGAACTTGAAAGAGAAGGAACTCATATTTGGGGGTCATCAGGAAGGTCTCTGGTTCAGGGGAGAGCTCCAAGTCCAAGAGGACTTGGGCTGGGCTCTTGCCAAGCAAATAATGAAGGCTTGGAAGTTTTTCTCAAAGGAGTCCGCTAATCAATGTAGAACATGTCAGGCTAATGGATCTGTACTGGGAGGTACAGCTAAAAAAAGAATTAGAATTGGAAAAAAAAAAAGTGTGGTGGGAACTTTGAAATCTTCCCTTGCCCGGCCCCTGGGGTTTGAGACAGTTGAGATCTGGAGGGAGGGGAGGCAGTGGAGGTTGGGGCTTCGAAGGCTACACAATAACTTCTTTGGAGAACCCAAAAAAAAGTGGAGTGTGGGGAAAAAGAAAGAAAAGGCAGGGCTGCTGCCCTGAGGAGAGCAGCTTTTGTATTGCTGCTTTGTGTTTGGTCTCTGTGGCAACGGGAGACACATGGCTCAGTGGAGTAGCCCCCAAGGCCTGGATGTAGCCAATCAGGACTGGGAGTCCAGTTTCCTGGTCCAATGGGAAGTGCAGATGGGCGGAGAGAAGAGTTGGTCTCGCTGCAGGAGGGGATTGGGGGTTGGGATGAGGGGACCAAGATGCAAAGATCCAGTCTCAGTTGGAGGGCCAATGGTGCCAGAGCCTTTAGCTCCCAGGGGGCCGATGGGAGTCTGAGCCCGAGCCAGGGGGAGGGGAAGCTAAGCCATCCCAGCAGGTTTTCCAGAGGAGCCACGTGCTGCTATAGATGGAGGTGCTATCTGGAAGAACTTGATCCAGGGCCCCCCACTGAAGGGTCTGGGCAGTTCCTGGGAGCAATGCCTCTGTCACGATATTGCCCGGGACGAAGAGTACCCAGGTTCCCTCAGAGCCTCTTCAACCAGATCAGAGGGCAGGAGAGGCTGGGAACCGAAAGAGCTCCACACACAGGCACGTTGTGACTGATGCCTGAGTTGGCCCAGCCTGGCCAGTGGTGCTGGCTGCCTCCAGGCTAGCTCTCGAGGTTAATGCCTTCACCCAGTATCCCACTAGCCCAGGATCTCCATGGACACCAACATTCTCGCCATCGCCATTGCCACAGGTGAGTACTAGGCACCTGGCAGTTTCTCCTGTCCCCCAAGGCCAACTTCCTTGCCCCTAGGGCTGAGAAGTGATTCCAGTCCTTCCCTCAAAGTGGTGTCACCCCTACCCCAAGTTACCTTTCGTCCAAAGAACGTTGAGTGGGTGGGCTGAGGTGGGGGTGGGAGACCTGTTTTTCCTTGGGGTTGGAGGTAATGGGGAAAGAGGAGGCAGATATTACATTTTAGGGCAGATGGTAACAAACTGTCCAGAATTGGATGGTGAGTGAAATAGAAACTACGTCCTGTGAGGAAGATGCTAACCTGGAGGGGACTTATGGAGAATGTGATGGGGCTCTTCAAATTGTCATTCCGCACAGAATGAAGATGGCTCTGTGGTTCTCTGGAGGCAAATTTCGGATCTATACAAAAACTTTCTAATAGCCAAAGCTGTCCAGTAATGGAACCAGCTGCCTCAGATGAGAGATTTAGAATGAGAAGGGATCTCCAAGGCCATCTAGTCCAAGCCTTTCATTTAAAATATGTGAAGAAACTAGGACCTAGAGGAGCTAAGTGACTTGCCCAAGGTCACACAAAGCCAGAACTTGAACCCAAGTCTTTTCAATAGGTCTGATGTTTTCACTACACCACGTTTTTAGTGAGTTTCCCATCCTGAAAGTGTTCAAGCAAATGTTGACCCCCCCCCCCCCCTTGAGGATGCTGCAGATGGGATCTTGCTTTGTCTAGAGAGCTGAAGTGGACGACCCTTTTCAGTGCTAAGAATTCTTTTTTTTTTTTTTTTTTTTTTTTTTGCGGGGCAATGGGGGTTAAGTGACTTGCCCAGGGTCACACAGCTAGTGTCAAGGGTCTGAGGCCAGATTTGAACTCAGGTACTCCTGAATCCAGGGCCAGAGCTTTATCCACTGCGCCACCTAGCTGCCCCCAGTGCTAAGAATTCTATGAAATCTAGAGTCAACAAGTTCTGAATTGGCATCTTGCCACAGGTGTTTCTTTGCGTGTGCCCGTGGGCAAGCTGCTTAACTGTTAGGTCTGCTTTCTCCTGTTTAAAATGTGGATAATAGCACCTAGCTGATAGGGCTACTGTGAGGATCATCAGCACGTGTAAAGTACTTGGCACACCTTAAAGGCTAAAGGTGAACTTTTATTCTCAGGGTCCCTGCCTACAGCAGACTTTGCGGTTTACCTGACAATAGGTTCTCAGCTTCACCACTGATCCTTGGGGTGGCCCTGGGACAGGTTCCTTCCCCTCCTTTCCAGCTTCTTTGTAAAGTAGACTGATATCACCTGTCTGCACACATCTCTCCCAGGGCTGATGGAGAGGGATGTGTCTAGTCTCAGCATTGAAAGTCATCTCATCTAGTCCCCTAACTGACCAAATAGTCATCCCAAACTTCCCTGCCCTTCCAGGAGCAGTCATACACTCTGCGTGTTATGTAATCAGAAATGGGAGGCCCAGAGCTTGTCCTTTTTCTGTCTCTGACTCAGTTTCCACAGAAGTATGCGATTTCCTCAGCTGAGTCACGCCGCCAAAGACACATGGGGCGGCTCCTTGTTTGGGGGAGGGGGGTCTGAGGTTGACTGATGCTGGCTACTCCCCACAGCCCTGGGGGAAGAGCTAGGACAGTTCAGGAGCCTGGGCCCTGACTGTGCCTTGGTGTGCTTGTGAGCAGTATCCTCCTTCGTGTTTGTTGTGGCCATCCTGCTGCTGCTGCTCTACCAGCGGGACCCCCAGTGCTGCCGGTTCCTCTGCTCCTGCCGCTTCTTCCCAGGTCCTAGCCAGTGTGTGAGTACTGCCCCCCTTTCCCAGCCATGACAGCCCTGCACCATACATGTGTATGGCGAACATTCCTGGGGGCCAGGGCTTTCTTTTCAGAGAAGCAAAGGCTGCCTGCCATTCCTGCCTCCAATGAACACCCTTTCTTTCCGGGGCTTTTGGCTTAGGGTCTCTAAAGCTGGGGCTGCAAAACCCCTGAGGCAGGAACCGTGGGTTGGGGAAGGGTTAACTGCCTCTGGAGCCCTCCCCCACTCCCATCATTGTCCAGCTAAGCCAAAGGGCCCTTCTCAGGGCAGACAATGCTTTTTCCCACTCTCTTAGCAACAGGGCACTTTCACTTTCCCCAGCTCTGAGGGAAAACCCAGGGTCCCCTACTTCAGAAAGAGACAATGGATGGGGAAGACCAGAATGGAGTATGCTAGGGAGACAGTGCTTGGGGATACAGGCACCATAAGCATTAGCAGCTTTTCCAAGGTTACCCCAAGACTCAGACCTGGCAAGACACGGGATTGTTTCTCTGAAAGGTCAGCAGGGTATGAAGAGATGCAAGCTCTCTTCAGCCAAGGGGGTTTCAGAAAAGCTAAGGATCTGAGGTTTAGAATGAGTTGGAGGGGAGGGGAGGGAGGAAATGTGAGAATCCCAAGAAGGCCCCGGGCTTCTGTCTCCTGAGGTAGGCAGCGACTCACTGACCAGGGTTAGCCTAGAGCTGGGTGAGGGTCAGGTGGCTCACCTTTGGTATTTCTCCCCTAGGACCATCCCCCTCCCTACTTTAGCAATAACCAGGACTTGGTGGGACCCTCAGCCAGATCCCAGGCATCAGAGAGGATGAGAACTAGGGTGCAGGTGAGTTGGTTCTGTTCCAAATGAGGGGACAAAGGTGAGACTTTTGTGTAGAGAAATCAGAACAAAGAACTCAAATTTGGAAGATGGGAGCAAAACTGGAGATATTTGTCGGGGAAAGAGGATCCTTAGCTGGATTGAAAGCAATGGGAACTTGGGACAATGCTCAGAGAGAATCCACACAATGGCTGAAGGGTATGAAAAGAGAGGGTCAATGGATATTGTTCATTACAGGGGCACTTCCAAAGTGATGAAGTATTCTGTGTGGGACTGCCCAGCAACTACCAGTTGCCCCCTTGGTGCCCCCCACATCTTCCCAGCTACGAGAGCGTTCGAAAGAAGGACCGGCAGCAACAGATCCACAGGCTGATTGCACATCGTTTTGGACTATGGGCCTGCAGAGAGGTGGTCCTGTCTTAATAATGACCTCTTTAGGGTTTCCAAGTCATCCCTAATCCTTATCCAGTCCCTCTCTACCCTCAGCTTACACAGCTCACTCATTTGAGTCATCACTGCATCACTGGGGGAGGATGGGTTTTCTCCCAATGAGCAAAGGACCCCCCCCCCACAGAGGGCAGAGGGCTTCCCTTGGAAGAAATGGCTCAAACCCAACTTGTTTCCACAAAGGGCCAGAACCATAAGGGTGAAAAGGAAGTTGAACGGGAGAGGCCAGTGGGTGAAGAAAGTACATTAATCAGCCCGGGACAGCTTCCTCCTCTATCTTTTTTTTTTTTTTTGTGGGACAATGGGGGTTAAGTGACTTGCCCAGGGTCACACAGCTAGTAAGTGTCAAGTGTCTGAGGCCGAATTTGAACTCAGGTCCTCCTGAATCCAGGGCTGGTGCTTTATCTACTGGGCCACCTAGCCGCCCCCCTATCCTTTTTAATAGAACTGACATCTCTGCTTTCTTCTCCAGCTTCCACCAACCTATGAGGAATCCCTGAGACCACTCCCCGAGGTGCCCCCCAGCCCTGGCTCTGCCAACCTGCTCCAGAGGAACACTGCAGTGTAGGGGCACACAAACAGCCTCCTCCTGGCCACCTCCTCATCCCAGATCAACCCAGGGAGCAGAGATGGTGCCAAGCTGCCACCAGAGGGAGTCCTTTGTCAAACTCCACTAGTGTTAGATGCCCTTTGGTGCCTTCAAGACAGCACAATAGGAGGGTCTCACTGACCCACATCTTCAGGGACTCCATCTGTGGCCACCTCCCCCCAAAATCTCTGGTCCTCTATCCTAAAAAGCTCCCTCCAAGTGTTTGCAAGGAAGTGACGGCCTACGTTACTTGCCCACATGAATTAGAGTGGGGATTCAAGACCACAGGAAAAAAAAGGAAAAGATTTAAAAGTAGATCTCAGGAGTCCTAACCTTTCCTGTTCTAGCTTCCCAAGGCTTCTGGAATGATCAGAAATGGAGCCTTCATTCCAGTCTTAGAAAGGAACTCTTGGTCTCTTTAGATCCCTTCTGCTCAGAAATGGTCAAAGGGTCCATAGCCACCAGGCCAATCACTGCACATGCCACACCAGAAAGAGGCTGGCAGGGGGCCATCTTTTCTCCCACACAGAGTACCTGTTAATGGGCCTGGAAGGGGTAAGGACACTTCTATCCTGACCACTCAATTTTTTTTTTTTAAGTGAGACAATTGGGGTTAAGTGACTTGCCCAGGGTCACACAGCTAGTAAGTGTTAAGTGTCTGAGGCTGGACTTGAACTCAGGTACTCCTGACTCCAGGGCCGGTGCTCTATCCACTGTGCCACCTAGCTGTCCCTCTGACCACTCAATTTTAAAGAACCTGGGCCTAACCTACCTGTCTGAATTCCCTTCCAATACGATATAGTCTCAAAGCCAGTTTCCTTACTGACAGCTACAGTATTAGACACAAAGGTGTGAAAGAAATTTGTCTGAAAGACTCAACGTGACAGCATCTGGTTCACCAAACCAACTCAACGGTATAGCGTTCCCTTGGAAGCCAAGAGCTCAACCAGCACAAATTGCTAATTAATGCTCCTTGGACTACTGCTTCTGCCATAAACTCCTCCAGGTAATAAGAGAGGAAAAAATGAAAGGAAAAGAGGGCATCTCTAGGGTCCCGCTTTGTGAAGTTGGGGTACAGTGAGGAACTCAACAAATGTCTCCATCACTCATCACTGATATCCATCCAGCCCTGCCCAGATTTATTTTCCAAATGATATGAACTCACAGTTTGAATTGATTTTATTTTGGACCTCAGGTATGTCTATGCTCGTTACTCCTTGGGTGGCTGCTTCACATAGTCTCTTCTGTGTTCACAGTCAACCAAACCTACTCTCAGGGAGACTTGCTTCCGCCCCGATTCCTTGGCATGTGGCTTGATCTTCTTCTGGCACTAGCTCTAGTTTTCAACCAATGACACGGTCAGGAGGCTCAGAGCATAGCCACCAATTTGAAGGTGCCCACAGGCTTGGCAGGGACAACATGGACAAAAGTCTTGTAGAGCACAGCACCCTTGGGCAGCTGGGTGACCAAGTCTACACCTTCAGGACTGCTGGGATTAGGCACATATACATCCTTTGTGTAGCGGATAATGCCCTCTTCCAGGGCATACAGACACTTGTTCTTACCCAGTCCTACCTGGAACACACAAAAACCTTATCAGCTGAATAACTAGGATGTCCCTAGGCAAACTGAGTCCCTGAGGCTTCAGGGAACACCTTTCATAATGAACCTATTCACTGGAAGCAGCCCTATGATGGGGATGGGGAGAGACTAGGGGGTTAGGTAGTTCAATCTTGGGCTCTTTTTTCTACTGCCAGAACTTCTTTGCTTTTTACTGCCTTGCCCTTGATTCTGTGATGAAAAGGGCAAGGATGACTCCAATAGTGTGTCAAATGCATAAGTGGGCATCACCAAGAGCTGTGTTTGTAAAGCATGTTCAATTCCCATGGGAAGTAAAAGGTTCCAAGGAGCTGCTCACTTTCAAAAGAGGAGTTTCTCCTCCTCCAACAATATCTTTGCCTGAGCCTCAGAGAGCTTAGTTCATACTCTGGGTTGGACAAGAAAATAAATTAAGTAGGAGTAAACTCTGAATTCAAACAGAAAAAGCTGGTCCTATGTACAAAAGAAGAGGGCCAAAGGGCAACTCACATGAGCTCCTGGATGCCAGCGGAACTGACGCTGAGTCCCAATGATGTTGCCAGCATGAACATAATGACCTGAAACAGAAAGATTTCAGTGGTGACCTCTGAAACACTAAGCCAACTGGGAAGAATGGTTACAAGGGGCACTGATTCAGACTCCTAAGGAACAATGGTGAATCCTTCTATCATGGCCCAAATGCTTTAAACCAGCTTCTTAACCTGCCACTAAAGACTCCTGCCACACAATGATATTTATGTAGAATGGAAAGAACTTGAAGTAACTTGAGATCACTCACACAGGGAATCCCCTTCTCCAGTCATATGGCACTGACTCCCATGCTTTGCCCAAATTTTCTTGGCTCTCTAACTCAAAGGCAGGCTCCAAAGAGGACGACCCTTATGTGCTAGGCTCATAGCACAAAGTATGAGACTTCCACCATTCCCCTTCAGAAAAGCATGAGGGTGGGTGGAGAGGGAACCTCTCTGAAATACACACTCACCTTCCAATTTCTTGATGCCATAGCGTTTGCCTGGTGACTTTCCTCCAAGGTTTTTTGAGCTACCTCCAGTCTTCTTGGATGCGTATCTAACAGTGGCAGCCATGACCTGGGGGGGAGACAGCCCTGCAGTGACTGTAGAGAGATGACAAGACATGTTATTCAGGGGGAGAACAACCCAGACAGATCAACTGTCCCTTGAGCAACCATGTCTTGTCTCAAAGAAGGCATTTACAGTGCTGAGAAGGAACAGTAGGTGGAGGGGTGGTCTGTTAGGAGGTTCAGAAATGGCACCAAATGTGTTAGTTTTCAGGGAGTGTCCTGCAGCCCTTGCCCTGTTCCTGGACGGTAGACAACCCATTCCTTGTATTGTCTGGGGTATAAACACTGGAGGGAGTCTATAAACAGAAGGAAAAAGAAAATAAACACCCTGTGCCCTGGGTACATCCAGCCCTGTCTAGGTAGGACACAGACTATTTGAGAATGAGGGAAGAGAGGCAACAGCGCCAACCGGACACCCACAGAGCTACCCACTTTGGCTCCACTGAACCATCCATCTTAGAAAACCCTATGACACACACACAAAAACAAATCAATGCTTTTAAGCTAAAGAGTGTAGCCTTGTCTAAAGGATCCATCATTTCTAGCCCCTGGCTGGCTATTTCAGACAGCTAACTGCTTGGGCCCTTCCTTCCCTCAACAGCTAATATAGGAATTCCTAATCTTTTTTGGAGAAGCAACACTCTACTCATGAGCTTGACTTTGTGACTCTCCCATCCTAAGCGCTCTTATTTTTAAAATAAAAGTGAATCAAAAGTAATTTGTTTCGCAAATTTTGCAATACCCTGGATACAGACCCTTGAGTGTTACAAATTCAAGGTCGGCAATCATTGCCTCAGGGTCCTTAGACACAGTTACTGATGATTTAGAAACATGTATATTCTTTTTTTTCCCTACATGTAAAGACAACTTTCAACTTTCATTTGTTAACATTTTCAGGTCTTCTCTTTCTCTCCTCCTTGAAAAAGCAAGCAATTTACTATAGATCATACATGTACAGTCATGTCAAACCTATTTCCATGTTAGCCAAAACACCTGTAATCTTCACAAGGGTCATTTAGACAGAAGAGCTGGGAACCCTTCAGAAGAGGTTACCTTGTCCAGTTTTCAGCCATCTGGCACTCCCAGTATAAAGTCTGTTAGAGGGGGCAGCTAGGTGGCACAGTGGATAAAGCACTGACCCTGGATTCGGGAGTACCTGAGTTCAAATCTGGCCTCAGACACTTGACACTTACTAGCTGTGTAACCCTGGGCAAGTCACTTAACCCCCATTGCCCCACCAAAAAAAACAAAAAAAAAAAAGTCTGTTAGAGAACAGAGAACCCTTGCCTCATCTTAGAGAACATAGTTTAAGAAGTGAACTCTGCCTTGAAGCAGTGCTTCTCAAGTTTCTTTTGTCATGGATCCCTTGGGCAGTCTGGTAAAGTCTCTGAGGTTTGTTCCTATACTGCATCCATGATGCTGTGACCTCTCTGGACCTTGGTTTCCTCATCTCTAAGATAAGGGGTTGGGCTAGATGGCTCTAAGGCCCTTTTCTAGATCTATGCTTCTATAAATCTCTCTAGAACAGAGGTTCTGAACCTTTTTTCTATCAAGGATTCCTTTGGCAATCTAATGAAGCCTATGAATCCCTTCTAAGAAGAATGTTCTTAAATAGAGAAAAATACATTGTTATAAAAGAAACCAACTGTATTGAAACATAGTCATCAAAATATTTTTCTGGACCTCAAACATGAACTCCTGTCTTAGAGGTTATCTAATCTAACCTCTTGATTCTATGGTGGAAGAAAACAATACCTAGAGAATTTAAGTGATATACCCAACTTCATCCAGGTGGGGAGGCCAAGATTTAAACCCAGGTTGTTTCTAATTCCAGTGCTGTTTCCAAAGACAGGTATACATTATGTAACCAGGACCCAGGGAGGCCTCAGGGATAAACAAGCTATTTACCAGGGAAGGGTAAAAGGCAGAGATACCACAGTGAGGCATCAAGAGAGAGAATTCCTGCTAGACAGAATTATGGAATCAAGACCTAAAGGACCTTGGAAGTCTAGTCTAAACTTCTACCCTCATGTAGGAATGCCTTTTATAAAACCCATCTCACTAAGCCTCTGCTTGAATACTTCCAGGGACAAAGAATTCTTTACTTCACCAAACAGTTAATTATTGACTGCTCCACGTGTAAGAAAGCTTCAGTTCTAAAGATCTATGAGAAAATTCTTTATGCTGTTATACTCTAACAATTCAACCTGTCTCCCTATAACGTCTATCTTTTAGTCCTCATTCTGGTTTCTATAACTACATACTACTTTGCCTGGTATTCAGGATACTCCACAATCTGGCAGCAGCCTATCTTTCCAACTTTACCACCTAACTACTAGGGGTCACAAACTCTATGCTACAGCCAAATATCCCTACACTCTGTCTTCCCTCTCTCCACACAAACCCTGTACCTCCCCAACTTCATGCCTCCTTCAGCTGTTCCCTATGCCTATAACGTCCCTTAACTTAGGGAAATAAGGTAATGGGTAAAGAGCTGTACAATAGAGTCAGAAGCTTGAGCTCAAGTTCTACCTCTGAGGTTTATTGACTGTGTGACCCTGGGCAAGTCACTTAACCTCTAGGTATTATAGGTTATAAATTGCAGGGAAGACGCCAATATGCATTGGTATAGGAAGGCCCTTACTGGGAACTGCCTTTATGGAGGTTCTGTAAAAAACAAACAAACAAAAACCACCCAACTTCCAAACCTACAGAACCTCTCTCTTTTGAAGCTTAACTCAAATAATGTCTCCTGGAAGAAGCCTCCTCTTATTGCCCTCAGTGAATCCCACTCGGATTGCACTCTGGATTTATTACCTTGTACTATTTACATTTCATTTGGTAACTAGAGAACCATTACGTATTGAGATATAGTCATCTGTGCCTTTTCCCAACCTTGTATCTTACCCAGAAAGAATAAAAAAGCATTTATTAAGAGCTTACTATGTACAAAGCACTGTGCTCTGCTCTGGGGATACAAAAATAAAAAAGCAAAACAGTAGACGGGCCCAGCGCAGTGCTCTGCACACAGAACGTGTTTAGCAAAAGCCTGTGATTCCTCCCACCCTAAGTCTTCTCTGGGACCAAATATCACCAGCTCTTTCTGCCGATCCTGCTACGGCATTATCTCCGCTACTCTCATCCTCCCTAAGGACATACTGCACTCTCAGTGTTCTTCCTAAATGAGGAACTACACTAAACACCCCACAAGTGGCCCGGCAGCTGCACAATGCAGAAGTACTCCAGAGCTCAACCGGTGGGGGAAATAGGGAATGCATCCCCCAAACCTCTGAGCAAAGCAAACCCCGACCAAAGAAAGGAGGTGGGAACGGAGGGTCACGTGGGCAGTGGTTTCCCGCCCCCGTTGGTCACGTGGGCAGTGGTCCCCCCTCTCTCTCTCTCTCTCTCTCCCTCCCTCCCTCTCCCCCTCTTTCCCCCCCTCTCCCCCCCGTTAGTCACGTGGCCCACGAGCGCGCCCTTTCCAAAGTGGGAAGCGTGACGTGGCCTACATTACTCCCGGCTTCCTCTACCCCAGCCGTGGCCCTCGCGGGGCACGACCTCCGCAGTGACTCCGTCCGCCCCTTCCCCAGGGGGAGAACCAAGCCCGTTACCCGCTCCCCGAGCCAAGACGGGGCCCGTTTTCTGCGCCAGCAACGCCAGCACAGCCGACGCTGCCATGGCTACCCTCTGTTCGCCGCCGGCTGCAAAAGGCTTCCACTTCCGCTTCCGGTGGCGGTGTTTCCGTGTCTCGCGGTATTTAGGAACTTTTGAAACGGCGAAGTGCGCACGGAGTCGAGAGAGACGCTGCAGGTGAGCCGGGAGTTCTGCGGTTCTGCGCTGTCCCCGCACCCCCACGACCGCTACCAGCAGGAGGGGAGGAGAGCTGAGGCGAGGCGACGCGACGCAGGGACTCTCTCTGTACATTGAGGAGGCCTCCCGGCTGCACCAGGGGTAGCCGGAGTGAGCGGCGCCGAGGTCTGTCCCGTGAGAGAAGTCGGCGAGAGGGGTCTTAGAGACCAACAAAACAAGCATTTATGAAGCGCCTACTACGTGCCGGTACCGGCCTCAGCGCTGGGGACCCAAGTAGAAAGAATGAAACAGTCCCTGCTCAGAAAGCTTACATTTTAACTGAGGAGACAGCAAGAACCTTATGGCTACATACAACAGAAATATATAGTTATTAAATACATATTTGGTTGACTTAATTAATGATACAAAGTATTTAAGTACAAGATAGTTTAGAAGGGAGGGCACTAGCTGTTGAATTGGGAGTTTTGCAAAAGATGGTGCTTGAACTACATTTTAAAGGAAGATCTCTGAGATAGATGTAAGGAGGGATTCCTGGCTAGGGCAAAGGAGAGGGCCAGGGCAAAGGCACGGAATCGGGAAGGTGAAGTGTTGTAAGTTAGAAACGGGGAGAATGCTAGTTGTCCGGAATACAGGGTGAAAAGACAGAGTAATGTCATAAGCATTGTCATGGGTATGGACAGAGTGGGAAGGTAACCAGTATTGCCACCACGTTGGAAGATAGCTTTATCTAGAAAAGCACTGGCAGCTGGGGGGAGTGGCAGAGGTGCAACCTTATATGCTTTATAAAGGTTATGAGGCTTTTAGTAGATGGTTCACTTCTTGAATGGTCCGTTCTTCTTGGTGGAGCTGTAACTAGAATCCATGTCTTATAATAATTCCATATCCAGTATTCCCTTTCCACTGGAATTAGATTTGCTTCCTGAGAAGAGCATTCGGCATCAAGTAAGAAGCAGCCTGGCCTTATTGGACAGGAGACTGAACTTAGTTGGACTCACGATGATGTGTATATAAATCCTTTCTGAGACACTTTATTGCTATGAGACCCTGGCCAGTCACTTTTCTCCCTCTGTAAACTGAGAGTTTTGATTTGGTGGCCTTTCAGGTTCCTTCCAACCCTGAATCATGAATAGTATCTCATAGACTCAGAACTGGAAGGGATTGTAAAGATCACTTCCTCCAAAGGTTCTCATTTAACAAATGAGGAAACTGAGGTTCAGTGACTTGCCCAAGATTGCACTAGGAATAAATAGCCAAACTAGGACTTGAAGCCAAGTCTTTGCACAACAGCCTGGCTTCCCACCTAGCCAGTTTGATGTCTGTTGCTGCCTTGTTCCTCTTGATGCCTTCAGTCATAAAATCACTGGCTTTTTTTAGTTATGTTAATGCTTTTTAAATATCACCATCACTTTCTAATAACTATGTAATGTAAAACAAGTCACTACACTAAGCCAAAAAATCATGGGATTTAAAATTGGAAGGGTCCTTCCTTATAACCTCATTTTGCAAAGGAGGAGAATATATAGAAGTGAAATGACTTATCTGAGGAGATGGAGACAGTACTGGTGGCTTCCAAGTTGAATGCTCATTCCACTATGCCACATTAATTCATCCTTTAGGGCTTCTACTTTGACCTTCCCCCGATGCCACTAGTTTGCCAGGATAGAAAAAAAGTCTACATTGGACAGGTATCTATCTTATCCCTTCTCGTTAAAGTGTAGATTCCAAAACTATCCATAATTAGAAGAGGTCAGTTTGGTTTAGTGAAAAGAAAAAATTTACATCCAGAATGCTTGGGTTGGAGTCCTGACTTTGCTGTTTACAATCTATGTGAATGTGAGCATAGTTTTGTTGATTTTTGTTTTCGTTTTGTCGAGGCAATTGGGGTTAAGTGACTTGCTCAGGGTCACACAGCTAGTAAGTGTCAAGTGTCTTGAGGCCAGATTTGAACTCAGGTCCTCCTGAATCCAGGGCTGGTGCTTTATCCACTGTGCCACCTAGCTGCCCCTGAGCAAAGTTATTTCAACCCTCTGAGTCTGGGTTTTCTTAAATGTAAAATGGGGGTAATATTACTAGTATTGTCTGCCTTCATGGTCCGGTTGTGAGGGAAGTGCTGTGTTAAGTACTTACAGGTGAATGAGTAGAATGCTCCATTCTGTATCTCCCTCACACTGGTCTCTTTGCAGGCGATACAGCTTGACAGCCTTTTAATGATGGGTCTGAAGAAGCTACCACTGGATACAAGTGAGAGTGACTCTGAGGAGTTACCCACATTTAACTTTCTGACACAGAAGCCAGCTTTAACAAAGAGCAGCCAGGTTGTTGTGGTCCACAACTCAGATGCTGAGTGTTTTTCTTCATCTTCAGAATCTAAAGAGCTGCCAGCTTTGCAACAGGCAGCCGGATCTGTTTCCCAGAAAGAGCCAGTTACGGTGCTAAGTAGTGAGAGTGAAGAGGAAGAGGAGCTTATTCCCCTGGTACAGAGACTTCAGTGCAGAATAACAAATAGTTTTTCTAAAGCACAAGAATCAAGTCATCAGGACTTAAGCTCCCAAACTAAATGTGCTTTGGAGTATCGGCACAATGAAGAAACAGCACGTGAATGGGAAGAACAGCCCTTTCCAAAGGCCCTTGTTCTCTCTAATTCTTCCTCAGTTAAAGGTACTTCAAAGAATGGCAGGGACATCGTTGTTGAAGAAGAGTCACACAATCATCTTCCAGCCTATTCATCTGTCTTCCCAGTCCACATGAGAAATTTGTCAGCCACAGAAGAAAATCCGGTGCTCTCTCCTCCCCAGAAAAGAAACAAGTACACTCAGAAGGAGACGGGAAGAGGCTGGCAGGGTCCCCTCCAGACCCAAAGAAAACAGAAGGAAACTGAGCAGAGACAGCAGGAGAGAGAGAGAAAGAAAGCAGTGGCCAACATGCTGAAAGCACAGAAGCCAGAGGAATGTCTGAAACACATCACAGTTGTGTTAGATCCAGGTACTTTTGCGTTTTCTTACCATCAGACTGAATTGACTACTCTCTTGATTCTACCTTGACAGTGCACTTTGCAATTTACTGCAGCTCTCTTACAGCTCGATGGTGGTGGTCAGGTCCTCAGTGCTCTGCAGGCTATGGAGTGTCACTGTGCAATTGAGGCACAAACCATACCATGTAGCATTACTTGGAAGAGGAGAGCCATCCTGCCTCAGGTAAAGGCTTTTCCAAAGTTTTTGTGTCCTTCCTAGAGTCTCTTGTCATCGATAACTGCTGTCTCTCAGGTTAGTCTTTCTTTGGTTCTGGGTCCATCAAGTCTCCTGCTCACTTTTTTCCTTCCTCTGCTCTTTCAGAGAGGTACAGTAGACAGAAAGCTGGCCTTAGAGTCTGGTAGACCTGATCTCACCTCTGACACTCTACCTCTGTGACGTGGGGCAAATAACATAGCCTCTTAATTAACTTCTCAGATCCCCTGACAGCCCTCCAAGAATATAATTTAAATATGAATTGCCAGTCTACTTTGGTAAAAGTTGTTTGCTGGACAGATTTGTCTATACTAATAAAATCATAGGTCTAAGTTCTTTAATCAATGTTTATTGATTAGTAAACATTGATTAAATACCTACTATGTGCCAGGCATTGTATTAAGCACTGGGGATACAAAAAGAGGCAAAACACAGTTCCTGCCCTCATGGAACTTGCAATCTAAGGAGGAAGGCAACATGCAAGCAAATATATACAAAGCAAGCTACATATAAGATAAATAGGAAATAATCAAAAGGGAAAGCACTAGAATAAAGGGGGGTTAGAGAAGGCTCGCTTTAGAAGGTGGAATTTTAGTTCAGAGTTAAAGGAAGTTAGAGAGGAGGAGAGGCTTCTATTGTAGGTGCCCTTTTTGAGGAATTTAGTTACAAAGAGCAGAAGAGATACACAGGGTAAGAGCAGGGATAGAAGGAGCAATTGAAGATTTTCTAGGATGGGAGGGACATGGCATGTTTGTAGGCAGTAGGAAATAATCCAGAGAGAGACTGAAAACAAATGAAAGACTGGGAAATGACAGAGGGGTAAATCTTTTTGAAAAGGTAAGATGGAATGAGAGTGCTTGAACAAGTAGAAAGGTTAGCCTTGGTAAGGAGTAAGGCCACTTCATCATATGAGACAGAGGTAAAGGAGAAAAGAGTTGAAGAAGACATCTGAATCATAGGACATGAGGAAGATGGAGCTCATGGTGAATGACATCAAATTTTTTCAATAAAATATGAGGCAAGGCTCTCAGCTGAGAGAGTTGGGGCAAAGGAAGCCATGGGGGACTTGAAGGATGAAGAAGTTTAGAAGAGCCAATGTGGAAAATGGGATAATGAGTTGATGAGGGAGGTATACTAGGATTGCCTAGCAGTAGTGAGAGCCCAGTTCAAATTGTATAACATAAATTTGTAGTGGACCCAGTCAGAACAGTGGTATGATTTTCTTTACTTTCATTCAGCAGCATGTGTGTAGGTGCAAAGGTGAGGAATGGTAGAAGTGATCCAGGGAAGAAGCTTGGTTGGGCATAATCAGAGATACGACAAGAAAGTTAGGAATTAGACAGAGGAGAATAGCGAAGGGTTAAATTGGTTAACCAAGGAGTGAAGATGGGGAGAAGAGGGGAGAGTGGCTGGTTCTGGGGAGATAGCCTGGGAGGGAACTGAGGGGTCAAAGGATTGAAGGTTGAAGTGTGGGTGAAGAGTAAGATTATGTAAGGGAAGACAGAGGGAGAGGTGAAAAGCCAGTAGATTTGGTCAGTAGGGGGATTTCAGAATCCTTGAACATGAATGTGGTATGTTTGTGGGTGATGACAAAAATAAGATTATGATCATCTTTTTTCATGACTGAGTTGGGGTAGAGGACTACCTAATGGGAGGTGAGTAGGTTGAGGAACTGAGTGTAAGGGTATTTGAATGAGAATCAATATGTAAGAGAGAAATTGTAAGGCTGGTTTTAAAATCACTGAAGAAGGAAAGGGAGTGAGCTGGGGCATCTCTAGTTCAAGACTTCTTAAATTTTTTCCACTCGAGACCCCTTTTTGCCTGAGAAATTGTTATGTGACCCTGGGTATATAGGCATATAAAATAGATATGCATATCCTTTTACTGTTGCCAAATTTTTTGTGACCCCCACCTTCAGTTACGTGACTCTATATAGGGACTGAGACCCACAATTTAAGAAGCTTTGCTCTAGACAACAGCTATCAGGATTTTGATTGAAAAGTAGAACCTCAAAAAAGAGATATTCCTGAGTGATGAAGGAAAGGGGAGAACTTAGAAGTAGCAACCTGGAGTAAGTAGTATTCCATATCCCCCACCTTGACCAGCACTGAAGAGAATTACTGAAGAGTGCCCAGGGAAGCTGTGTCATGGGGGGAGCCAGATTTCAGTAAGAACTAGTAGATGGAAGGAATGAAAGGAAAAGACTCGAGATGGTGGGAAGTTTGTTGTCTATGGAAAAGGCATTCCAGAGGGCACAGTGGAAGAAGTGGGTGAAGTCATGAAGAAACTTTGAGATGGGAGGGTTAAGGGATCTGGGAATGAGGAATGAGGAGGTGGAGGGTGTGGAATAGGGTTTGGATGATGATCTACAAGAGTTCAGAGCCACTGGGAAGAGGATGACCAGATGTGAGAATGGTCATCATTGAGTCTCTTAGTCTAATCCTTTCTTTATGACAGGTGATACATGTGCTAGATGTAGGTTTCCTGCTTCTGCTTTATATTCATCCATACCTGGCTCCATTCCTCTGCTGTGTACAAGCCTATAGAAAATCAGGCTGTCAGTTAACCAGAAGAGGAAATATATTGTAATTTGTCCACGGGGTGGCACTCTACTCCAGCAACTGAATATGGGGGCCTTCCAAGAAGCTGTCCTTTGCTTATGCAAAATAACCCTTTCCCCCACTGCTTTGTGACTGAGCAAATTGACTCAGACTTGCTACCAAATTCAAAAGTCAGTCTAAGGAAAATAATGAAGACGGTGGGATTTTCTGTGTGGCTGGATTCCATCATGTGTGGGAAATTTCTTGTCCAACCAACTCAGTATTTCATACAGTTTCACAAACAGTTCACACTGTTTCCATATACTACTGTTATGGCACCCAAAAAATGAAGTGCATGTAAAGAAGCCACTCAAAAAGCAGTACTTTATGCTTTCCCCAGGTAGTGAAATGAGTAGGGGCAGAAGTACACTTAGCACTGTAGAAGTGGGAAATGTGTCCTCCCTCAATCTCATCAGCTGAGAGAGCTCCCAGAAACTGCCCGTCCAGATGCTTCAGGATGAGCTTCTGATCCAGAGCTGACTCCAGGCAGTACCAGGTCCTGTAGCCCTGAAAATCAGCTTACATCTATCTATGGGTCTCATTCTCAGATCTCACAGCCAGTAAAGTTTCTAAGATGGAGAAATCTCATTTCAAAGGAAAAAATAGTGCCTTCCCACAACCTTGTGTTGAAGCCAAAATACCAGGATTTTAGAACTTTGGCTTGCCAAGAAGGTAGCAGACACAGAAGGATCATCCTCCTTCCTCTCATTTTGCTTCCAGGATAGCTGCTAACTCCATTGCAAAGGCTGGAAACCCTAGCATAAGAGTGTAAACTCCAATAGGGCCTCTTGGAAATTCAGGGGAGAAAGAAAGGGAGAGGTGACAGGCTTTGCCTGGACATCTGAGTTCAAAAGGACTTGACAGATATATAGACAAACAAAGGTTGTACGTCCCCTACTTTGTGACACCAGTGGCCCAGGCCTGGGAGGGGTGGGGGGTGGTGAATGTGCATGCTTGCGAATGTTTGCTCACGAGCCATGGCTATTATTTTGCACAGGGAGACCACAAAGGTTTAGTCAGTGTCCATTACTGAAAGCATGAATGCACACAAGTTTAAAACAAGGCTTAAGGAAAATGTATGACTTATATTTGGATTAATGCAATGTATCATCTTGATGACACTTTTCTGCTGAGTGGGTGAGGTGGCCTCTCCCAGAAACTCCTGTAAACATTCCACTTCTTCCCCAACACAGGTTGAAGAGGGAAACTTGACTGAAGAGCCAATCATTCTGGTCCTGCTCCAGGAAAAGGAGTTTATGACCATGATCTACAACTCAAAGCAGGTTGGCCAACTGAGAAGAGCAATAGGGTTATAGGAGCAGCTTTAGTAACCATTACAATTATAGTCATTAATTGCCATTTCCTCTCTTATGTAGGACAGCCCTGAAGGGAAGGAAACTCTGCTGAGCTTTGTAACTTGGGTCACAGCAAAGACATCAGGAAAAACTCTGTCTCTGGCAGTCGTGGAAGAGGAAAAATATTTTAGGTTTGGATTTTCTAAAGGGCCAGGGAGCTGGGATTCTCTCCTCAACCCAAATCTGTTAGTAATGGATGTGCTCTATCTCTAGTGTATGGTATCCCTCTACCCGACACTGGAGGGAGTTTCTACTCGGTGACTCCTGCGAGCAGAGCTAGGCCTAGAGTTGCTATCTTCTAATTTCTTTTCCTTTTTCCTAGCTCTCTGAAACCCCAGAGGAGGCAAAGACAGGGAGTGGTGAATAGTCAAAGCAAAAGGAAAGTAAATCAGAAGGGATCAAAGGTGGACAGAGAGTTCACTCCAGCACTGTCCAGGGTAGAAGTAGAAATGGTAAGTAGAGCTACCTCTTTCCTGAGCAACGCCACACACCAGCTGGGCACCCATAATTGCATTTGTTTATTTTCATTGGAACAGTTTTTGCCACTGAAAGATGGGCTTGGTTCTGAGAAGCTATATAGAACTTTGAAGGTTAGGTATCAGGGAGCTCTGAGTGATTTTAAATGACAGAATATACTGATCTCCACTGGGTTTGCATTTCTCTTTCTGTACCCCAAGTTTTATCATTGATATTGTGCCTTTTAGGCTTTAGTGGAGTTGCAGCTTCACACAGAAGCCCAGATTAGAATCCTCAAGAGCTGGAAGGAGCTGTCCGACTTCATCTGTATGTTCACCAAGGCTGTGGCTGAGGCACCTTTCAAGTGAGTGATAGTACAAACAACTTCATGCCTGGGCCTTGTCCATTGTCAATATTCTTGTAGTCAAGGAATACACCCCTTTTCCATGATCCTGGCTCCAGTATTCTTAAATGAACTGATAGTGCCCAGGCTGACCTAACACTTCCAGAATTCTTACTTGTAAGCCTGTTAATAAAAATTCATGGGAAACTCACTCTGGTAGTTGGTAGTGGGATGTCCTATACCAGGAGAGCTCTTGATGGATTTTGTTGGAGAGAATCTCAAGTCCCTGGCAATAGACATTCATGTTCCAAGTGCAATCTTTTCATCTGTTTGGGAGAGGGCTGGACTAGATTTTCCATTAGGCAGTTATTAAAGGTTTAGTAGTCAAACCCCAGTAAAATTAAAATCTCTTTAGATCAAGACTTCCAAGCCCATCAAGCAGTATATGTATTACATCAAAATTGAAATATAGCTCAAAGGGAGTGTGTGATTTACCCGTATTCGGTGGGCCAGCAGATCTACGATAAGCCCAAGACTGATATCATGTGCTGGGGATAGGGGTTCATGGAGATGAGCTCTGCCAGGGCTGACTTAATTGCCATTTTGGGGTTAGGTTGGGGAAGATGGCTTTTTAGCACACCATTCTTTTGAGCTATTATCTGTGTTCATTTGGGTTACTACTTTCAGGAGATCTCGGGATCTGACTAATTTTTCCTTCTGTCTGGCGAGTGATTGGGCTGGAGGGGTGAAAGTGGACTGCTCTGGTAAGGGACTTGCACTGGTCTGGAAGAGGCAGATTCAACAGCTGAACCGAGTTAGCTTGGAGATCGCTAGTGCAATTGTAACTGCCTATCCCTCACCTCGGCTTCTGCTACAGGTAATGTAGCACCAAGTTGGACATTCTTTTTTTTTTGCAGGGCAGTGAGGGTTAAATGACTTGCCCAGGGTCACAAAGGTAGTGTGTGTCAAGTGTCTGAGTGCCTGAATCCAGGGCTGGTGCTTTATCCACTGCGCCACCTAGCTGCCCCCTGGACATCATCTTTGCTGGCAATTTAACCTTCTACCTCACAGATGAAATTTCTCAGTTCACCAGAAGTTAGGATTTTAAATTTTGGTGACTTTTATCCATGTGACCTTGTTAATGTCACTGAACCTCATTTGTAAAATGGGTTGATGGCTATAAGTTATAGGTCAGCAATAATCACCTTGCTATGGAGAATGGAGCTACTTTTCCCACCAAAAAAAAAAAAGAAGCTGCAGCTCTTAGCTACTAAGGTAAGGGCTAATTTGTTAAAGGTATTTAGACAACATTTATTGTTTTTTTTAGGCATATCAGCAATGTTTATCTGAGCAAGAATGTCACAATCTGCTTGCAGACATCCAGGTGCGCCGAGGAGAGGGTGTAACATCTACTTCTCGCCGGGTTGGACCAGAGCTCTCTAGGCGCATCTATTTTCAGATGACCACTTTGCAACCAGACCTGTCTCTGGATGGCTCAGAATGACTCCTAACCAAAACTAATGGTTGCAAGCACTCTAATATCCTTTTGCAGGAGTAAGTGGGAGCAGTGATCCTGTCAATTCAATTTCATTCCCTTTCCTGAAGGAAGCTAACATGACTAAATTCAGGAGGGTGACCCAGAGAGAACTTGTCCCCTACCCAACAAATTAGGCAAAAAGTTAAATCTACATGCACATGGATCAAAGATAGCCCACAAGACACTTATTTAATAACAATTATAAAAACCTAAAAACAGTCCATTATAAAGTTTAGGAAATTCTAATAACTGTGATTGAAAGGGAGTGTTAAAACTCTTGATGGTTTGTCTGTGGGCTTACTCACTATAACCAATCCCCTCACCTCTTATAAATCACAACATGGAATGGCAATCTCTATCATGTGGGCAGGAGTGGATCACTGTATATCTGTACTTGCTTAGAATAGTTATGTGCTTATACAATAAAGTAATTATAGAAATGGTGGTCCCAGTGCCTGAAGGGAAAAGTAAAGGAATGTGTAGTCATTTCTACTACCACTCGTGTTTCAAATAGAAATAGTGAAAATAGGAACCAAAAAAAAAAATCTTTTCTCAATGCTAGGAGAGTCCTCAAGGGTAGGGCTGTTCCATCACTGTGCTAAAATACTTGTGTTTTGTCCCTGGAGTTGGTAGTGTCTACCCCTTGCTGTCCCAGAAGTGGCTTTTTTTTTTTTTTAATCAGGAATTTTTCCAGTGAATAAGCATCATCATGGGGCAATAATTATCCATTTCTCCCTGAGAAAAAGACCTAAAACAAAATTAGCCCCATATTTAATCTAGCTTAAACTGGCTGTCTGGCTTTGCTAATAAGCAAAATTTTAATTTTGCACAATATTGCTGATGCCTCTTAAAACCCTGTGCTATTAAGAGGCAGGTAACAGAAGTCATAAATCTTAAAGCAGCATCTACTCCAACTAAGAATGACCCATGCTGCAGATAATGACAGCCCTCAATCATAGCAACAAAGGGCTTTCCTTTTCTGACATGGTGATGCCTTGCCTGTACTCAAAACCTTCAGGTGGTCCTCATTTTTTCTGGAATTGAAAGGAATGTAAAAGTCTGGATGGACCACAAAGGGCCTGAAATGGTTGAAAAACTTGTTCGAGGTTGCCACTGATAAGCCAAAGGAGATTTTTCTTTGGTGCTAATAAGCCAGGCCATATTTCTGTCTAGCCCCCTGAGTTTATATGGACATGATGAAAAGTTTCAACACTGGATTGGGACAACTGGATTCAGGCTCTGTCATTAATTAAGCCACTATAAAATTAGGGGGTTGGACTAAATGGTTGTTAAGGTCCAATCCAACTATTAAAAAATCCATTATTTCTGTTATTACCAAATTGCATTAGTGTCTGATTTATAAGAAAATAGGTATTTTTATCTCGGACAGTAAGTTTTGCATTTATTGCCTCCTGAACTGGTTTTTGTTGTCAGTGAGATCCTGGCCCAGGAAATTACGAGTGGATAGATTTGTGACATACAAAAATATAAATGTTGAGACAGCTGACCGTTTAGTAAAAATATGCCTCGCCTTTACATAGCTTTGGATACCTGGATTAGAAAAGGGGAATGTTTTCGTCCTCCCCTCAAGCTTATTCCTTTAGACATGCAGACTACTGCTCCCCCCACCCCCACCCCTTCCCATTTTCTAAATCTACAGGGAACAGAACCTTGCATAAGGAACAGAGGCAAGTTCTAACATGGATCTCCTAGGACATAAAAATGGGTGTCTCAGGTACCAATTGATTGTCCAATGCTATAAAAGGTAGTGTCTGGCAGAACACAATTCCATAGGAATCTTGGCTCCACAGACGACGAGGCAGCCAATGCTGATAACACACTTATTGCTGAGAGTTTGGCTGTAAGACTCGCTGCAGGATTTCATGGCTACGAAGCCCATGGACAACATTCTCATAGATGGTGTTCACACTGACGCAGAAAGGCTGCCACTGTAGATCTGTCACCTGACAGGCAACTAAAACTCCTGTGGCACTGAGGAGCACCATCAGCAGCAGCTTTAAGAAAGCCCAGGACCAGGAGTGCTTTTGAGGGCGAGACTTCACAGAGCGGGAACCAGACTTGGCCTCTAGAATGATAAAGACATGTTAGACAAAGAGAAGAAGGCCCTAGTGGACAGATCCTCCCTACCCTGTTGAGAAATGTGCCAAATCACATTCTGCTGGTCCACTTTTTAATAAAGAGTAATAACTAAGGCAATTTTATAAAAGGGAAAAGTGCTTAAGATTGTTTCTTGGACAATATTATATTCAAAAGGATGAAAACAGCTTTCCCCTCCCTTTGATTTTTTTAAGAGAAAAGAATCTAAAATGGATGTATATATAACAGGGTATATACTCTTTTTTTGGGGGGGGGGGGAGGCGGGCGAGGGACAATGAGGATTTAAGTGACTTGCCCAGGGTCACATAGCTAGTAAGTGTCTGAGGCCAGATTTGAACTCAGGTCTTCCTGAATCCAGGGCCAGTGCTTTATCCACTGTGCCACTGAACTGCCCTGACAGGGTATATACTCTTAATGATGACTGTTCTTCCATATGGTCTACTAATAATTATTATTAATCTATTAACCCAGAATCAAAGGCTGACTGATTCAGAATTTGGACATCTTGGTCTATGGATTACCAAACAGAAAACTATTTCCTAAATCGTAGCTCTTTACAGTGTTTCCTAACTTCAATTCACATTATACATCAGCTGAATAGTTTTCAGACTCACTGATTCCTGCTACTGAATGCACAAAACAATTCTCAGCTGTCATTTTTACTGGAAAGTTGTGACAACATACTTGCAGGCTGATGATGTGTCTCCTTCTTGGGTTTTTTCTCTTGTTCCTTCTTATTAGCTGCTTTGACAGCATCATATTCCTTTCGACGACGTTCCTTCTCTTCTGCTTTCTCCTTTTTCCTCACTTCTCGTTCTTGGGCTTCCTTGGCCCGCTGCTTTGCCTCACGCTTTTTCTCTATTTCTAAGAGCACAAAAAATATTTCTTTTCCACAATACTGCCACAATGGAAATAGTTTTGAAGTTCTTACTCAGCCATTTTTATGCTTGCTTTCTGAGCAAGTCACAGCCTCTAGGCCTTCCTTTGCTCATCTGTAAACTGTGGTGACTGGACCAGATGACCTTAGGTTCCTTCCACTCCTAAATCTATAATCAGAACTTCCCCATAAACCTATCCCATTTCCTAAGAGAGAGACAGATTTCTTCTTCAAGTTCACATATACTTTCTGATTGCAAACACTGGATAAATTCAGTATTCTTTCCCTCTGTGTCATGGAGCAGTTAATAAGATAAGACTGCCTCCCATCTTTTCCAGGAAATAAATCTTTACTGCTGAATTTTCATGAAGGCATTCCTAATCTCAACAGCACATGACTTAGGAAATGAAACTGAAATGTTAGAATATTATATATAGAAGGGGTACATGCAAAATAAAGTATAGGTATTGACTCTTATATTGCCAAAAGATGAATCTAAGATAGAACACTAGAAAAGAAAATAGAGCTCCGAAGAGAGGGGTAATATCTGTAGAGTTCCACTTATCCTAAGCTGAAGAATGGATGAGAAATATACAAAGAAGTCTACTGAGACTAAGAAAATAAAGTGCACCTATTTAGGGTTAGATTAAAGAGAGGCTGAATGGGTGGTGTCCTTTAGTCTGATGTTTGATTTATAAAGTAAACAAAGTTAAATTTGAAAGCAAACAACTTTTATGCTATAGTCTCTAACATCTTGAGATCAACACAATGTTTCAAACAGACAAGCCTCAAATCATGAACTGATCATGGTTCAAGTTTTATTTTTCAGTTGGCTAAGCTACATCAGAATATGCCTGTAATTATATGGTAAAACAAACAACCTACAACTATTTGTCAAAATTCTCTATAAAATGGATCAGGAATCACCAACCCACCTCTATTCACTCTGCTGGTTTCCAGCTTCTGATATTCAGAAAATATCAGTTTTGGTAATGTGATCTATTGACTAAGTTGACCTGATGATAAGAGTCTGAAAGGAGTCTTAAAATCAGAAAATTTTCAGAATCCATACCTCCAAGCCCAGGAAAAACTAATTCACTTATCTTTCAATCTCTAGCCCCAGGGAACCAACCCAAGTAATTGGTGACTAGCCTACAGAGCTAACTATATTGGTTATTAGTCCAAGGCACCAGAGCATGATCAGTTTCACATCCAGCCAGGCCTTCTTACCAGCTGCATGCTGCCACTATCCTCATGCCTCTTTCCCCCACTTCCCACCTCTCCAAAACAAAACTCCCTTCCTTGGTCACTGCTACTCTTTGGCATGCATGCAATACAGATATAGACACACACACACACACACACACACACACACACACACACACACACACACACACACACACAGAGTATCCCTAGCATTTAACATACTGACTGGCACATAATAAACATTTAATATTTTTATTTCTTTTAACATTTTTTCATTCAAAACAATGCGTCCTTACCTCGCTCAGCCTCCAGCCGCCTTTGTTTCTCTCGCTCTTGATCAGCCTGAATGACCTTCATGTGCTGCAGGACCTGCAAAGACAAGAGTCAGTACTGTAGTGCTTACAGATGAAAACAGCAGTTTGGTAAAACCAAACCAACACAATGATCATGCCTAACGTGGAGTATGGTCTCCCACCTCTGATGAAAGGGAGGATGTGCATTTTCTCAACTCTTTCCTTGGGCCAAGCTTTGGCATTACAATGACAAGGTGTCAAGTTTCCTTTATACTATTTGCTGTCATATAGTCCTTATATATGTCGTTTTCCTGAGTCTTACTTCACTCTGCATCAGTTCACCTAAGTCCCACACTTCTCTGAACTCATATTTGTTAATTTTGATGGCACGTAATACTTCCTTACATTCTCATACCACAATGTTTATCTACTACGCCAAAGAAAAGATGCATGGTCCTGCCCTCAGAGGCCCTCTCCTCATGTTGGAGCTTTCCTACAGTAAGTCTCCAGCAGGTGGCGTCATTCCAATCATTACACCAACAACTGGTGAGCACTACTGTTTTTTGTTTTGTTTTTTGTTTTTATTTTTTTTTAAGTGAGGCAATTGGGGTTAAGTGACTTGCCCAAGGTCACACAGCTAGTAAGTGTTAAGTGTCTGAGGCCAAATTTGAACTCAGGTACTCCTGTCTCCAGGGCCGGTGCTCTATCCACTGTGCCACCTAGCTGCCACAGCACTATTGTTTCCATTTTTTTTTTGCTACCACAAAAAAGAATATGAATTCTTATTACTAACATACTAGCTCAAAGTAACTAAGCTCTAGGGATGAGCAAGTAGCATTTTCAAAGTTCTGGGTTTCCTTATACCATTTTAGGCATTTGAGAACTTACAGAAAATTTAATTCCTATCTTTGCACCCCAACCAATCAGGGCTAAACAAGATGCTTAATTCATTAAAATAGTATTTAAAAAGCTTTTAAATACAACTCCATTTCAGTCCTCACCCTGAACTCTTAACTCCAGATAAACTGAGCCTTAGAATCTAAAAGCAACAAGAAGGGCCACTCAAACCTCATGTAAGGTACCAAAGAAGGAAGAGTTTTCTTAAGATACTGTCTGTATGGGGCGGCTAGGTGGCACAGCGGATAGAGCACCAGCCCTGGATTCAGGAGGACCTGAGTTCAAATCTGGCCTCAGCCACTTAACACTTACTAGCTGTGTGACCTTGGGCAAGTCACTTAACCCCAACTGCCTCACCAAAAAAAAAAAAAAAGAGGATACTGTCTGTATATGGAACAAAGGTGGTAAAATCTGAACTGTCAAATGTTAAGATACAATGTATATTTCCATCTTTTGCAGCTACACTTGGGCATGATCTTAGCCCTTATCAAGATAAACACAACACTGGACACTTATTTTCAAATAAGTTTCTAATAATCTGGGATCCTGACATCTCCATACTCTAGCCACACACAGTAAAAATAGGCAGAGGAGACAAGGTATAGTGAAGTGACCCCCTTCAAATCAGTTTTCAAGTTCCAGAGGCCAGAATACTACACTACATGACACAGAACTGAAACTCACTATGCTTACATATGTCTGAAACCTTTTGGAGAGGAAGTACAGCTCAATGCATGAGTAGGCTATTCAAACAACAGGTGTTTGTTTCACAGATCTGGAGAAAAGCCAAGCACATCAGTGGAAGTTAGCCAAAGTTCAAATTCTCTGGGACTCTAGGTGTTAAACTTACTACCAACCTGTCAGTTCCTGCTATAAGACACATCCAATTTAGAGAAGGAAATGGAAGGGGTCCTGAAAAGTTGTTTTATTGTCCATCATAGTAACCACTTACTAGAACTATCCAAAAATATATATATTTAATATACCAAGAGAAACAAAATAACTCATTTTAAAAGATACCTGCTATTTAAGAGACTTAGCAGTCAGTCACTATGACCACAGCATAGAAATGGACAGATAATAGTCAGAAATGATGAAACTTAAACCCTCACTGTGAAATTTAGGCTCAGTTAACACTAGTAGATATTTCCTTACTATAACATTAAGAAATCAGATAAGCAGTGTGGACCACAATAGTCTACTCAACCAGCAAGGTAGAAATCTAGGACAGTGACTATGATTTTAGAGATGAGAAGCCCACAGTGCCTTCATCCTATGATGCCAGCCTTGCCTAGTGATTACAGAAAGTGTTGATAGGCAGAAAGCCGTGGTGGTGTGTTTTTATTTCTCATATTAGTAAAATCAGGACATATATCCTGATATGGCCACTACAATTAAATAATAGCTAACACTGATATTTTACCTTAAGGCTTGCAAAGTGCAATATAAATATAATCACGAATATGTTATGGTTGACAAGTTCCTTTAGTCAACAAAAAAGCTTTAAGAGAAAAAATAAGAAGGTGCCAATACCATGAGAACACATGAACCGGGGAATACATAAGGACAAACTACAGGGGTCATATCCTTACCCTGATAGCACTCTGCTTACACTGCTTCTCATCCAAACAATCACCAGCTACTTTGGCCAGGACAGGATCTAGAGGGTTATCCTTCAGATCCAGCCATTTCAGGTTCTAAAGAGGAGACAGACAGTTTAAACTAGAATTCACAAACATGCTCATTCAAGGTAAATAAAAATAAAGGGTAGAAAACAATTTAGATTCTAACTGACTGAGGCAGTCAGGTAAAGTATTTCCCTCCAGTGGGATTGAAAAGACTCTGCCATAAGCCTTTAAAGAGATAATGCACTGGTGTGCAAGACATATTTGCCAGTGTTTGGCCTTATGGAGAATTGTTACCTTAAGCTGAGCAAAGCTGACAGGCAGGGTGACAAGTCTGTTGTTGAGGAGGTCCAGGTGCTGTAGGTTGACCAGACGGCCAAAGTCAGCAGGCAGCTGCTGCAGGCGATTTTTACTCAAGTCCAGTTTCACCAGGTGTGTCAGTCCACAGAAATCAGACTAGAACCCAAACCAAAGAGAATTCTATTCAATTCCACAAGCATTTAGAAAAACACTTAAGACTTCTATAACAGGTAGACCTAGTCAAGCCCTTGCACATATTATGAATGAAGGTCACATCATAATCATTAAAAAATAAAACAGTATAATGGAAAGAAACATGGACATGGAGTTGGGAGAAATTTGGGTCCAAATCTGGTCCCTGACAACAATTATCTGTGTAACCCTGAGCAAGTAACCTAACCTCTCTAGGACTCTTTCTACATGTGTAAAATGAGAATTAAAATTTCATAGTGTCTATCTCATAGGCATGTTGTTAACACCAAATAAAGCTCTTTATAAAGCAGAAAGCACTCTAAATGTCAGCTATTAATGATCTGAATGCTGGGCCCAGCACTGTATTAGCAAATCAGACACTCTCTTGCTCTTTCTCTAGACACTTATAATCAAAGAGCATAGATAACGGACCAGGTATTAAACAAGGAAGAGAGTGGCAAAGGAGTTACATGTGCAGAGGGGAAGTTCAGAAGAACTGTTTCCTCAAGAGGAAGAATTTTAAAAGCTTCATGAATTCAACTCAAATAATCAAATACTTACTGAGCACCTGCTGTGTGAAAGGCAGGGCAGTGCATACGAAAAAGATAAGCAAAACCCAGTCCTCTAAGTGATAGTGACTGAAGTGCCAAAAAACAGAGCATCAATAAAACATTTTTAAAATTACACAGAAAGTTCAGGAGGGGACACAAAAAGAGCAGAGTTGCCATGTTACTACAGTGTTACATTTAACATATACTTTTTAAAAAATTTCATATCCTGATGTTCATATTATAAAAAAGTTTTTAAAACAATCCCTGCCCTCAAATATGTTAATAACTATAATTTAAAGCAGAATATGCTAAGTACCATAAGAAAAGTTTAAGCAAAATGATATAAAGTGGTTCAGAGGAGAGAAAGAAGCACAGCCAGTTTGAGGAAGGTGGTGGAAAACAATAAAGTGCTCATGAAAGAGGGATTCTTCAAGAATGGTTTCTGACAAATTTTGGTTTAAGGGAACTCTAAGCACAGGATGTGAGAAAAAGTATGTAAAGCACAGGATGTGTACACAGGTAATAGCAAATTGCCAAGTTTGACTAGAGTGTAGGGGTGAGATTATACCTATATCTATCTATGTATGTACATACATACACATATAGATATGTTAAAGAAATATATAACTTGGCACCCCATAAAAAGGCTCAAAGGAAAACCTGAAGTGATTTCAATTATTATCATCTTACTCTTCCAATGTGAGTTTTCTCCCAAAGCACAATCAATACTTTTAGTGTCCTTTTTATGGCTTACAAAATTTGTTTCTCTGTTGAACTCTGCACAGTGTCATTCCCCACATATTTAAGGGGCTGGGCTTCAGTTCCCTTCTCTGTAAAATGAGAGGGTTGATTTCTAAAGTACTTTCCAGTCCTTCCATCTACTGATTCTGGTACTGAATTTACTTGTGAGAAACTTGATACTGGCTTATTGATTCAAAGAGAAGTTAGGGAATCTTGAGAAAGGTCTGTCAAGACAAAGTGAGGAAGTGAAGAGGAGACAGCTTTGGCAATAAAATTAAGTCAATTGTAGATGTTCAGCTATTCTCCAATGGTAAATTCTTTCCTATTTTTTGCCTATTACCAATAAAACAGCTACATTTTTGTATAAATCAGTCCTTTCATTAAATACTGACTCAAAGGAGATGATTAGTGTTGTGATTCTTATTGTATACTGTCAGTCTAATCTCCAAGAAATCTGTGACACTCTACTGTGCCACCAGCTGTATAGTATAGAGCCTATTTCCCTGTAGCCCCACCTGAATTTTACCATTTTAGCTCATTTCTAGACAGTCTTGTTCTGTTCTCTTGTGGATTTACATGTATGTGTCCTATCTCCCAACCTAGCTAGAATATGCTTTGAAGGCAAGGACCATGTCTTATTTTATGTCTTCCCCCTCTTTCCCCACCCAGTACAAGGTTAATATAGGTTTTATATGCAAAAGAGGTTTAATAAATGCTTTTTCAATTTTTTGTTAAAGTAACAGCCAGGTCAATGCTAAATGTGATGATGAATCTGGAAGTCAACCAGATAAGAGATAACCAGGACCTAAACTTAAGCTAGCACTTATAAGGGATGGAAGGTAAATGGTAGATTTGGGAGGAGTTGTGAAGGACAAAGCAACAGGAATTGGTAACAGACTGGATGTGATGACAAAAAGTGGTTAGTCTCAAATTATAGTTTCTTACTTGGGCAGCTGATGAGCTAGCAGCCACAGAGATGAGTCCAAGGCCCAATAATCCTTTCCTGTCCCCACCAAGGAAGCATGTTGTTTCTAAATTACCCTTCTTCCTAGGAACTCAAAGCGATTCACAAAATTGTTTCCATTCTCCTCAGTGATGTGAGGCATGATATATTTTCCTCACTTTGCAAAGGGATAATCTGAGGCAAAAAGAGAATGAGTGACTTGCCCACATTGTAGATAAAGCACAAACTAAACCCCAGGTTTTTTTCCTCTCCTAATCTGGAGCTTTATCCACTCAATCTCATATCCCTGAGCCTTAATGCCAAAAAAACCAAGCATAGCCTAAGCTATTCTATGACAAGGCTCTCTCATTCATCAATTTCCCTACAAAACCTGCTTCTCTTCATGACATCACTGTTTGTAATGGCACCACCATTTCTGAAGACTTAAAAATCTGTCATCTTTGACTTCTTTCTCCTGTAATCACTGAATCCTTCACAAGATCTCTTTTGTCTATCCATTACCATACCATGGCCATCACTCTGGTTCAGGTGTGATAATTACTTCAGTACCCTAACTGGCCTCTCCATTTCAATACACTAACCGCTTTACACAAGGATGATATTAACCTTCCAAAAGCAAAGCACTAGTCACAAAACAATTCCTACTCAAAAGCCTTCAGTAGCTACTGCACATCAAAACTCCCCCAGCTTTCAATACCCTCTGATTCATGCCCAACTTTTCTTTGCAGATCCCCTATGTTAAGCCCCTTTAACAATCTACACCTACTACCCAAAACCTTCCAAATATTCAAGCATAGAAGATGTCAAGCATCTTGCTTCTGACGGCTTCCACCTTGGTATCTTAAGATATGGCTGCTTTTGACCTGCTGACCCAAATTTCCCTCTTGAGTATGTTTCTTAGCTTTCATGACTTCCCCCACTACTGCTTCTCTTGGTTTCTCACCCAGTTCCCAAGAATAGCTTTGACTCATGGCTTCGGCTGGATCTGCTTAGAAGAGGAACTAGTAAACCATTCAAATTCTGAAACTGGTGGCCAAGTTATCTAAAGAGACACCCTCTGCTGGCCCTTTGGGGAAGCCCCAACTGCCAGAGATAAATACATGACACTGGGCTTCTTTGAGATTCCTCTTCACACACATATCTACTACCCATATAGATGCACATATACTCCACACCAGCAAAACTACACTACTTTCCTTCCCCTAAACTTGGCCTAAGACTCGCTACTTTTTAGGCACATGTTGCTCACCTGAAGTTTCATTTCCCCCAACTTCCACCTGGCCACCATGCAAGACCTACTGCAAATTCCACTTCCTCAATGAAGCCTTCCTCAAACCTCAAAATGATTTTACCAATGGAAATGACATTAAAGAGGCATTACCATCTGCTTTGCCACTGTATCCTTTCTTTTTCACTCAATTTGCAACTATAACCTTCCATGTGTCTTCCTCATTAGAATGAAAGCTTCTTTAGAGCAGAAGTTTGACTATTCTATCTATATCCCAGCCTTAACACAGTGCTATATATATATATATATATATATATATATATATATATATATATATATATATATATATATATATATATATATATATATATATATATATATATATATGTAGTAAGCACTTAATAAATGCTTTATTCATTCATTCAATCCACATCACTCAACCCAATAGTAATTTCTCCTTTATCTAAGCTTCAATAGCACTATTTATCTTTCTGATTATATTTGCACTATCATCTTGTATAAATGTGTGTGTTATTATATTTCCCCCTACTAGACTTTAATTCCCACGAAGACAGAAGATACATTTTATTGTTTGAATCCCCCACAAAATATATCAAAGGGCCTTACACATTATAAATATCCAATAAAGTAATTAAATTAATACGATCCTCATCAATCCCTCCTCCTAAAACTAACTACTAGCCTCCACATATTTGATTGGAGTCATTGGCTCTCCAGGGAGTCATGCTCATAGCACATTCCCCCAACTGGGAGCAAGAAACATCCCCCGCCAGGTGCTCCAAGGAGAACCAGAATGCTTTGCTGATCTTACCGGTAAAGAAGTCAGTTTGTTGCAGGACAGATCCAGTACTGTGGCCTTTGGGAGAGCAGCCTAAGAAAGGAGAAGAGGAGAAATGTAAAATCCATATTTGGTCAGAGGCTACTATACTTGGTAACATCTGTTTGCTAATAGAGTATCTTCTAGAGTAGGAGAGTCAGGATAGACTAGAAAGCACAAAACTAGAAATCCTGAGAGGGCTCAAAAAGGAGAGCAAAAACTGAGGCCAGCCATCAGTTACTTATGGTAGTATAGAAAGAGCAAAGTGTGGCTATAGGGCACGTAGTGAGGGAAAACTTCTATACTAGAATAAAACAGAACAACAGGGATTCAGAACAACACTAGATATATCTTAAAAGTTTTCAGAAGCATCCCTTCTTCTGGCTTGAACAGGAGTTTTTTACTTTTGTTGTTGTTGTTGAGTCAGGTGAAGCCTATGAACCACTTCTCAGAATAAAGTTGTTTTTTGTTTGTTTTCCAAAATTCGAAAATGAAGGAAACACTAAATTTCCATTAAAGGTTAGTGAAAATAAAGACCTTTTTTTCCATCCAAGTTTATGATCCCCGCCCTGAAATATATCCAACTACCATTAACAACTCCTGCCCAATTTGCCAGTGCTAACCTACAGCAGACTGAACTCCATCCTGTTTTAAGCTGAAATGAGAATGATCTCCCCTTTGAGTTAAGACCAGTGATAAGACATTCAATTCATGACATTCTATTCCTAATAGGAACCAAAGAATTGCAGGATATTATAGCTGGAAGGGTCTCTAGGAATCATCTATCTAGTCTTTTTTTTTTTTTTTTTGCGGGAGCAATGGGGATTAAGTGACTTGCCCAGGGTCACGTAGTTAGTAAGTGTCAAGTGTCTGAGGTGAGATTTGAACTCAAGTCCTCCTGAAACCAGGGTCGGTGCTTTATCCACCGAGCCACCTAGCTGCCCCCTATCTATCTAGTCTTAACCCACTCAGTCTACAGAAGAGGAAAATAACGCCCAGAAATGGAAACTGGCTTTGTCCAAGGTCATAATGCTAACAAGTGGTAGAGCCAGGTTTGAATACGGATCTTTTAGGTAGAATACTAGTTCCCCAATGTGTATATCCCAACCGTCGGGCAAGCTACTTCCCCTCTTGGAACTTCAAATTCCTCATCTATAAAAATGAACAGCCTGATTCCCAAGGTCCCTTCCTGTCTTAACATTCTAGGATTCAATACACTTCCCATATGTTTGAGAAAGCAAAGGTCAGACAGACCAACCAACCCTGCCCAACTTTTTCCGGCCCAAGCAATGCCTCTACGCTACTTCTAGCAGCTGGGATAGCGGGATTGCAAGATTTCCAATTGTCACCAATTCTCAGCCACACCCAGGTCCCATGGAAGGCCTACTTCTCCAGGGCTTAAGAAAGAGACAGCAGGACCCTCCCTCCCCTTAGATTTCCCACACATCACGGAAGCTCAGAGCCAGAGAATACCATCGGGTCGCAGCCCCAACTTTTACAGGGAAGGAAACTGAGGCCCAGAGTGGAGAAGAGGCATTGCCCAAAACGCCAGACTGGGCCTGGAAGTGGGGCCTCCGTGGCACCAGCGAGAGGGGATCTTTCCCCCCCGGAATGACACGTGTCCAGTCCCGGCTCCAGGGGCCCCGGTTCCCGGACTCCCCCTCCCGCTCGGTCCCGGGGCGGCGCCCACACTAACCAGCTCCTTGACGGGCACCTCGGTGAGGTCGCCGAGGCTCAGGTCCAGCTCGTTGCCGTCCAACTTGTCGCGCAGGCTGGCCCCCTTGCCTCCGCTCTTGGCCATGGCTCCGGGAGGTGTTGGGAGTAGAGGGGGGCGGCGGGGGCGCGCGAGGACTCAGAGAGGGGAAGGGGCGGCTTCCGGCAGCGGGCACGCGCCCGGGCGCTCCGCTAGGCTCCGCGCGATGGCCGTTTAACGGCCCGTTTGCCAAGCACAGCCGCAGACGGCTGAAGCCCGGACACCACCGCGTCCTGCCCTTCCGACCTCGCACCCGTGGGCCCGGCAGTGCCACCGCTACCCTCTGTCCACGATACCGTGGCCAGTCACCGTAGCCCACTGCCCTGCTCCCGCCTCCGTCACTACCGCCGCCAGCCACTTCCGTGTCCACGTCTTCCCTCCGGGAGACACCGAGGCACCTCGGGTCGGGGCCAGAGAGGCTCGCGCATGCGCGAGCGAGCACCCCGCCGCCCCCTAGTGCCTCGGAGGCTCCCGTGGGGATGCACGTGAAAGCATAGCCTATGCCCCTTGCAAGGGGGTTGAAGGGTCTTTGTGTGCGAAGGTGTTAGACCCCGATCCATCCTTAAAAAGTTCTAGTCAATCAATCAGCGAGCATTTATTAATCACCTTCTGTGTACCACGAAACTGTCCCCGTTCTCAACGTATTTCAGAAGACTATATAACATATCTATAGCTATAGACATACATACAGCTACAGATTCACATGCACATACACACAATATATACATGTATATACACATAACTAAAATTATAGATACACTATATGTGCACATACATTCACACCATATATACACTATTTAGCTACACATATATATGTATATACTATATATCAGAGCCACTAAATACATTGGGTCTATATGGACATAATGGATGTGTATCTATAGTAGATCTGAGGCATCATTGATTAGGCAACTTGGTGACCCAGTACATAAATAGGCATGAACTCAGGAAAACCTGATCTGAAGTACAAATTTGACCTTACGTACACCTATGGGACCCCTGGTAAGTCACTTAACTTATATCTGCCTCAGTTTACTCTTCCACAAAATGGGGATAATATTAGCACCTACCTCCCAGGGGTTTTTGTGAGGATTAAATGAGATAATATTTGTAAAACATCAGGCACATAGTAGATCCTATGTAAGTGCTTATTCACTTCCCATTCCTCTTCTCTAAAATGGGATATTTGTAAAACACTTGGCAAACTTTAAAAAGCCGTATAAATGCTGGCTATTATTGGGAAATTCTCTCTACTAATACTGGTTGTCACCCCCCTCTGAGGTTGCTCAGAGGACCAAAAGGTTAGGTGACTCTCCTGGTGTCACACAGTCACTCAGTAAGTGTCAGAGGGTGCCTCTGTGTCACTAGGTCCAAGTGCCCAGTTTCTTCAGTCAGATCTTTATCCGCTTGACAATACCTTGCGATCTAGTGAGAGGCATACACAGTCTAAATCATTGCTCTTCCAAACCCTTTTCTCCGATTTAAAAGATACCATCTGCATTCTACTTCACACTGATTAATAAAGAATTACCACTTCCACCACCTCTGAAGGAGGTTCTATAAGTATTATTATCCCCTTTGTCATCAAGCTACTGCTATAGTAAAAAAAAAAAAATCTACAAGGCTGTCATGAAGGAAATCAAGGACTCTTATCTAGAAAGTGGAGGTGAGGAGGAAGTAGTTCTAGTCATGCAGGACAGCCAGTACAAAGGCAACAGACATGATGATTGAGGGGTCTTAGTGAGGAAAAGTGAAAACGTCAGTTTGTCTGGAAAATAGACCTCAGAAAGAGGAGTCAGGTACAATGAGACAGAAAAGATAGCTAGGCCCAGATTGCAAAGGGCCACAAGAGCCAAGCAGTGTGGCTTCTATTCTGTCATAAAGGCAACAGGAAGCCACTGCAGTTCACTGAGCAGGGAGATCATATGATCAGACCCGAAATTAAGAAAATCTACTTTGGTAGCTGTGTGGAAGATAGATTTAGAAGTGTAACAGTGCCTATCCTGGCCCACTGCCTGAAGGCCAAGAGTGTTATATTTCACCCCTCCCCCAGGGTTCTCTGGTACTCTTAAGGAATTTGGGGAGTGTCTGGTCTCTCTGCCGTTGGCTCAATCCCTCACCAATGGTGTTTTCCCAATTTTAGGGGGCGTTTTGCACTCTAATTCCATTTAATCACTTAATAATTGGATTAGCTTTTAGGAAGAAATATTTTTCTTAAAGGTATAGCAAGAACAAACATACAAACAGTCCCTTCCTCCACCTCCCCTCCCCAATACCACCTCATTCTCTAGAGAGAAGCAGGTAACTAGGTTCACAGCTTAGCTCATTTCTTATAAAACATAGTCCCACCAAGTTCCAAGTTCAAAGCACCCCTTGATCTCGAGGCCCAGACACCTTGGTTTCTTTGGGGCTTCTTTGCTAGGTCAGCAATAACATCTATCCTGGAATCCTCTCCTCAGGGGTTATGGTGGCTAAATCCAGATATGAAGACTCCACTTCCTGTACCTAGAACTAAAAAAAAACAAAGAAAACAGAACAAAACCCCAAGACTATTTCTTAGAAATATAGGACTTAGGGGCAGCTAGGTGGCACAGTGGATAGAGTACTGTCCCTGGAGTCAGGAGTACCTGAGTTCAAATCCAACCTCAGACACTTAACACTTACTAGCTGTGTGACCCTGGGCAAGTCACTTAACCCTAATTGCCTCACCAAAAAAAAAAAAGAAAGAAAGAAAGAAATATAGGATTTAAAGGGGAAGGGAGGGTATTCCTTACCCCCCACCCAGCTCAGTTCCTGATGCCCATCCTGTGGATGAATAGCACCTCCCTGCCTTGCAGAATGCCACAAAGAGAAAAGAGGGAAAAGAAGAGAGGAATAGAGGGGGAAGGAGAAAGAGATTGAGAGAGATATCAGGGTGGGAAAGAGAGAGACAGAGAAGAGAAAGGAGACAGCAAGAGAGAGATGGAGAGAGAAAGAGAGAGAAGAGACAGACAGAGAGACAGAACATCCTGGTACTTTTAAAGATTCAGCCTGTGGAAAGGCAGTGTTCCCATCCAAACAGTAGGGGAACTTATGATTTCTTCTCCCAGGAGCAGGTCTTTGGTGTCTTCCATGTTGGTGCCTCTTTGTTAGGTGATATGGGACTGCACAAAACAAAGTCCTTTACAGAAGGGAAAGGCTTGAGGTGGGGAGACCAGTTAGGAAGCTGAGATTATAAGGGCCTGAACTAAGGTGGTAGTTTCTGGATTGGTGAAAAGAAGACAGATGAGGAGAATGTTGTGAAGGTATAAACGGGAAGATTTGTCAACTGTGGAATGAGTGAGAATGAGAAGACAAAAATAATGCAGAGGTTCCCATCCTGGGACACTGGAAGGGTGGTGGTCCTCTTAACAGTAGTGGGAAGTTTCTGAAGAGGGTTAGGCTTCAGACGGAAAATAATGGATGCTCTTTTGGACATGTTCATGTTGAGTTTGAGATGTCTGTGGGACAAGCAATTTGAAATGTACAATAGGTAGATTAGGTTTAGAGCTCAAGAGAGAGGTTGGGGCTAGATCTATAGAGTCATGGAGTCATCTGCATAGAGATGATACTCAAACCTATTGAAGCAGAAGAGATTACCAAGTGAAAGAGGGTAGAAACAGAAGAGAAAAGGATCTAGGATAGAGCCTTAAAGAACACCCCTAGGGGCAGCTAGGTGGCACAGTGAATAGAGCACCGGTCCTGGAGTCAGGAGTACCTGAGTTCAAATTCGGCCTCAGACACTTAACACTTACTAGCTGTGTGACCCTGGGCAAGTCACTTAACCCCAAATTGCCTCACTAAAAAAAAAAAAAGAACACCCCTAGGTAGGGGATAAGAGAGAAGATGAGCCTGCTAAGGAGACTGAGGCTCTATCAGAAGGACAAGAGGAGAGCCAGGAGACAGTAATCAGGTCACCTTGTTTCACAAATAAGGAAACGAGGGGAAGTGACTAATCCAAGGTCACACAGCCATTCCTAGTAAAAACTGGACAAAAGGAGATCTGTGCTGGGAGTTTGAACTGGAGTGAGAATCCCAACTCTGTTAACTAGCTAGGTGACTTTGGGTAAATCGCTTAAGCTTTCTAGATCTGTTGCACTTGCTAGTCTTTACAATCTCTAGCTGCTCTAAATCTGTTGATGACAGCCAGATCTACTGACCCTCAAGACAAGTCAGTTTTCCACTACCCTACATTCTGTTTTGAAGAGGCAGTTAAAAGGCTCCCTTTCTGTTACCTGGTCTGCACTACTGAGTCGGTAATGTGTCCTGGACACTGTAGTCTGTGGCCGCTGAATTACTACAGATGTTTCTGTCACGATTCTGCCAGATCTAGTAGCCAGAGAACCAGAACCTGCTGAGGCCTGTTCCTTTGGGTCTAACTCTTTCCTACCTGGCTGTGAGTTGTTGGTTTGGGGTGGCGGGGGTGTTTTATTTTTAGTTTTTCTTGCCTCAACAATGTTTGTTTTTTCCTGTTTTAGGTTTTGAAAAAACGGAGATGGCTATGATTTAATGAGCCCTGAAAGGTCAGTACAGCAAGCTAGTGGAGGGCCTGAGAGTGGAGTTTGTGCTGGGCTCAACAGTCTAGCACTGAGTCTCCAAGCAATGAGGACTGACTAGGCCTTTTAGTTTCCAGCCCCCTGGTAGCTGAGACGCAGTCATCCAGCAGGAGTTCTGCATTTGAATTTGAATTTGATGGGACCAGTGTTATGTAGAGATTGTAGGAAATCTGAACTCACCCTCCCCAGAGCTAGAGGTGACACGGGGAAATATTTGTACTTCTGTTCTTGTTATAGCTTCAAGTTTCTCATTTTTTTTTCTTTTTTGGTGGGGCAATGAGGGTTAAGTGACTTGCCCAGGATCACACAGGTAGTGCCAAGTGTCTGAGGCTAGATCTGAACTCAGATCCTCCTGAATCCAGGGCCCGTGTTTTATCCACTGCCACCTAGCTGCCCCCTAGTTTTCCATTCTTATAATTTCGAGTATCCCTTTGTAAAAGCTAATTGATGGGGCAGCTAGGTGGTGCAGTGGATAGAGCACTGGCCTTGGAGTCGGGAGTACCTGAGTTCAAATCCAGCCTCAGACACTTAACACTTAACTAGCTGTGTGACCCTGGGCAAGTCACTTAACCCCAATTGCCTCACTTTAAAAAAAAAAAAAAGCTAATTGATGCTAATTGGGCACGTGGAAAGAGGGAATTAGTCACTGTGATTGACAGGGAGGGGTTCAAGATGATGGAAAAAGACATCCCTGGTTCAAGAATACTTCTAGAATTCTGAGGGGAAGATGTAACGGGTCTCATTCTGAAAGAGTAAAGACAATTTATTGCTAAATAAAGATGAGATCAGGGATGGTCTTGGGAATGGGGGTGGGGAGGAGTAAAAAGGGGGCAAAGGAGTAGGAACAAAATACTTGAATTATAAAATATTAAGGTTGATCAGATTTCTTCTTTTCTTCACCTTTTCTTCCAAAGAGGTGGAAGGGAGGGCTAGAGAAATGACTAAAAATATGTGATAGAGGAAAAAACAAAATTTTCCTACCTCAGGATGTTTGTAAACACATGGTAGAGCCCTTTCGAGGCCAAGGAGCAATTATGTCTAGGGTGGGTACTTCAGCAAGAAGGCTCAGACCTAACCCCAGGGTTCCAAATTCCCTAGCAACTCATCCTAAGACATCATAAAAGGCCTCCAATAGACAACACTCTGAATCTAAAAGATAGAAGGGGGTGGGGGAAGGTTAACTCCAGGAGGAAGAGGTTAATGCAAGAACCTAAGGGATGCAGGTTTAGACCAAGCAGGGGAGACCATCCTATCCAGAAGGGCACAGAGCCTGCCCCTGGAACAAGGCTCTAATTCAAGAACTACAGCTGAAGAAATGAGCATATCAAAAAACAAACAAACAAACCACCAACCAGTATCAAAAATCATAACAAGTCTAAAGGTTCCCCTAAAAAAGAGAATAACTCCATTGTAATTGCAAACAGGGGATTTCCACAAGGAATACATAGCTAACTAGAAGAAATGCAGCACAAGCTACAATATAAATGAAAGAGTGGAAGGAATGAACTGGAAAGAGAATACATAAAAAATGTAACAGCTTAGAAAGCAGTAAACCTGACCCAAATATAGACCCCCTAAAAACTAGAACGGCCCAAAGAAATCAATGACTCTACAAAATAACAAGAAATATTAGAACATGACAAAAAGATTGAAAGTGGAAGAAAATATTTCAGGAGGACCTGAGTTCAAATCCGAATTCAGACACTTGACAGGTACTAGCTGTGTGACCCTGGGCAAGTCACTTAACCCCCATTGCCCCACCAAAAAAAAAAATTAAATTAAAAAAAATAGGAAAAAGGGAAAAAAAAAGAATCTACTGAGCTCCTTCTGAAAAAGAGAGGTGGGGGGGGGGAACTCAAGGAAAAGTTCCAGGAATATCATCATAGCCAAATTCCAGAGCTTTCGCATCAAAGAAAAAAATAGGGGGGCAGCTAGGTGGCAAAGTGGATAAAGCACTGGCCCTGGATTCAGGAGTACCTGAGTTCAAATCCGGCCTCAGACACTTGACACATACTAGCTGTGTGACCCTGGGCAAGTCACTTAACCCGCATTGCCTCACTAAAAAAAAAAAAAATAGTACAAACATCCAGAAGGAAACAGTTCAAGTACCAAGGAACTACAGTCAGGATCACCCCCAAACCTGGCAGCTTTTACTAGAAATGAGGGGGGACTTGGAATACATTCCAAAAAAACAAAAGATATAGCCTTACAATGAAAAATAATTCACCTTGCACATGTGAGTATGATTCTAAGGCTGGGGAAAGGGAGAGGGGAATTAGGTTGGGGAGAAAGAAGATAATAGATCTTTAATGGAATAGAGGATTTCTAAACATTTATGAAAAGATCAGAATTGAGTGGGAACTTAGCAATGCAAAGATAAGAGTCAAGAGAAACCTAAAGGGGTAATTTGTATGACCAATTAGAAGGATCTGTATAACGATGCAGTGCTAACTTCCCTACCAAGAAACAAGATTTCAGGACCTTTTTCAAAGAGTATCAAAGGAATTAAAGAAGAAAAACAAAAGAACTGGTTGGTTCTCTTCTGAGGGTTTTAAGAAGGGAGAGTAAATACCAGAAATGGACAAAGAATGATTCAGCACACACAGTGCCCCAAAATAATTTAGTGTACAAATACATCAGACTAAACAGCAAAATAGGAAGGAGTGAGAGGAAGGGGGAAGGGGGGAAGGAGAGGTGTTTGCTAAGAGGGAGGATAATAGAAGGGAGGAAATAGTCCCCAGGAAAACAATGTCCTTGATCCTGAAAGGCAGATTAAAAGGAAAAAAGAAAAACAAAGAACAAGAAGGTGACCTTTAGTTGGGGAATGGCTCAACAAATTGTGTGGTATGTGAGTGTAATGTAATGTTTTTGTGCCATAAGAAATTATAAAAGTGGTGATAAAAGGTACTCCTGAGTGGTATAGACTGACACAGAGTAAAATAAACACAACCAGGGAAGCTGTTTCTACTGGGAACAACATCATACAGAAAAACTTCTTTGAAAGACTTAAGAATTTCTGATCAGGGCAGCTAGGTGGCACAGTGGATAGAGCACCGGCCCTGGAGTCAGGAGTACCTGAGTTCAAATCCAGCCTTTTACACTTAACACTAGCTGTGTGACCCTGAGCAAGTCACTTAACCCCAATTGCCTCACTTAAAAAAAAAAAAAAAAAGAATTTCTGATCAGTGCAACGACCACCCGTGTCTCCAGAGAACCATGATGAAACATGTCACCCACCTCCTGACAAAGGTGATGGACACCAGGTGAACCAAAAGGCAGACATTTGGGGGGCATGGCCTCTATGTGGATTCCTTTTTGCTTGATTATGTTTAGCTGTTACGAGGTCCTCCCCTCTCCATCTTGTGTTTTTCCTTAAGGGTTAGGGAGGATAGAGGAGGTTAGAAATATTGATGCAAAAAAAGGGCTCATTTATGTGTATATATATATATATATATATATATATACACACACACACACACATATACATACACATATATACACATACATACAAACATATATCTATATTATAGATATAGATATAGTTTAATTGCCAAGAGGAGAACAGAAGGAAGCTCAGAAGGAAGCAAAGTCATACAGGAGAGTTTTGAAAGTAGTAGTAGCAATAGTAGTACTGCTGCTGCTGGTGGTAGTAGAACTACTACTACTACTACTACTACTACTACTACTGATGTGGGATGGAATTTGGGGTTAAACTGATCCTGAGTTGTCCCAAAAGAATTACAAGACTCAGTGACTCAGTTTCCAAAGTTTCATTGCAATACTGTGGGTGACCACAGGGAGAGAACCAGAATAGTAGAAAGGTATCTCTTGAATAGTGAAAGAAAAGACAGTTATATTTATAGTATGGATAAATTGATTATCAGTCTCATTATAATAATTTCCACTTTAGGGAGGTACAGGGGAGGGCCTGTCCTCATTATAATATTCTCCACCTTTGGAAGGTACGGGGGGAGGGCTTATCCTAATTTGGAGTTCCTGGGATCCTAAACCAACCCCCCCCCCTTGCCCAGGGTGGGTACCTTTTTCAGCAGAGGTGTGTTTTGGCGGTTTACACGTCATAAGGTGAATCTGGGGACAAATTTGACCTTTTCTGCACATGTCTCTTTCTGGTTCCCATAGCTAGTTTCAAAACATCTTCATTCTTCATTAGAATTTCTATAGCTGTCATTTTATTTAAGGTCTTCATGGCCTAGCTCCCTCTGTTCCCATTATGGGTACTGATTACTGTGGGTAAGAGAACTTAGCATCCTGACTTGTAAGTTATCCATTAACTGGGGTCTGAATCCCTTTTAGAGCTAATATCTGAATTAGAGCTTGGGTCTTGGATTTTCCATTAACCCCTTTTTTGCCTCCTATATCACTACTACTACTACTACTACTACTACTACTACTACTACTACTACTACAAGGAGGAGGAGGTGGGGAGGGTGGCAGTGGTAGAGCTTGTAGTGGTAGTGGTAGTAGCAGCAGCAGCAGCAGCAGCAGCTAGTACTTTATGATGCCTTATCCTTATAACTACTCTGGGAGGTGGGTACTATTATTACCTCCATTTTACAGATAAGGAAACTGAAGAAGATAGAAGTTAAACAACTTGCGCAGGGTCCCATGGTTGGTAAGTATCTATGTTTTTTATTTTTGTTTGTTTGTTTGTTTTTTAGTGAGGCAATTGGGGTTAAGTGACTTGCCCAGGGTCACACAGCTAGTAAGTGTTAAGTGTCTGAGGCTAGATTTGAACTCAGGTACTCCTGACTCCAGGGCCCATGCTCTATCCACTGCACCACCTAGCTGCCCCGGTAAGTATCTATGTTAAAATTATATATTGTTCTGGTCTCCCTCATGCCATATCCTTTCTTTTCTTTTTTTGTTTTTTCCTTTCCTTTTCTTTTTTTTTTCAGGGGCAATGAGGGTTAAGTGACTTGCCCAGAGTCACACAGCTAGTGTCAAGTGTCTGAGGTCAGATTTGAACTCAGGTCCTCCTGAATCCAGGGCTAGTGTTTTATCCACTGTGCCACCTAGCTGCCCCCATGCCATATCTTTTCAAATAAGTAAGTTTATAACTAGTCAGCATAAAGTGGCAATAGCAAGAAGAAAGATTTCGAAGGGGAACCCAGAAGTCAGGTACAAACCATCCCAAAGATCAAAGGAGTGTAATTCACAAGTCATATCATCTATTAAACAAAAATCACAGGCTGGTAATATGTGCTGAATCAAGGGAAGCCACCTAGGCTTTGCTGTCAGGACTTTCTGTCCCTGTGATATGTGTATCTCAGACAAGTTCCAGACATCTGCACGAAGACTAGCAAAACATCAAATGGTACTGATAACTTTGTGATGAAGTGGACGTGCTAACTTTACTGTTACTGACAACTGAGAGATGATTTGGATATGTTAGCACTGATTAGAGTTAATTTGTTCTCCCCCAAACCCTATAAAATGAGACCTCAAACTCTTGCCCCTCAAACATTCATCCATTTTCATCAGATGCATGCTGCTGAGTGCCCCCAACTCTAATCCATAGTTGCGTGAGTGATTATCTGTGCTTCTCATGCTGCCTGCTTTACTTCACCACCCTACCCCCATCCCCATGCTGTTTGCCTCTGTACCCCTTCTGTCAGTTGTCTCAGTACTTTCTGTACCTGTTCATCCCTACACTTTCTGTGACTTATTAAAGTGTGATTGCAGTCTCATTTTCTGCTGCCCTCATGGTCTTTCTTGGCAAGTACCCAAAGAACAGAGCGTGCTTGCCCCATTTCATAATTTCATAAAATAATAGGTTTCTGAGGCTACATTTGAACTCAGATTTTCCTGACTCCTAGGCCAGCACTGTATCCACTGCCCCATCTTCCCTATTAAAATCTTACCTTTTACAGGAAATCTTCCCCAATTCCTCTTAATTACAGTGCCTTCCCTGTGTTAATTATCTCCTATTTATCCTGTATATAGCTTGCTTTGCATGTATTTGCTTGCATGTTGTCTTCCCCATTAAAGTGTAAGCTCTTTGAGGGGAGGGATTGTTTTTGACTCTTTTTGTATCCCTAGTACTTAGCACAGTGTCTGGCACATAGGAGATACTTAATAAATGTTTATTGATTAATTGAATTCTGGTTATTAAAAATATGAAAGACATGGTTTCTGGGTAAATTAACCATTTTATTAATAGGCTGGCAGGTTATCAATAAAAGGATGATCCATGGTGTCTCTCTCCCAGACTAAAGATCACTAGACAAAGACCCCTTATTGTGGTAGGGTCTCAGTTTATATACCCTTCTAACTGTAGGAGGTCCATCACATAACAATCAAATCTAATGATTTGGAGGTTTGTTATATTAAAATGAAGTCTGGAGATACATGACTTAAGTCATTCAAATCTTGGCAAGAATCAGAGAAAAAATGTAGACCACATCCAAGCTGATCTAGGCACAAAGGTTCCCACTTGGAACTGGATTGTGTAAATCAAATCACTCAGTAAAGTTCTTCCCCAATCTAGATAAACAGATCTGTCTCCACCCTACTCCTTTGACCCAGATGAATCTTACTTTCAGGGAAAACTTAGACCTTGGAGAAAGAAGGGGAGATCACAGGTCCCCCAAGATATTGATTATTAAGAATTATTTCTCACAGATTGACCTAGCTATCTCTCCTATGGGGAATGTATTGTTACTTAAAAAATAAAATCAGGAAGTATGAAATGGAGATTCGTGATTTTGTGTACAGTCATTTTTTGAGTTCTGCTGTGGATATGGAAATGTTCTTTTTTTGACAAGGTTTTTTTTTTTTTAAGTTACCACTCCTGCTTCTACAAAAACAAAAAAACCAAACTCTGAATATAACAAATACAAATTAAGATTAATATGGCCACATACAAATTTATTGGGCACCTAGTGTATGTGTGAGATGGTATCTTCCCATGTGGGAAAGCTGCAGATGGATAGAGACTAATTAGACAGGAGAGTCACAAAAATACCCTGGGGAGATTATGGAGCCCAGATCGACCTTCTGTAGCTGGTCCCAGTTGACTAACCTCATAATGAAGATGGGATCTTTGGCTGCAGGCCTCCTAGCCTCAGCCTTGACCCTTTGGGTCATTTGCTTCATCTGTATTCTTGGCAGATCTTGGTGACTCCTTGACTCAGGTTGTCCAGGGAGAGATAAGGCTATAAAGGGAGAAAGAAGCCTGGTGGTCTCCTCTCCTCTGAGGCCACGTGGTCTTGTAAAAGGGCCCTTTGATCTCATCAGTTTCTAGAGCTCAGAAGGGTGCCTTGACTTCCTAATGTTTCCAGCATCTGGATTTAGTGACATTAATGCCCTCAAGGAGAAAGGAATGACCTTTTTTTTTTGGGGGGGGTACAATGAGGGTTAAGTGACTTGCCCAGGGTCACACAGCTAGTAAGTGTCAAGTGTCTGAGGTCAGATTTGAACTCAGGTCCTCCTGAATCCAGGCCTGGTGCTTTATCCACTGCTACACTTAGCTGCCCCAATGATGTGGGATGGAATTTGGGGTCAAATTGATCCTGAGTCATCCCAAAAGAATTACATGACCCAGTGACTCAGTTTCCCAAGTTTTATTGCAATACTGTGGGTGACCACAGGGAGAGAACCAGAAAAGTGTAAAGGTATCTCTCGAATAGTGAAAGAAAAGACAGTTATATTTATAGTATGGGGCAGCTAGGTGGCATAGTAGATAGAGCATTGGCCTTGGATTAAGGAGGACCTGAGTTCAAATCCAGTCTCAGACACTTAATACTTACTAACTGGGTGACCCTAGGCAAGTCACTTAACCCCAATTGCCTCCCCCCCAAAAAAATATATTTATAGTATGGATAAATTGATTATCAGTCTCGTTATAGTAATCTCCACCTTGGGGAGGTACAGGGGAGGGCTTATTCTAATTTGGAGTTCCTGTAGTCCTAAGCCAACCCCTGAGGCGGGTACCTTTTTCAGTGGAGTTGTGTTTTTGGGGTTTACATGTTATAAAGTGAATCTGGGGACAAATTTGGCCTTTTCTGTCCACGTCTCTTTCTGGTTCCCATGGCTAATTTCAAAATATCTTCATTTTTCATTTATTTCTAGTCTAAGTTTCTATAGCCTGTCAATTCCTTTATTGTTATAAATCTTAGGCTTTCACAGCCTATCTCCCTCTGTTTCGTTATGGGCACTGATTTCTGTGGGTAAGAGAACCTAGCATCCTGACTTGTAAGCTATCCATTAACTGGGGTCTAACTCCCTTCTTTTTTTTTTTTTTTTTTTGGTGAGACAATTGGGGTTAAGTGACTTGCCCAGGGCCACACAGCTAGTAAGTGTTAAGTGTCTGAGGTTGGATTTGAACTCAGGTCCTCCTGACTCCAGGGCCAGTGCTCTAACCACTGAGCCACCTAGCTGCCCCCAAATTTTAAATTAAAATTTTTTTTTTTTGGCCAGGGCAGTGGGTCACACAGCTTATAAGTGTCAAGTGTCTGAGGTCAAATTTGAACTCAGGTCCTCCTGAGTCCAGGACTGGTGCTTTATCCATTGTGCCACCTAGCTGCCCTGGTCTAACTCCCTTTTGGAGCTAATATCTGAATTAAAGCTTGGGTCTTAGGTGTTTCTATTAACCCCTTTTTTGCCTCCTACATCACCGAGAATGGCCTTTAAGAGTGACTTTTCAGGATCTAAGCCAAAGGAAACTGAGACTCACCTAGCAGGGAACAGCCCATATGTGAATAGATGAGACCAATGTTATGTAGAGTGTGGGTGGCCCTTACATACTAAAGGAAAATGTACACTGGTTCTTAGTATAGTTTTGGACTAAATATCCATTTGATATTAAATAGTTAAATGGAACTCCAGGGATAATCACTAGCAGTTAGCAATAAGGGTGGAGAGGCAGGGTTCAAGCCAATGGCAATAATAAAAAAAGACAACTCTCAACCCCTTTGAACCCTGAAGGGAAAATGTAGCCTGTCTGTATCTGGAAGAGGAACCCTGTACACAAAGTAGACCAGAAAAAAAAAGATTATACATAAAATCACAAATCTGTATAGCATTCAGCTTGCTTTCCTTTGAAAATATTTAATAAATGTTTCTTGTCCAATTCTTCCTCTAATCTCCTATCTGTATGTAAAAATGTCTTATTTCTTTCCTGACCCTCACTTTTGTTCATTACTCTTCTGTGTATTTGTCTCCTGCTTAATTTCAATCTATGCCATTTACTCTTAGAAGCTATTAAAATTCAGCTCCTTCCACGAACCATCTATCTTACTGGACTACTTTTATTTTGGTAAAGTGTTTCACATTCTGGTCCCTGAGCTAACAATTCTTCAGTGTACCCTGAGTATTCCTGTATGCTTTTGGAAATTTACACTCCTGTTTTAAAAGAAAGATTTGGGAGAATACGAGTATAGCCAAAGCTAAATGACGCCAAGTTCATGAGACTCTTGGAATGTGTGTAAAAAAAGCACATGGCCATGACTTTTCATGAACAGTGGCAGCACTGAGTGGGAATACAGGGAAAGGAAAAAAAAATATATAGGCCTGAATGTGTACATGAATTTTTTTCTCTTTATTTTTAAACTTCTTTAATTTTTCATTTTAAAAAATTCAATTTTAATAAAAATGGGAGTTATTTGATATTAATGTAGATGTCATGTGTGATATGATTTCCTTTCTGTGAAATCTGAATGATATTTTATGTCTAATTATCCAAGTCATACCTTTCTTGTTTTAGTACTTTTCTTTCTTCTTACATGTCTGGATCCATGTAATTAAAAATTTTTTTAAAAATATTTTTATTGTATATATAATATATAATATATGTATTATATATATGGGGGGGGCAATAAGGGTTAAGTGACTTGCTCACACAGCTAGTTTCAAGTGTCTGAGGTCAGATTTGAACTCCTGAATCCAGGGCCAGTGCTTTATCCTCTGCGCCACCTAGCTGCCCAAAAGTTTTTATATTTTTACAGCATTTTATATCATCATTGTCCCAATAGAGATGTAAGATTCTAAGTTATTTTTTTTTCTTTAAACTATAAAAGAAAAATTATCACCAGGAAAAACATTCAATTTTATTTTTAGCCCCAAATTCTCTTCCACTTTTTCCTCAACTCCACTATGAAAAAGCAAAAACCCCCCCAAAACAAAAAACAAAACAAAACAAAAAGCACATGATGCAAACAGAAATAATCATCAAAACAATTTTCTTCATTAGCCATATCCAAGAAAAAATAAGCCCCATCACTTCTCTATCTGGAGGCAGGCATCATGTTTCTTCCTGAGTATCCTGGAATTGTAGTTTATATAAATTTCCACAGACACAGTAGCATAGAGGTATTCTGGGCCAGATATAAACCACCTACCTGTTTTTGTCTTTGTTTTTTAAATCAGAACTCTGTTGTACTTGTGCATATGAGCTAAGGGGAAAACTATGAATGCTATGATGTGGAATGTTTAAGTCATAATTTTGAAACTAGAAATTTCTGAGTCCTTAGATGAATGGTTTTGGTCTACATGCATGCTGTGTAAATGTTAAGATAAATTATATGACTAGTCCCAAGATTTTAAAGTATTATTTATTCCTAGTCTTATGATTAGGAGTCTAATAGAATTTAGAATCTTAGTATTAAAATATTTCATAATAACCATCCTCCACAGTATTATCTGATTCTGTCCTCTATGTCCAGCTGTTTTAACATTTATTTTTAAATGTACTGTGTCATTCCAGGAGCAGATCTGATACAAGAATTAGAGATTGTCAGTTCCTTTATTTGAGTTCTCTAACTTTCTTCCCATTCCTGTTTACTTTTGCACTTTGTTTCTCTATCTTGGAAATCAATTATCCTCCCAAACATGTGACTCCTGGATATGATATTATCCTCCTTTTCCCTCTTGCTGAAAAAGTGGCAAGAGTTTCTTTTGAAATCATTGTTGAGAGTAAATGAAAAAGCATTTATTAAATGCTTACTGTGTTTTAAGTACCAGGAAAGCAAATAAAAAAGACAGTCTTTGCTTTTAGGGAGTTCACATTCTAATGGAGACAAAATGTAGGCTTCAGCTACAGGTCAGTTGGAAAAGTCCCATGAGCGAATTCTGAATATCAGAGTCAAAACCTTAAAAAGCAAATTACAAGAATTGCAGTCTTTAAGATAACAATTTCAGAAGGTTCTGGATCACTAATAATAAAAGAAACAAAACAACTCTGAAGTTTTTCTTCATATCCTCAGATTATCTAAGATTACAAAAGACAAAAATGTTGGAAGGGCTGTGGAAAGACAGGCAGGTTACTGCACTATTGGTAGAGCTGTGAATTAGCCCAACTGGTCTGGAAAACAACCTGGAATTATCCTAAAAGCAAACTGTGCATACAATATTTTTGACCCTCTGATATTAAACTATACTTCTGATCTATTGATACCACTTCCAGGAATACATGTCATATTGGTGAACAACAAAAGGAAAAGTATCATACATACACAAATATTTATAGCAGCACTGTTGGTGAGGGCAAAGTACTAACTGGAAGCAAAGTGGGTACCCAAGTACCAGGGAATGACAACCAAATGTGACACATGAATGTAGTTATTGTGTTATTGTGCTGCAAGAAAGGATTGTGGGGAGACAAAACAAAACAAACCAACTTGTGCATTCTTTTAGTCAAAATCTGTCAAAGAGCATCTCATTGATTTTTCTATATTTAAGCATCTCTGCAAGAAGAGAAAGAGATCCCAGAGATAGTATTTCCTACTCCTTGTTAAAATTCTCTCTTCCCTTAGCCATTTTCTACTTACAATTTCCTGGTTCACAAGGAACAAAAAAAAAGAGTTGCTACAAATGTCTGGGATTGGTGGGGAAGGGTGAGGAAGGAACAGTCACTGTGACTGCTATATTCTTCACTACTCCATGTAAGACATGGCCAAGAACATATGGTGAGCCTGTTTCTTTGCCTCATTTTTCTTTTTTGTTCTTGGGTGAAAAAGTATTGAGTCAGAGTGGACCAGGCTTCAAAAGTTTGGAGGAGCCTCCAGAAAGATGAGCCTTTTGAAGAGCCAACACAGCCCCTAGTGACCAGAAGTGAATCTACCAGACAGTTATGCTACAGTAAGAGGTGAACTTAGTGGGACAAAGAAAAACCATTTTAAGTATGAACTCACACTTCCCAGAGACCCAGGTTGGGGGATATTTTTGTGCTTTGCTTCTTGCTATATCTTTTCAGTAAATATACCTTGGTAAAAGTTAAAGGAAAGAAAAAAAAAACCTGACATGTAGCAAGAGGGCTTCTGGGTATGTGGCTAGTAGGGAGATAAGAATAGATATCTCTAGCGGCTCTTCTCTCCACTCTTCTCCAAGGGAGGTTTTAATTCCTGCCAGTAGGGGAAGCAGGAGATTGGGACCAGAGGTTAGCTACTTTACTCAGGGAATGATATCTATCAACTCCCTTAAATATTATTATTAATCTAGGGGATACCATTTTTAGGTTCAAGTTAAACTCAGAGAAAATATGCCTATGGTACTGATATGTTGAGACATCTGGGTTTCATCAGATAATACTATGGAAATGTTAATTTATTGAAAGTCCATCTCTAGAGATGATTTGTCTTCCTGGAAAACAAATCAGCTACAAGGTTAAAGGGGTCACCTCCCTTGAATTAGTCATTCATAAAGACAGAGAGATACTTTCTTGTTAACCAAAAGGGTCATTCCTTCTTTTTAAATACCCCTCCAATTATAACTATTGTCCAAGATAGATCCAAAATTCTTGTAACAATTAAACAGATACTTCCATTCTTAGTCTGATCACCAAAAATAGAAGACCAAGGTGCTGCTCCTTTAAGTTTATTTTTCAAATGAAAATTGATTAAATTTTTCATCTGAGACTTAGGACTTCAGGTTATAATATTATCAGACCACAGTTATTACAGTTAAACTATTCTTTCAAGAGGGAAGGAGGAAGCAACTTAGTAATCCTTTCACATGATGAATATGAATATAGAGCCTGGGGTACCACCCTCTTACACTCAGAGCCTCATGTTCCAGTGGGTCCATGTATCCTAATGTATTAACTTTCTAGTTAGAAAGAGGATACAGGGGCAGCTAGGTGGCGCAGTGGATAGAACACAGCCCTGGAGTCAGGAGTATCTGAGTTCAAATCTGACCTCAGACACTTAACACTTACCAGCTATGTGACCCTGGGCAAGTCACTTAACCCCAATTGCCTCACTTAAAAAAAAAAAAAGAGGATACAATTAGTTCAAAATTTCTAGTTAGAAAGAGGATACAGTGTAATGGGGACTGACACATGCACAAAGAACTTCTAATAGCATCTCTTCATGGGGAGAAGATAAGGAAGCTGCTTCCAAGAGAGTCCTAATGACTTGGAATGGAAATTCCCAGGCGATACAGTGGATCATGTGTAGATATTCTGTAAATGGTCCTTGTCTGCTTACCTCATTGTTAGGTGAAGGCCTTTCAATCAGCTGTGTAGCCAAAATTGGGGCTGCCTTCAAAGGTGTACTATTTAACAAAGCCTCCACCATTCTGTTCAGCTGCTCAGTCTTAAGCGATCTTGTTGACTTAGATCACAGTATCTCGTGATAAACAATGCTGTAGGAGATGGGGAGAAGGACTTCGTCCCCCCAAGCCCATAGGGTTCAGTGAATACAAGTCTCAGTTCTCTATTTCCTTTTGTGTTTTGTTTTAGATGAAAGGAATCAGAGTCCTGATTTTGCAGCCAGTTCCCCACTGATGTCCTGAAGAGCTAGAAGTGACCTTTAAGTGTGGCTTTCAGGCCTCAGTCCCAGTGGTAGTTGAGACAGACTCATCTGGTAGTGGTGCCAGATTTGGATGTAAACTTAGTGGAACCAATGCTAAGTTTGAGTTCCCTCTTCTCAGAGACTGTCACAGAATAGGAGAGAATATGTCCTTGAGGTGTGGCGGGGAAAACATCTATCCCTTCCCTATTGCTATAACTTTGTAAAAAATAGTGGATATTGGAGGCAGCTAGGTGGCACAGTGGGTAATAAATCACCAGCCTTGGATTCAGGAGGACCTGAGTTCAAATCCGGCCTCAGACACTTGACATTTATTATCTGTGTGACCCTGGGCAAGTCACTTAACCCTCATTGCCCTGCCCCCCCCCAATTAGTGGATATTGAGTGATTAAAGGGAACTGGAACTCTAGTCACTGATGACTATAGTGAGAAAAACATAGCTATTGGGAACTTGAGCCAAGAGCAATGAAAAAAGATTCCCCAACCCTTCAGGAATACCCTTGAACTCCGAAGGTGAGATATAGTAAAAAGGCTGTAGAGTAGGAAGTCAGAACACATTGGTTATATAATGAAACAGAAGAGTTGCAAAAACATCTCCCTCATACCCAACCCCACACCTCTCCTGAGCCAGGACTCCCTGATTTGGAGGGGGGGGGGGGGTTGGCCTGGTCTTTGCTGGTTACAACATCTTTTCTGGGCATGTTGCTTCACTGAGCTTTGATTTTGTCACTACATAATCTCTGCTGGCAAATGCTGTTAGGTACATATAGTCTCCTGTTGGGTGTTACTTTCTGCTAGTCTTTTCTAGGATCACATCCATGGGGTAATCCATGACATCTTAGCTTATATATGCCAGAGTATAATGACTAGAAACCCTTCCTTTAAATTTTTTAAAAATGAACTTTTATTTTAAAAAATGATCAGTCTTCTCTGCCTCCTACTTGCCTCCTCATATCCCAGTGAGAAAGCAAGAAAAACAAAATCCTTGTTATAAACACATGTAACCAAGCTATGATGTTAATGGGGGTTTTCATTTTAGGGTTTCTTTCAGGAGGTCACTAGTGGATTCTTTCTATTTCCACTTTGCTCTCTGGTTCTAAGAGATCTGGGAAGTTTTAAGAAGTCTTTAAATGGGATGTCTAGGCCATTTGGGGGGGTCATGGCATTCAAAAAGTCCAATAATTCTTAAATTTTATTGTCCTTGCTCTATTTTTGCCTGTTTTCTTCTATTTTCATCCTTTTGACTCTTAATATTTCTTGTTCCTTCATGGAGTCATTGGCTTCTATTAGATCCATTCAAATTTTCAGGGAGTTTGTTGATTGATCTATTAATTCCCTTTGGAATTCATTATTCCATAGCTCTCATTTCTTTTCCAATTTTCCCTTCAAATTCTATCATTCCGTTTCCAAAAATGCTTTCTGACTCTTTTTCTTTTTAATCTCATGCTTTATCTCTTCTAAGAATTTTAGCTCAATTTGTGCCAAAGCTGATGCTTGGGCTTGCAAATGCTTTGAAGTCATTTTTGTTTGTGTTTGTGTTTGTGTTTTGAGTGCCCTTGCCAGCATAATAGCTCATTATGGTGGGGTTCTGTTTGCCCACTCTGCCAGTCTACTTTCTGACTTTGGACTTGATTGTTAGAGCTGGCCTCTGTGGCATTTCTGGAGGGGAGGGCTGGGCTGGTCTTGTTGCTGCTCTCTTGGGGTATTGAGTGTTGTGTCATTCTAGGATCTCAGAATCAGGCCAGTGACCTTCAATCAATACAGTGCTCATAGAGTGATCTGATCCATGGCAAAATTTGACTGCTATTCCCCTGACCTCTTCAAATTCCTGACCTGGGTCTGGCTCTGAGCAGACTGAGTAGTCTGCTGCTGGACCCTGCCCCTATCAACCCAATGGAAAGTTCTGTTGGCTTAGAACAGCAGAATTGCAGGCTCTCCTGTGTGGGATTTCCACCCTGATTATTACTCTGCAGGCTAGGTTAAACATGAGAAGGAAGACCCTGCTTTGAGCCTGAGGGCTCTGAGACACACTGCTGCTTCTGTTACTGTTTCTGGTTTCTGAACTTTCTCTGCATACAGCCCAGAGTCCTCCCTACCCACTGCTACATAACTAGTCCTTTTCTCACTCCAACCTGAATGTGAGATCTGGGACTGGGTAAGTAAGTGACAAAGTTGTCAGATGGCACTGGTTCCTTTTGCAGTCCCTGGTGTGAATTTGGGAGGATAGGTTTGAGACTTCCTTTTGCCCTATTGCACAATGTCTCCCCTATGTGCAGAGTTCTACTGGCCTGGCCCATCTCCAGTGCCTGAAGACCCCCCCCCCCAACTCTCCCACCCATCTATCTTCCTGTGCTGAGCCAGGCTGCACAAAGGACTCATTGTGATTTTTTTCTTCTGTATTTCCCCATCAGAATTTGGTCTCGTGTATTCTCTAGGTCTGTTTGGAGGAGTTTCTGGAGAGGAACTCACTGCATCTCTTCCTATGACTCCACCATGTAGGCTCTGCCACTGCCTACAACTCCTTCCTGATAATGCTCTTGAATCATGGTCAACACACCCAGCTTTAAAAAAAAAAAAGTGGAGCAGGTTTCCCTCAGGTTAATAATAGGAATTTCCATTTTGAATCCTGTGCTTGTTTAGAGATCAAAGTTTACTGTTACAGATAGATAACCTGAGGTTCTTAGATACTCTGAAGATCCTCCCTGGCTTATTTGAGTTAGAAAAAAAGCTAAGCTAAGGAGGCAAGGTCAGCATTCTATATCCAGTTGTCTTACATTCCTGTTTTTATTATGTTTATCTATCAATAGCATATAAAGCTTTGATGCTTCTTTTTGCCCAGGGGAAAAATGTCAATCTCAATGTACATTTTCAGGCTTGGTTGTTATAGAAATGTATTTTGCTGGACTATGCATGTTTAGGAAGATAATCTTTTTCTTTCTTTTTTTTTGGGGGGGTTGGTATTCAGTGGGAAGGCAATGGGAGAGACAGATTATAAATGCATAAAAAATAAATAGATTTATTTTATTTAATTTTTTGTGGGGCAATGAGGGTTAAGTGACTTGCCTTAGGTCACACAGCTATTGTCAAGTGTCTGAGGGTGGATTTGAACTCAGGTCTTCCTGAATCCAGGGCTGGTGCTTTATCCACTGTGCCACCTAGCTGCCCCCCTCTTGATTCTTCTTGTACAGAGATTGAGGTTTTTCTTTTTCTTTAAAATAAATCTAGGGGGCAGCTAGGTGGCACAGTGGATAAAGCACCAGCCCTGGATTCAGGAAGACCTGAGTTCAAATCCACCCTCAGACACTTGACAATAGCTGTGTGACCTAAGGCAAGTCACTTAACCCTCATTGCCCCATCAAAAGAAAAAAGAAAGAAAAAAGAAGAATCAAAAGAAACTTGGGAAGACTTATATGAACCAGCAGCTAGGTGGTACAGTAGATAGAGCACCCAGCCTGGGTTTAAATCCAGCCTCAGAATCTAGCTGTGTAACCCTGGGTTAGTCACTTAACCTCTACCTCAGTTTTCCCCTATGTATCTCCCAGAGTTGTTACAAGGATCAAATATCAAGTATATTTCTCAGATATTTAGAGAAGCGAGTCAAAATTGTAAGAATACAAGTTATTCTCCAATTGACATATAGTTAAAGGATATGAACAGGCAGTTTTCAGACAAAGAAAAGCCATGTATAGTCATATGAAAAATGCTCTAAATCACTATTGATTAGAGAAATGCAAATTAAACAATTCTGAGGTAATATCTCATATCTATCAGATTGTTTAATATGACAAAAAATGAAATGATAAATGTTGGAGGGGACATGGGGAAACTAGGACACTAGAGCATTGTTGGTAACCAAGTTGTGAAGTGATCCAACAATTCTGGAAAACAGTCTGGAACCATACCCAAAAGACTATAAAACCGTACTCATCTTTTGATCCAGCAATGCCAGTACTAGGTCTATATCCCAAAGACATCCACAAAAAGGGGATAAGAATCTATTTGCACAAAAATATTTATAGAAGCTTATTTTGTGATGGCTAAAAATTGGGAATTGAGGGGATACCCATCAATTGGGGAATAGCTAAACAATTTGTGGTATATGATTGTAATGGAATATTATTGTGCTATAAGAAATGACAAACAGCATGATTTCAGAAAAACCTGGAAAGACTTACATGAAGTGATGCAGAGTGAAGTGAGCAAAACCAGGAAAACATTGTACACAGTAACAGGAATATTATATGATAAACAACTACAAATGACTTAGCTATTCTCAGCAATACAATGATCCAAGACAATCCCAAAGGATTCATGATGAAAAATGCTGTCTGTCTCCAGAGGAAAAAACCAATGGCATCAGAATACAGACCAAAGCATACTATTTCCCCCTCCCGCCCTCTCTTCCTTCCTTTCTTCTTTCTTTCCCAGTTTTCTTTCACAAAATGACCAATATGGAAATATTTTACATGATTGCACATGTATAACCCATATAAGATTGCTAACTATCTCAGGGAGGGAGGGAGGATGGGATAGAATTTGGAATTAAAACCTTTTAAAAAGCAACAACAAATGTTAAAAATTGTTTTTATATGTAGCTGGGGGGAAATAATATATTATTTAAAAAAACTTGGGGGGGGAGTAGGATGTCAAGGAAAAGGCATTGTCCTTGGAAATTTGATTATTTTAAAATATAATACCCTGCTAGCTAAATTATTCAAGGATTGAATGTAATATTTCATTAAATCATTTTGCAAACCATGACGCTTTTTTAAAAATCAGATCATCAAAGTCTATTGTATCTTTGACCAAACAAACATGAAATTACAAGGGAAAGTGAAAAGGTTCTAGATATAGTTATATACTGCTGTTCATTTTTACTCTTGTGATGTGTACTTTGCATATAACTTCATGTTCATTTGAATGTGTTAATCACTCCATGTTCCAAGCATATTTCTGTTTTATTGTTTTCTTATTTGTGTTTATTTGCTTTTTTAAATTAATAAAACCATGATGCTTTTAAAAAAATAATATCAGATATTATTGCAAAAAATTGATTGTAAACTCCTTAGAATTGATGAGAATGTCAATTCCTTGAGGGCAGGTACCATTTCATTTCTGTCTTTGTATCTCTGTTGCTTAGCACATGTTATTGTTGCTGTGGTTCAGTTGTTTGAAGTACTCTTTGTAACCCCATGGCAAGTTTTCTTGACAAAGATATTGGAGTAGTTTGTCATTTCCTTCTCCAGTTCATTTGACAGATGAAGAAACTGAGGCAAACAGGGTTCAATGATTTCCCCAAGGTCACATAGCTATTGAGTGTCTGAGGCCAGATTTGAACTCATGAAGATGTCTGATTACAAGCCCAGTGCTCTGTACACTATGGCACCACCTATCTGGCTGACACCTTAGTCAATGTGTCTTTCCTTCTCCCCCTTTTCTTTCCCCCCAGCTACCTCTCTCAGAGCTAGGAAGACTATATCTGCCCTTCAGTCTGAGGCTCTTGTAGTGTCTCTTCTCTATTCCTTTCCATTAGAACCCCTGCCAGCTGTGTTCCTTCCACTGTTAAGTGGCAATGACTAGCACTCTTGTTCCATTTAACCACTTAACATCAATTAGGTTTTACAAAGGGATGTTTATTTCAAAATTATGGTAAGAAAAAACCCTAGAAAACAGTTCCTCCCAACATCTATGGGACACTCAGCTCCGTTCCTACATAGCATTGGTCCCACCAAGTTGATGACCAAATGTAGAATGAATGATTGCTGAATTGGTCCCTGTCTGAACTACAGCTGGGCTGCATCCTGAGAGTCAATCCCCCAAAGTCATTCTGCTCCTCTGTTCTCCTCATTCCACTGGTTGCCAGATCTGGGTGTTCCAAATGCCAGGATGCCTAGGTACCCTCTTGACTTTTCAAAACTCATAGGTTATAAGGCTCCAATGTTCTTTATCTAAAATGAAGAAAAATAAATGCCAAGGCAGGCAAAGATTTCAGGTTTGTATTCCCAGGGCTATATGACAACCTCAGTGTTGAGAGCCAAAGGCCTCTCTCTTTACAGTAATTGTCATCATCATCTGATGCTACTAGCAAAAGATTTAGTACTCTCCTTTCCTTTCCTTTCCTTTCCTCTCCTCTCCCCTCCCCTCCCCTTCCCTTCCCTTCCCTTCCCTTCCCTTTCCTTCTCTTCCCTTCCCTTCCCTTCCCCTTTTTTTCTTTCTTATATACATATTTTTTTTTTAGTGAGGCAATTGGGGTTAAGTGATTTGTCCAGGGTCACACAGCTAGTAAGTGTTAAGTCTCTGAGGCTGGATTTGAAATCAGGTCTTCCTGACTCCAGGGCCGGTGCTCTATCCACTACGCCACCTAGCTGCCTCTATACATAATTTTTTTAAAAATATTTTTTCTTTTCCCCAATTACATATAAAAACAACTTTGAACATTCACTAAAATTTTTTTTTGAGTTTCAAAATTTCTCCCTCTCTCCTTCCCTCTCTCACCTTCCCCTCCCTGAGACAATAAGCAATGTGATATAGGTTATATCTATGCAATAATGCAAAACATATTTCCATATTAGTCATGTTGTAAAAAAAGACACAGATGGGGTGGCTAGGTGGAGCAGTGGATAGAGCACCGGCCCTGGAGTCAGGAGTACCTGAGTTCAAATCCGGCCTCAGACACTTAACACTTACTAGCTGTGTGACCCTGGGCAAGTCACTTAACCCCAATTGCCTCACTAAAAAAAAAAAAAAAGACACAGACTACAGGGGGAAAACATAAAAAAAAAAGAAAGTGAAAAATAGTATGCTTCCTTCTGCATTAAGACTCCATCAGTTCTTTCTCTAGAGGTGGATAGCATTTTTTATCATGAGTCTTTTGGAATTGTCTTGGATCATTGTGTTGCTGAGAATAGCTAAGTTATTCATAGTTGATCATCATACAATATTGCTGTTACTATGTACAATGTTCTTCTGGTTCTGCTCACTACACTTTGCATCAGTTTGTGTAAGGCTTTCCAGGTTTTTCTGAAATCACTGAGGAGTCAGACCTTTTCAAAGACACCTCCATTCTGGCTATGCAGCTAATAACCAAGGTCTCTCCCCACCATGTAGTCAGCAGAACAGAACAAGTTACAGAATAATTATGCTTGCTCCACAGTTTTTTCCAGGTTCCTCAATTCCTCATCATCACAGTTCTCCTGGAAGCAGGCTCCACAATGTCTCCACATGGGGAGACACCACATGGGCCAGACCCTATCTGATGATGATCATCAGTGGGCTAAAACTTTAAGCTTTGCCACCCTCTGGTTGAAAAGCATGTGTAATGAGGACCTTCAGTCAAGGAGTGATTATGCCTCTACATAGGACCTCAAATAAGGGAAAAGGGATTATTTGGTGTTGCATTTGATGATACCAAGCTAAGTGCACAGAGCAGAGAAAGCATGTCTTAGAAATAATGCAGAATACAAGAACAGGAAGGTTCTGCAATATAGTGAAAATGTAAAATTGGAGTGGTTATGCAATGCCTAGAAAAAAGTTATGGAACCCAGTGCTAATATTGAATATTAACAATAGATTGTCTTCGGTGGTGATTTTGCTATCCTGCAGAACCTGGCTACTCCATGGATAGAAATGTGAACTTTGATGAGCTTTGTGATTCTATGCCTCCTGGATCAAATTCAAATTGCTTATGTTGTTATTCAGTCATTTTTCAGTTGTGCCTGACTCTTCATGACCCCATTTGGGGTTTTCTTGGCAGAGATACTGAGGTGGCTTGCCATTTCCTTTTCCAGCTTATTTTTATGGATGAGGAATTGAGGCAAATATGATTAAGTGACTTGCCCAGGGTTGCACAGCTAGTAGTGTCTGAGACCAGATTTGAATTCAGGAAGATGAATCTTCCTTACTACAGACCAGGCACTCTATCTGCTGCACCTTGGACTTTTTTTAGAACTTCCACAATAGGGGCTCATGAGAGAGAATGGTTGGAGGCTAGCACTTACTGATAGAGTCACCTTAATCTTCTGACTTCCCTATACTACTGCGTCCTATAATGTAATTATTTTCCTTTTGCTATTTTTATTTGTCCTGTTGCTGTTTGGCTTGGATAGTACTATGATGATTATCAAGTATGCCACGTTTGAATAAGATGTGGGGCTGGAAGTTTAGGAAGAGAAGAAAAGAGCTAGAATCTTTGGAGAAACTTAGCAAAGGTTTAATAGATACAAACAATGGCTTACTGGATGCGATACTACAGATACAAACTAATTAGCAAATATTGATGTAGAGAGCTAATGATTAACCCACTGCATAGTGTATTGGGGTGGTTTGAGTAGGGGAGGGTAGGAAGAAGAGTAGAGGTGGGATCTCAGACCTTGAGATACAAGGCTTCAAAGGGGCAAAGAACAGGGCCAGTTAAAGAAAAACCCACTTCTAGTACAGGAAAACCTCATTAAGTCCACCTCACCTAGTGTGCCCAAATAGTTATTTTTAGTGATACTTGGTGTTCCCTGTAGAAGGCTTCATATGGGTCCCCATATCCAGCAGCACAATATAGGGGCAGAGTACAGTCTGCTATTGTCAAATGCAATTATTCTAGGAGAAAGGGCAACTATTCCCTGCGGAGTACATCCCACACCCACAGGGTTACAGCTTACAACCTCCAAATCACCAACCCTAGGAGGAAGCAGCAGGTAGGAAGAGCATAGTGGGGGAAGATGGCATATATGCACATCTGCATATCACTAGATATGTGTATATACACTATATACACATACAGTATATATTATATTCACAATATATAATATAAATATGATATTAAAATATAAATCATGTGTAATGTGGATATATGTGTACATACATACATACACAGGTAACATTTTCCCTGTCAGGGCCACACAGCAACTTCAGTGGGGCAAGCCAAAGGCCTCTCATTTTATAATACATATGTATATATAATACTATATATGCATTCACATATAATATATATAAGTATATATAATCATATATGTATACATACACATATAAACACACATGTATACATACATATGTACATATCTGTATATATGCATACACACATGCTTTGTATCTAAATAACTTCAAGGATCATTCTCATTTTATAGAAAAGAAAAACAAGACTTAAAGATGTTCAATGATTTGCCAATGACTGCACAGTGGGTAAGCATTATGGATGGGATGTGAATCCAGGTCTTTCCTATCTTCAAGTCCATAAAGTGGGCTGCAGACATAGATGCGCATAGGACAACTATGTGTCACAGTGAGCTAGAACATTGTGTTTGGAATCAGGAAGACAAGTTAAAATTCAGCCTCATACACTTGCTAGCTGTGTAACTCTGAGAAAGTCATTTGAGCTCTTTCTTACTTTTTTGGCAGGGCAATGAGGGTTAAGTGACTTGCCCAGGGTCACACAGCTAGTTAAGTGTCAAGTGTCTGAGGCTGGATTTAAACTCAGGTCCTCCTGAATCCAGGGCCGGTGCTTTATCCACTGTGCCACCTAGCTGCCCCAACTTAAGCTCTTTCAAGCTTACTTTCCTCGGATGGAAAATAGGGATGATAATAGCATCTACCTCACAGAGATAGGATTGTTTTATGGATCAAATGATATAACACACGTAAAGCTCTTTACAAGCCTTAAAGCACTATATAAGTGCTCCTATGAATGGGTGTGCTAGCACACTCTAGGACAGCTAGGTGCCGCAGTAGCTAGAGTGCTGGGCCTAAAGTCAGGAAGATTCATCTTCCTGAGTTCAAATCTAGCCTCAGATACTCACTAGCTGTGTGATCCTGGGCAAGTCCCTTAACCTTGTTTGCCTCACTTCCTCACCTGTAAAATGAGCTGGAGAAGGAGATGGCAAACCACTCCAGTATATTGGACACAAAACCCCCAAATGGGATCATGAAGAGTTGGACAGGACTGAAATTACTGAACAGCCTCTGACTCCAAATATAGCCCTCTCTCCGTTGTACCACACTGTCTCATTTTCTGGCAAAGTATGAGTGATCAGGTGGATGTGCGGGCCAGCTGTTCTTTGATGATGCAGAGTGGGCTCCTCGGAATGAATACCCTCCAGCTCATGCAATGTGAGTTAAAGGAGTTCCTGTAGGAAAGAGACACACGAGTAGAGGGGTTAGGAGGCATGAAGTAGGGGGGCCTGCAATGTAGGTCTTGGGCCTACTTCCTTTAAGTTGTTTTTACAGAAGTGCAAGTATTCTTTTATTTTGGTCATGGCTCTTTTTTTCAATTAACAATAACAATAGCTAGCAGCTAGATGGTGCAGTGGATAGAGCACTGGCCCTGGATTCAGGAGTACCTGAGTTCAAATCTGGCCTCAGACACTTGGCACTTACTAGCTGTGTGACCCTGGGCAAGTCACCCCATTGCCCCACAAAAACCCCACAAAAAACCCCAATAACAATAACTATGTATATCACACTTACTATACTCCTGGCCCTGTGCTAAGTGCTTTATAATTATTATTTCATTTGATCCTCATAACAACCCAAAGAGATAGGAAATTGAGACAAACAGAAGTTAAGTGACTTGCCCAGGGTCATTGTTGTTGTTCAGTCATGTCCAACCCTCCATTTGGGGTTTTCTTGGCAAAGATCCCAAAGTGGTCTGCCATTTCCTTCTCCAGCTCATTTGACAGATGAGGAAACTGAGGCAAAGTTAAGTGATTTAGCCAGGGTCACACAGCTAGTAAATGTCTGAGGCCAGATTTGAACTCAGGAAGATGAGTCTTCAGATGCTTTGGCTTATCCTGGCCAAGAATCCCCAATCAAACAATCAATAAGCATTTATTAAGCACTTGATTCTCGCCAGGCACTGTGGTAAGGTCTGGGTTTGCAAAGAGAAGCAAGAGCAGTCCCTATCCTTAAGAATCTTACATTCCAGTGTGGAAGACAACATGTAAATAAATAGTACATACAAGATACATACAGAGTAGAAGAAAGGAAACCCTGGAGCAGAAACTCTAATATCTAGAGGATCAGGAACAGCCTTCTATAGAGAATGGTTTTTAAGCCAAGACTTAAATGAAGCCAGGGCCTCTAAGGAGGGTAGGTGGGGAGGGAGAAGGTTCCAGGTATGCAGGATAGCTAGAGCAAAAGCATGGGCACAGGAGTGGCTGCAGTATCACGTTTGAGGATCAACAAATAAGCCAGTCAGACTGGATCATGGAGTGCACTGAGAAGAGGAAAATTATCTGTGCATCAGGACTAAGGAAGCAATCAACGGTAACAGTCATGGACGTATCAAGAGAGTGCTTCTCAACTTGATAACTGCGGAGCTTGCTTCTGACTTTCTCTCACTAAAGAAAGCTTCGGGAGGAGAAGCCCATGAACTCACATACATAAAACAGTCATAATCTAGGCAGTATATGCTAAATGCCAGAAGAAGAGTCTTCAAAACTGCTCTGGGAATTCTGGGAGGGAGGGATGAGAGGTAGGAGGTGGGAACAGAGAAAGACAGAGAGAGGAACAGAGACAGAGAGAGACAGACAGAGAGAGAAGGAAAGACAGAGAGATGGCAGAGGGAGGGAGACAGAGACAGATAGAAACAGAGACAGAGAGACAGAGGGATGGGGGAGGAAGCATTTATGAAGAGCCTAGTATGTACCAGGTACCTTGCTAAGAGCTGAAAATGTAAACAGAAGCAAGAAAGATAGTCCTTATCTATATTTGACCAAAATCAGTACTTTGTTTCATAATTTTATGGTTACTCAACAGTAACCCACTCCTGACATCTAAACCTCCACTGCCTTGCGGTTATACCCATATATGGGAAAGGCTTAGGGAGTTAACCCAGAGGAAAAATCAGGAGTGGAGTCCCTTAGGCAGTTGGATGTTGGACATCACATCCCTCTGGCAACTCCTGCGGCGGCACTGGTGCCAAACTGTATTGGCTCTGCCTCTCCTTTGGATCCACCAATGTCACAGAGAGGGAAAACCTGCTGCATGGGCAACAGTTTGTTTTCCATATTGATCTGCCCAGGCCAGCGCCCTGGAGAGGACAGTCCAGCTACTCCTCATGGGGTAGATACAACACGGGATGCGGCAGTTACCAGTTATAAGTCACTCGGGAGCTGCAGCTCCCATATTGGACTGCGCAGTCACACTGTGGCCTGTGGCTCTTCAATGGTGCTGATCCATGGTTGTCCGAGACTGGTGGAGGCCTACTACTACTACTACTACTACTACTACTACTACTACTATTCAACAGTTGCACCATTATGATTTCTACCACTACAACCCCCAATTCTTTTTTTTTCTTTTTTAAAGAAAATCTTTTATTGTAGGTATAATGAGGATCTGGCATATGTGCAAACCCTATCAGCTGGCTCAACAGATGCAGCCTCTCCTTGTGGAGAGCGAGTTGAGGGATTATATGAGGGAAATGATTGGGGAATCTCCAGCCTTAGTAGAGGAATACATAGGTATTTACAAATCAGAGTCCACACTGTAGCCCAATACCCACTGAGGAGAAAGGAGTAGTATTTGAGAGTGACATCCAGACCAGAGGAATAATTCTTCTGACAATCATGTTGCATCTGTACATGATGACTTAGCGGGACCATTGCTATGCAGGAATTGCACTGTTATGAACCTATTTGACCAAATATAGGGGATAGCATGCTTTGGGGATATTGGGGAAATGCTTGTAGAATTTCTTAATTAAAACAAGAAGTTAATAAATCTTTACAGTCTTAATAATCTGTGAACCACTTTAATAACTAACCCCTGCCCCATTCAACTGAATTTTATAAAATCACAGAATTTAGGGGTTGGCAGGGATCTCAGAGGTTATATACCATGACCCATACAGGAACGAATTCCTCCTGTAAGATATGTAAAAAGTGTTTGTCAAGCCTTTCCCTGAAGCCTTCCAAGGAGGGAGTAACCTACCCCTATTTCAAGGGAATTCACTCTACTCTGGGATAACTTTTAAGTGTTGGGAAGTTTTTCCTGAAATCAAGTTTAAATTGGCCTCTTTGCGAATTTCTAACAATTGCTTCTAGTTCTGTTCTCTGTGGTCAAACAGAAAAAGTCTAATCTCACTTCCATTTCACAGCCCTTCCAATATATAAACATAACTATTATGCCCGCTCTGAGTTTTCTTTTCTGTAGGCCAAACAAATCCCTTTCTTTCAACCACTCTTCAGATGTGGTTCACTCAAGGCCCTTTGACATAGTTTTTGCTCTCCTCTGGATAATCCCCATTTTATCAATGTCTTTAAACACATTCAGTCCAGAACAGAACACAATACTCTAGATAAGGTCTGATAAGGTCAGAGGACAGTGAGATTGTTACCTCCCTGTTCCTGAAAGCTCTGCCTCCTCCAAGGTGCCACATGCAATATGCTGAGTAATAGTGCTCTTTAAATCATTAAAATCCCCAAATCCTTTTCAGAACAACTGCCATGCTTTCCCCATCTTGGTGGAATTAATCTTAAATCTATTCTTCTCCCACTTCTTCCATCTGCTGGCTCTTACTGAAACATCGTTTCCCCCTGATGACACAGCCTTCCTGGCCACCCTTTCTAGTACCTGTTATACCTTTACTCATTCTCCTAGGCTTACTAGTCAAGGCAGGGGAATTGGAATACTCCTTGTTCTTTATTGCAATGTCCAGGTTCTGCCCTTTACTCCATTACTCAGCATCCTCACTTCCTTTGAAGTTCAGGCTAAACATATCTACCATCCAATCAAAGTCCTCATAGCTGTTGTTTACAGACACCCAGATCATTCCCCTTCCTTCCTCAATAAGTTCAACCCCAGGCTTACATATTTTCTTTCCTTCCCAACTCCTGCCCTCATACTAAGGGATTTCAATATACATGTTGATTTTCCTTTCGACACCATATCCATTTAATTCCTTAACCTACTCACCTTCCACGAGCCACTTCCCTACCCCAACTCAGCCACACACAAAAATGTCCATACTCATCTTTCCATCACACACAAACATACCACTTCCACGTTCAAGGGTTATGAAATCCCCCTATCTGACCAAATCTCCTGGCTTTTTGCCTCTCCCTCTATCTTTCCTTATATAACCATGCTCTTTACCCACACTGCAACCTTCAATCCCTTGACCCTTCAGTTCTCTCCCAGACTATGTCCCTAGCAGTAGCCACTCTCTCCTCTACTTGTCCCTCTTTCCTTATGATATCACTGAGTGTCCAGCAAAGCCTCTGCTTTCAATCACTCCCACTATTTGTTGTGTTTGTGCCTACATATGTAGTGCTGAACAAAGTTGGAGAAAATCACATAATTGTTCTGACTGGGTCCATTACAAATTTATGTTACAGAAGTGCTGACAGGCAACCCTTTCTTATCAACCCATTATCCCACTCTATATAACAGCTGTTCCAAACCTTTTGTCATCTCTCCTCAAACCTGCCACAGGTTCCCCTCCCCGTCCTGTCTCAGCTGAGAATCTTGTCTCATATCTTCTTCTTCTTTTTCTTTTTCTAGTGAGGCAATTGGGGTTAAGTGACTTGCCAAGGGTCACACAGCTAGTAAGTGTGTGTTAAGTGTCTGAGGCTGGATTTGAACTCAGGTACTTCTGACTCCAGGGCCAGTGCTCTATCCACTGTGCCATCTAGCTGCCCCATAGGTTCTTCTTTTTAAAAAAAAATTATTTATTTTCAATGTTCATTTTTAAAATTTTGAGTTCCAAATTCTCACCCTCTCTCTAGCCCCTCCATGGAGAAGGCAAGCAATATGATACCCATTTATATATGTAAAAGTCATGTAAAACTTATTTCTATACTAGTCATGTTGGGGGAGGGGGAAGCAAGAAAAATAAGGAAAGTGAAAAATAAAATGCTTTTGTTTTCATTATGAGTTCATTGGTTCTCTCTAGAGGTGTATAGAATTTTTCATCATGAGTTCTTTAAAATTGTCTTGGGTCATTGTATTTTTTTTTTTGATGAGGCAATTGGGGTTAAGTGACTTGCCCAGGATCACACAGCTAGTAAGTGTCATGTGTCTGAGGTCACATTTGAACTCAAGTCCTCCTGACTCCAGGACCAGTCCTCTATGCACTGCGCCACCTAGTTGCCCCTACAGATCATTGTATTTTGATCACAGTAGCTAAATCTTTCATGGTTGATGATCTTTATGATATTGCTGTTACTGTATATAATGTTCTGGTTTCTGCTCATGTCACTTTGCATCAGTTCATGTAAATGTTCCCATGTTTTTCTGAAACCATCCCCCTCATCATTTTTATAGCATAATAGTTGGTATCCCATCACAATCACATGCCACAACTTGTTCACATCCCTGAACTGATGTGCGTCCCTTAAAATTCTAATTCTTTGCCATCATAAAAAGAGTTGCTATAAGTATTTTTGTACATGTAGGTCCTTTTTCTTTTCCTTTGATCTCTTTTGGAAACAAAACTAGTCATGGTATTTTGGGATACAGACCTAGTAGTGGTCAAAGGGTATGCCCTTTGGGCATTGTCCCAAATTGTTTTCCAGAATGTTTGAACCAGTTTACAACTCTACCAACAGTATATTAGTGTCTCTATTTTTCCATATACCCTCCAGCACTTGTCATTTTCCTTTTCTGTCATGTTAGCCAATCTGATAGGCATGAGGTGGTTGTTTTAGCATGCATTTCTATAATTATTAGTGATTTAAAGCATTTTTCCTATGACTATTGATAAGACCCAGGATGGAATTTTAGGGACACTCATCATTAGTGGACATAACATGGGTGAGGAACCAGCAAAAAAAGAGATAGAAGGAGCTGTCATACAGGTAGGAGGAGAAGCAGTGTCATAAAAATCTAGAGAGGAAAGGGGATCTAGGAGGATAAGGCAATTATCAGGGTCAGATGCTGCAGAGAGATCAAGAAGGATAAGGAGTGAGACTAGGCCATTTGATTTGGGAAGAAGATCTTGGTAACTTTGCAGAGGCAAGTTTCATTTAAATAATGAGATCAAAAGCAAGATGGCAGAAGGTTCAGAAAAGAGTGAAAGAGAGGAAGTTGGGGTATCAATTGTAAAAGTTTTTTTTCAGAGTTTAACCATGAAGTATAGGAGAGATATGGGATAGCTAGATATCTAGTGTTTATAGTTTTTTTTTTAATAATTGGGGAGAGATGGGCATGTTTATAAACATTCCTAAAGAAGCCAATAGACAGGAAGACATGGAAGAAAAGAAAGAGAAAGAGTGGACATGAAATTGGAGGCAATATTATGGAAAACATGAGAGGGGATGGAATGAATTACAGAGGAATGATAAAGATAGCTCTTATCAGCTCTCTTTTAGAGCCTATTGTTAGATTTTCAATGTAAGCATTTACACCTCAGAAAATGGCAAATCAGGGGTGGATTTATTATTTTGTTGATTGTCTAGACTTAAGAAAGTGATGAAATCTTAATATTGCAGCTTAAACTTAAAGATATGTTCTATGTTCATTTTTTAAAGAGAGCTTGTTAAACATTTACTCTCACACTCACATTGCTAAGAGAAAGGACACCTCTTCATCAGAGACTGTAGTGGAGGAGGTAGTGGAGTGAGGATGTATGATGCGATATGAGATGAGGAGAAGTGAACAAAAGAAAGCTCTTGTTGAATGGATTCAGTATTTTCAGTGAAGTAAGAGGTTCGATCCTCAGCTGAGGGGAGAGGGAGGTTTGCCTGGGAAATTTGATGAAAGATTTGAAGGTTTAGAGGAGCCACTGTAAAGACTGGGATTGTGAATGGATTAGAGAACAGAATGTTTACCTTGATGCAGTGAGGGTCCTGTTGAGATGAGATAATATAAATTTGTAGTAGACTCAATCAGCCCAGTGATTTCCTCCATCTCCATACAGCAGCATGTGAATAGGAGAGAAGGAGACATGTGGTGGATGGTGTTTGATGAGGAATGACCAAGCAATAGAACATGACCAAAGGAGTGCCAAAGGATTGGAAAGAAGAACATTGTATCAGTTCACCAAGCAGTCAAGAGAGGGAAAGGAGGAGAGCTTAGCCAATTCAGGGGGCACAATGAAGACAAACTCAGGGTGAGATGTCCTAAGGCAAAAGGCAAGATGGAATGATAGAAGATTATGATCAGAAAAAGGAATCAGATAAGAGAAACCTGAGTTGCTCCATTCTCAGAGCTGCCATGAACTCCCCCCCTCCACCCTACCCCAGATGGATGAGCTTCCTTGAAGCACAGGTAAGTGATTTCATCAAGAACTTGGTGTAACCATCCATCAAAGCCTGGGAGCAACCTCATGACCTCATTGACCTCATGACTATCCTTAATTCTCTCCTCCTATTGGTCTAAAGAGCATTATACCTGAGACACCTTAGTAACATCCACGGATTTTATCCTTTCCCCCTTCCCCAGATCTGCTGTGGAGGTGTCAGTACCAGCTTCAGGAATTTGGGGTTGTAGGTATGATTGGGACAACTGCCTTAGTTTGGAGGTGTCAGTTCCAGCCCTAGAGTTCACCTTTGGCAAGTTCCCTCAGTACTTTTCTTTTTTCCCTTTCTCTCTGTGCCTTTGGTTGTCTCCTGTTTAGCCACATGGGTTTCCCTCAAACATGACAAATAAAGGGAACCTACTGCTTTCAGCTTTGAATGACATTTCATTTGTCTGTGAAGCCTCTTTATTTCCTAATGGTAACAGAAGGTAAACAGATTATTGGAAAGGATTCTGAAATAAAACCATAAAAACCTAATAAATGCCCACATTTACATTGAGCTTTTACGATTTGAAAAGCACTTTCTTCACAACAGCTGTGGGACAGAAGTATTACAATATGGGTGGCCACGGAAGAGGAGTAAGCCGTGTTTTATGAAGTCATAAAAGCCTGTAGGAATTCATATACAGTTCATATTTAGCTCCTATATACACCTCCCAGATAAGTTACATGTATTCTTCACACCACACATTTCTCTCATCTCTCTGCCTCCTCTTTTACCTTGTAAAAGATTATCTCAGTAGATATCACAAAAGCATTTTGGAATTGTTCCATCCAGCCATCTATTGAGGGTATATAGACCCTTCCTTTAAGGGGTATTTTTGTTTAGTCATTTCAGTCATATCTGACTCTTTGGGACCCCATTTGGGATTTTCTTGGCAAAGACACTGGAGTTGTTTGCCATTTCCTTCTCCAGTTCATTTGACATATGAGGAAACTGAGGCAAACGGGGTAAGTGGCTTGCCCAGGATCACACAGCAAGTAAATGTGTAAGGCCAAATTTGAACTCAGGTCTACTTGACTCTAGGCCCAGTGCTCTATCCACTGTGCCACATAGCTGCTCAAGTCCTCTTAAGGGGACTAAAGTCCAAATCAGGATTGGGGCAATGTCAAGCTTGTCTAACAGTGTGTATCTAAGAGAGCAAGAAGGAAAGACGCATTTGTTAAGATATATAGATACATATTGGTTGATTGTTGTCCTTCATTCTCAAAGAGGACCAAAATGACATCACTAATATTAGAGTCAAGTTACAGTCTTCCTGTGGCTGATCAGACGGATATGAGCTCGGAATGCTCTACCACAGGTTGGGCACAAATGATCTATGTGAACATTTGAGTTGGTCTCTCTAAATTTGTGTATCTTGAGTTTCTTTTGAGCTACTTCAATTCTACTTTGCTCATAGAGCACAGCACCTTCTCTGATGAGGGCAGGCCATGTTGGGCAGTCCTGTGCCAGTGTCTCCCATGCCATGCAATCAATTCCAAAGTTCTTAAGAGATATCTTGAGAGTCTCCTTATATTGCTTTTTCTGACTACCATGTGAGCGTTTGCCTTCTCTGGGTTCTCCATAAAATAGTCTTTTAGGTAAGCATACATTTGGCATTCAAACAACATGGCCAGACCATTGGAGTTGTACTTTCTGCAGTAGAGTTTGAATGCTTGGCAGTTTAGCTTGAGAGAAAACCTCAGTGTCTGCTATCTTATGCTGCCAGGTGATCTCCAGAATATTCCTAATAAAGTCAAATGGAAGCAATTCAGTGTTCTGGAATGACACAGGTATCCTGTCCAGGTTTCACAGGCATCCAACAATAAGGTCGGCACAACACCTCTGTAGATCTTCAGTTTGGTAGTCAGTCTAATACCTCTTCTCTTCCACACTTTCCTTCAGAGGCTCTCAAATGCTGAGCTAGCTCTGGCAATGCATGCATCAACCTCATCATCGATGTGTACATCCCTAGAAAGTATACTGTCAAAGTAAGTGAACTTATTCACAGTATTCAAAACTTCTCCATTTGCTGTAACTGATGGCTCTACATATGTATGGTGTGGTGCTAGCTGATGGAGCACCTGTGCCTTCTTGCTATTAATTGCTAGGTTAAAGTTCTTACAAGCAGAAGAATTTGTTCATAGTTTGTTCATAGGTCCATAGTTTGTTGCATCTCAGCTTCAGAGGCCACATGGAGTGCACAATCATCTGCAAACAAAAAATCATGCACAAACACTCCCTCCACTCTAGTCTTGGTTTGTAGCCTTTTCAAGTTGAAGAATTTACTATCAGTTGGTAGCTGGTCTTGATGCCATGTTCATCCCCATAGTTTGACAGCGTAGTTGAAAACATCATGCTAAAAAGTATGGGAGCAAGCACACAGCCTTGTTTCACTTCACTGGTGACTGGGAAAGTGCAAGAGTATTATCCATTATCCAGAACCCAGGTAAGCATGCTGTCATGAAAGTGACATAAAATGCAGATGAACTTCTCCAGGCAACCAAATTTTGACATAATTTTACATGAAGTCCTCACAACTAACAATATCAGAGGCCTTGGTCAGGTCTAAAAATGTTGTGTACAGACCTCTGTTCTGCTCCTGGCATTTCTTGTGGAGTTGGCATCCAGCAAACACCCTATCAACCATTTCACAATCCTTTCTGAAACCACACTGGCTCTTAGGTAGATGCATATCTTCTAGGTGAAGGATCAGCCTATTAAGGAGGACTCTGGCCAATCTATTTCCTTTACCTTTGTAGAGATGGATAATGGAGGCATCCTTGAACTCCTGGGGATAACCTCCTCTTGCTATGTAAGCCAAAAGATTTCATTCTTTTGTATGAGCAATGGACCTTGTAAATCTTAGCTGGAATAGAATCAGCACCAGGTGCTTTGCCACAGGAGAAGAGTCTAATGGCATTCAAAACCCTTTATTCAGTTGGAAATTTGTCTAGAGAGGGATTGATTTCTACCTGAGGTAATCAGTCAAAGGCTTCAGGATTGATTGATGATGACCGGTGAGAACACTATGGAAATGTTCAGCCCATCTATCCAGGATCATGTCTTTGTTACTAATCAATGTGGCTCCATCGACACTGAGTAGTTGAGATACACCATGTGTTCTTGGTTCATAAACAGACTTCAGGGCATCATAAAAGCACTTTTGATTGTTACTATCAGCATAAAACTGAATTTCATCTGCTTTCTTACTGAGCCAAGAATCCTGCATCTCTCTAAGCTTCACTTATACTTTACTTTTGTTGGAGTCAAATGCAACCTTCTGAAACACAGATGAACTATCCTGCTAGTAAACCCTGTGGAATTCTCGTTTTTCATTTAGCAGCTTCTGAATTTCCCCATCAGTTTCTTTTTTTAAAAAATTATTATTATTATTATTATTTTTGCGGGGCAATGGGGGTTAAGTGACTTGCCCAGGGTCACACAGCTAGTAAGTGTCAAGTGTCTGAGGCCGGATTTGAACTCAGGAACTCCTGAATCCAGGGCTGGTACTCTATCCACTGCACCACCTAGCCACCCCCTCCCCATCAGTTTCATCAACCCAGTCTTGATGTCTGTGAGTGTTCTTATCCAGATGAGCAAATTCAGTACTGTACACCAAATCTCTGAAAGCTGCCCACTCCTTTTCTGCTCCACTGGTGCCAACCACGTGTTGTCTCAACTTTCAAAGCTAACAACAAACTTTTTCCTCTCAGATAAGTGCTCTAATCTGGTGACATTAAGTCTTCTGGTAGTCACTTTGCCTTGGGGCCACTGATTTTGTTGTATATGAATATTTAGCTTGGAGAGGATGTCTATGATCAGAACAGCACTCCACACCACACATTGCCTTTGTCACTTTCACATTCTTTCTGTCTCTTCTCCTTATGATGACATAGTCTATTAAATGCCAATGTTTGTTTCTATGATGCATCCACAAAGTTTTATTGCATTTGGGTAAATGGAAGACAGTGTCGGTAATGAGGTCATGAGATGCATAAGTCTTCAGTATTAAGTTGTTGTTTCCAATTCCATTCCTCCTAAGGACACCCTGCCATGTCTGGTAGTCTGAGCCCTACTCTAGCATTGAAGTCAGCCAGAATTATAAGCTTGTCCTCTTGTTGATGATAAAGGTCTCCAGGCCTTCATAAAATTTTTCTTTGACCTCATCAGGGTTTGTCATGGTGGGAACATAGGCACTGATGATGGTGGCATGGTGTTTTCCTGCAAGTGGCAGTTGCATTGTCATGAGCCTGTCATTCACCACTTTTGGTAGGCATATAAGTTTGTTTACTAGATTAGTTTTGATCACAAAACCTACACTAGATTCATGGCACTCCCCTTCACTACAGCCAGCCACTCTAGAAAAATGTGCATCCAACTCTGACTTCAGCAAGTTCGCCTTCATTTGCCAGCTTTGTTTCACTCAGGGCTGCTATTTGGATGTAATACCCACTGAGTTCTCTCAATAAGAGCTGTTCATCTTTCAGGTCTACTGGATTTTGTGTTGACTGTAAGTGTGTGCTCTTTCCATGTACTGATGGTGACTATAATAATCTTTGCAGAAGTTTTTGTACATTTTTTGTGTGTTTGACCACATGGTGGGATCCCAACCTAAAGCAGTAATCAGGCCAGAGTTGTTGGGTAAGCAGACAATTGAGCACTTCTTCTTGTTCTTCTTCTTCTTCTTGTTCTTCTTCTTCTTGTTCTTCTTGTTCTTGTTCTTGTTCTTCTTCTTCTTGTTCTTCTTCTTCTTCTTGTTCTTGTTCTTGTTCTTCTTCTTCTTCTTCTTCTTCTTCTTCAGGACAATGAGGGTTAAGTGACTTGCCTAGGGTCACACAGCTAGTAAGTGTCAAGTGTCTGAGGCCAGATTTGAACTCAGGTACTCCTGAATCCAGGCCCGATGCTTTATCCACTGCACCACCTAGATGCCCCCTAGAGCACCTTTTCTAGCCTCTTCCTCACACCAAGAGGTGAGCAGTATGCTCAGACACCCAGGGGGCTAAAAGTCCTCTTTTTCATTGAAGTCCCATTTTTCCCCCTGAAAGATTATACTCAGTTTTGCTGGGTAGGTGATTCTTGGCTGTAGTCTCAGCCCTCTGGAATATCATATTCCATGCCCTCTTGTCCTTTAATGTAGATGCTGCTAGAACTTGTATTATCCTTATTATAGCTCCACAGTATTTGAATTCCCTTTTTCTAGCTGCTTGCAATATTTTCTCTTTGACCTAGAATCTCTGGAATTTGGCTATAATATTCCTGAAAGTTTTCCTTTTGGGATCTCTTTCAGGAGGTGATTGGTGGATTCTTTCAATTTCTATTTTACCTTCTGCTTCTAGAATTTGAACCTGAGTACTAATCAACTGTTTTATCAAGCATTAAGTTCCCCAATTCAGCCCCAGCATAAGAGGTCCCTGGAAGCAGAAGGAGGCAGAGGCACAGTGAAGGTCCCCAGACCAGCCATGGAGAATTATGAGAAGGCAAGCTCTGTAGAGAAACCACTGGTCCCCCCAGTGCCAGGTCTGCCTCCAGATACCTTGGAATTGAAGATCTGAGATGGCAGCAAGATCCGTAACCTCCTGGCCTTTGCATTGGGCCGGCTGAAAAATGAATCCACCCCGTGAATAATGTTCACTGGTGCAGGCTGTGCCACAGGCAAAGCTGTGACCTGTGCAGAGACCCTGAAGCGTCGCCTGCCTGGCTTGTACCAGCTCACCAAACTGCGCTTCCAGCAGACAGAGGATGCCTGAGTCCCTGTAGTACCTGAGGCTGGTCTGGACCCACTTACTGTATGCCGTTTCATTTATACCATCAAAAAAATAAGTTCCCAAATTTATATGTAAAGGGGTGTCCAACTGGACTTCAGCAAAGTTGAAGGTTGGGAGGGGCAAAAAACAGAGAAATTGAAATGGAAAGGTAAAGCACCCTACAAGTTAGAAAAGAGTCTGAGTAGCTGTGTGACCCTGGGCAAGTCACTTAACCCTTATTGCCCTGCAAAAAAATAAATTAATTTTTTAAAAAAGAGTCTGAGACTTCCTGTGCCAAGATGGCCAAGTGAGGAAGCAACCCACTGAAGCTCTCCCAGATTTCCCCTCCAAACTGACATAAAACTGCCTCTGAAGCATCCCAGGAGCAGAGAAACAGCCTGCCAGCCTGGAAAGAAAGGTCTGTCATACCTGGGAGGGAGGGAAGTGAGGTCCAGGAATAGCAGCAGCTTCTGGGCTCACAGAAGGGACCTGAGGCAGGGGTCTGAGCCTGGGGCAATGAATAAAGCACCCACCTGCAAACCAGCAGTTCCCTGGGCAGATAAGCAGTCTGGGCAGCACAGTAGGGACACTCACTAGGCACCCCAAAGCTAGCACAGACCACCAGGGAGGCCTCGCCTAACACTGGTCAACCCCAAGTTCCCACCTCTGTGACCTCCCAGCAGAGACTGTTTCCAGGGCAAACCAGCACCAGGGACTTAACAAATCGAAACAAAATTACCCTTCCAGGGCCTACTAGCAGAGTGACTGGTTACCATAGCAACCCAGCATCAGGACCCTCTGCCCCCCACACACACATATATACACACTTGGGCAGATTGGAAATAAAATTACTCCCCCGGGGCCTGCTAACAGAGAGGCCCTGCTAACAGAGTAACCCAGCAACAAGGCACTACCCCTGGGGCTGACCAACAAAAGATCACTCCTCCAGTGCCAGCTACCTGAAGGACTTTGTTAACTTTAGCAACCCAGCAAAAGCAAGAGGCTAAACCCTGAAGCCCAATGAAAACCGCCAATAAGACCCAGAACCTCAGCACAAACCCTGGGACAGTTTAGGAAGAGAACCCAACTAGAATAAAACTATCAAGGCACAAAAATGAACAAAAAAAAATGAAAAAAAGCTGGACTATTTACAGTTACTATGGTAATAAGGAAAATAAAGTCATAAACATAGAGGACAATAGTGATAAAATGGCTACAGGTGAAGCTTCAAAGAAAAATGCAAATTGGTCTCAGGCCCCCAGAAAAATTGCTGGAAGAGCTTAAAAAGGACTTTAAAATGCAAATTAGATAAGTAGAAGAAAAATTGGGGAAAGAAATGAAAATAATGCAAGAGAAACTTGAAAAAGAAATACAGAAATTTACTGAGAAAAATAACTCCCTAAAAACAGATTTAGCCAAATGGAAAAGGAAGTACAAAAGGTCACTGAAGAAAATAATTCTATAAAAATTAAAATTGAACAAATGGAAACATAATGACTCTATGAGACACCAAGATAAAACAAAATTTTAAAAGTTAAAAAAAATAGAAGAAAATGTGAAATTTCTCATTGGAAAAACAAATGACCTACAAAATAGATCTAGGAGAGATAACATAAGAATTATTGGACTACCTGAAAGCCATAACCAAAAAAAAAAAGCCTGGAGAATATCTTTCAAGAAATTATCAAAGAAAACTTCCCTGAAATATTAGAACCAGAAGGCAAAGTAGAAATTGAAAGAATCCACCAATCACCACCTGGAAGAGATCCCAAAATGAAACTCCCTGAAACATCATAGCCAAATTTCAAAGCTCAGAGATCAAAGTAAAAGTATTGCAAGCAGCCAAAAAGAAACAATTCAAATACCATGGAGCTGCAGTCAGAATTACACAATATTTGGCAGCTTCCACATTAAAAAATTGCAGGGCTTGGAATATAATGTACCAGAAGGCAAAGGAGTTATGTTTACAACCAAGAATCACTTACCCAGAAAAACTGCATATATTGTTTCAGGGGAAAAAATGGACATTTAACAAAATAGAGGACTTTCAAGCATTTCTGATTAAAAGGCCAGAGTTGAGTAAAAAAATTTGACCTCCAAATATAAGACTCAACAGAAACATAAAGAGGTAAAAAAGAAAAAAGAAAAACTGTAAGAAATTTAATAAGGTTAAGCTGTTTCTATTTCTATATGATAAGATATTATTTTTAAGTCTTAATAATTTTATTAAAAGAGCAATTAGGAGTATATGTAAAGAGGATGTGATCATAAGGTAATAATGAAGGGATGATAATATTTGTAAGTCTTTTTTTATTAATATTTTTTTTTCTTTTTAGTGAGGCAGTTGGGGTTAAATGACTTGCCCAGGGTCACACAGCTAGTAAGTGTTAAGTGTCTGAGGCCAGATTTGAACTCAGGTACTCCTGAATCCAGGGCTGGTGCTCTATCCACTGCACCACCTAGCCACCCCCATATTTGTAAGACTTAACAATTTTACTATAAGAATAATTAGGAGTATATGTAGACAAAGGGTGTGGTCATAAGATGACATTGATGGAATGACACCCCAGAAAACAAAATAAAGGGGTAAAAAGAAATTGCATGGAAGAAGAAGGAGGGGGGAAATTGAATGGGGTGAATTGTCCACACACACACACACACACACACACACACACACACACACACACCCCAAAAAGAAGAGACATAAAAGAACTATCATAATGGAGGGAAAAGATGGGAGGCATGGGCAAAGATTAAACCTTACTCTCATCAAAGTTAGCTCAAAGAGGAAATAACAAACACACTCAGTTGGATATAGAAATCTATCTTACCCTATAAGGAACTTTAAAAAGGGACAGTGATAAAGAAGAGGGACAGGAGGACTGATACAAGGGAGGGGATATTGGGGAAAGCAGTGATCACAAGTAAAACACTTGTGAGAATGGAGAGGGGGTCAGAGTGGGGGCGTGGATAAACAGGTTAAAAATAGCATGGAGAGAAATAAACAGTCATCATAACTATAAATGTGAAAGGGATGAACTCACATTAAACAGAAGCAGATAGCAGAATGGATTAAAAATCATAATCCTACAATATGTTGTTTACAAGAAACACATTTAAAGCACAGAGATACACACAGGGTACATGTAAGAGGCTGGAACAGAATCTGTTATGCTCAACTGAAGCAAAGAAAGCAGGGGTAGCAATTCAGACAAAGTAAAATAAAAAATGGATCTAATTAAAAGAGATAAAGGAAACTGTATCTTGCTGAAAGGTACCATAGACAATGAAGTCATATCAATGCTTAACATATATGCACTGAATGGTATAGTATCTAAATTTTTGAAGGAGAAGTTAAATGAGTTATAGGAGGAAATAGATAATAAAACTATCCTAGTGGGGGACCTTAACCTTCCCCTCTCAGAACTGTATAAATCTAACCAAGAAATAAACAAGAAAGAAGTGAAGGAAATTAATAAAATTCTTGAAAAGTTAGATATGATAGATCTCTGGAGAAAATTTAATGGGAATAGGAAGGAATATATCTTCTTCTCAGCAGTACATGGGACTTACACAAAAACTGACCATGGATTAGGTCATAATCTTACAACCAGATGCAGAAAAGCATAAATAGTAAGCACATCATTTTCAGATCATAATGCAATAAAAATTACATTCAATAATGGACATTTGAAAGAGAGATTAAAAACCAATTGGAAATTAAATAATCTGATCCTAAAAAACAAGTGGGTCAAAGAACAAATCATAGAAATAATTGATGATTTCATTAAAGAAAATGACAATGATGAGATAACATATCAAAATTTATGGAATGCAGCCAAAGCAGTTCTTAGGGGAAGATTTATATCTCTAACTGCTTCCATCAATAACATAGAGAAAAAGCAGATCAATGATTTGGGCATGCAACTAAAAAAACTAGAAAATGAACAAATTAAAAATCCCCAACTAAACACTAAATTGGAAATCCAGAAAATCAAAGGAGAGATTAATAAAACTGAAAGTTAAAAAAACATTGAATTAGGGGGCAGCTAGGTGGCGCAATGGATAGAGCACCGGCCCTGGAGTCAGGAGTACCTGAGTTCAAATCCGGCCTCAGACACTTAACACTTACTAGCTGTGTGACCCTGGGCAAGTCACTTAACCCCAATTGACTCACTAAAACAACAGCAACAACAAAACATTGAATTAATAAATAAAACTAGAAACTGGTTTTATGAAAAAAACAATAAAATAGATAAGCCATTGGTTAATTTGATCAAAAAAAGGAAAGGAGAAAACCAAAGTACTAGTATCAAAAATGAAAGGGGGTGAACTCACCACCAATGAAGAGGAAATTAAGACAATTATTAGGAACTATTTTGCCCAATTATATGCTAATAAATTTGACAATCTAGATGAAATGTATGAAAATCTACAAATAAATTGCTCAGATTAGCAGAAGAAATAAAATATTCAAATAACCCAATTTTAGAAAAAGAAATTGAACTTCCTAAGAAAAAGTTGCCAGAACCAAATGCATTCACAAGTGAATTCTAACAAACAATTAAAGAATAATTAATCCCAATACAATATAAATTATTTGAAAAAATAAGTGAAGGAGTTCTACCAAATTCCTTTTATGAGACAAATATGGTGTTGATACCCAAACCAGGGAGAGCCAAAACAGAGAAAGAAAATTATAGACCAATCTCATTAATGAATATTGATGCAAAAATTTTAATAAAATACCAGCAAAAGGATTATAGAAATATATCACAAGGATCATAAACTATGACCAGGTGGGATTTATACCAGGAATGCAGGACTGGTTCAATATTAGGAAAACTATCAGCATAATTGACCCTATCAATAACAAAAGCAACAGAAATCATATGATTATCTCAATAGATGTAGAAAAGGCCTTTGACAAAATAACAGCACTCATTCCTATTAAAAACACTAGAGAGCATAGAAATAAAAGGAGCTTACCTTAAAAAGATAAGTACTATTTATCTAAAACCATCAGCAAGCATTGTCTGCAAAGGAGATAACCTAAAAACCTTCCCAATACAATCAGGGGTGAAGCAAGGATGCCCATTATCACCTCTATTATTTAATATTGTATTAGAAATGTTACCTATAGAGGCAACTAGATGGCACAGTGGGTAAAGCACTGGCCCTGGATTCAGGAGGACCTAAGTTCAAATCCAGCCTCAGACACTTGACACTAGCTGCGTGACCCTGGGCAAGTCACTTAACCCCAATTGCCCTGCCAAAAAAGCAAAAAAACAAAGAAATGTTAGGTATAGCAATAAAAGAAGAAAAAGAAATTAAAGGAATTATAATAGGGAATGAGGAAACAAAACTATCATACTTTGCAGATTATATGATGTTATAATTAGAAAATCCTAGAGAATCAACTAAAAAGCTACTTGAAATTATTAACAACTTTAGCAAAGTTGCAGGATACAAAATAAACCCACATAAATCATCAGCATTTTATATATTATCAATAAAGTCCAGGAACAACAGATAGAAGGAGAAATCCCATTTAAAATAACTGTGGGGGCAGCTAGGTGGTGCAGTGGATAAAGCACAGGCCCTGGACTCAGGAGGACCTGAGTTCAAATCCAGCCACAGACACTTGCCGCTAACTGTGTGACCCTGGGCAAGTCCCTTAACCCTTACTGCCAAAAACAAACAAACAAACAATAAAATAAGTGTGGCCAATATAAAATACTTGAGAGTCTACCTCCCAAGACAAACACAGCAACTATATGACCGGAACTACAATACACTTTTCACAGAAATAGTCAGATCTAAACAATTGGAAAAATATTAATTGCTCAAGGGTAGGCAGAGCCAATATAATAAAATATAATAAAATGACAATTCTACCTAAGTTTATTTATTTAGTGCTATACCGATCAAACTATCAAAAAACATTTTATAGAGCTAGAAAAAACAATAACAAAATTCATCTGGAAAAATAAAATTTTAAGGATATCATGGGAATCAATGAAAAAATAGGAAAGAAGGTGGTCTAGCAGTACCAGATCTCAAACTGTATTATAGAGTGGTAATTATCAAAACAATCTGGTACTAAGAAATATAGAAGTAGACCAGTGGAATAGAATAGATAGAAATTACACTATAGTAAATTACTATAGTAATCTAGTATATATGATAAACCCAAAGATCCAAGCTTTTGGAACAGAGACTCATTATTTGACAAAATAACTGAAAAACAGTATGGCAGAAATTAGGTATAGAACAACATCTCACACCATATACTAAAATAAGGTCAAAATGGGTACATGATTTACACATAAAGGATGATACCATAAGCTAATTAAGGGAGTATGGGATTGTTTATCTGTCAGATTTATGGGCAGGGGAAGAATTTATGACCAATGAAGATATTGAGAATAAAATTAGATGTAAAAATAGATCATTTTGATTATATAAAAATTCAAAAGCTTTTGAACAAACAAAACTAATGTAACCAAGATTAAAAGGAAAGTAGAAAACTGTTGGGGCAGCTAGGTGGCACAGTGGATAAAGTACCAGCCCTGGATTCAGGAGGACCTGAGTTCAAATCTGGCCTCAGACACTTGACAAAACTAGCTGTGTGACCCTGGGCATGTCACTTAAGCTTCATTGCCCTGCCACGAAAAAATAGAAAACTGGGAAAGAATTTTTGAAACAAATATCTCTGATAAAGGCCTCATTTCTCAAATATATAGAGAACTAAGACAAATTTATAAAAATACAAGTCACTGGGGCAGCTAGGTGGCGCAGTGGATAGAGCACCGGCCCTGGAGTCAGAAGGACCTGAGTTCAAATCTGGCCTCAGACACTTAACACTTACTAGTTGTGTGACCCTGGGCAAGTCACTTAACCCCAATTGCCTCACCAAAAAAAAAAAATACAAGTCATTCCCCAATTGATAAATGGTCAAAGGATATGAACAGGCAGTTTTCAGATCTGATCATTAATGATCAGAGAAATGCAAATTAAAACAACTCTGAAGTATCATCTCACACCCATCAGAGTGGCAAATATAACAAAAATGGAAAATATTGGATGTTGGAGGGGATGTGGGAAAGCTAGGACACTAATCCACTATTGGAGTTGTGAAAAGATCCAACCATTCTGGAGAGCAATTTGGACTATGCCAAAGGGCTATAGAACTGTGCATACCCTTTGATCCAGCAATACCATTGCTAGGTTTATATCCCAAAGACGTCCCCCAAAAGAGAAGACCTATTTGTACAAAAATATTTATAGCACCTCTTTTTGTGGTGGCTAAGAATTGGAAACCAAAGGAATGCCCATCAATTGGGGAATGTCTAAACAAACTGTGGTATATGATGGTGATAGGATATCATTGTGCTCTAAAAAATGACAAGCAGGATGACTTCAGAAAGGTCTGGAAAGACATGTATAAAATGATGTATAGTAAAGTGAGCAGAACCTAGAGAACACTGTACACAAAGACAGCAATATTGTTTGATGAAGAACTGTGAATGATGACTATTTTCAACAATACAATGATCCAATACAATCCCAAAGGACTATTGATGAAACATACTATCCACTTCCAAAGAAAGAACTGATATTGATGGAACAGACTTTTTCGCTTTCTTTCATTTTTTTCTTTTAACCAAGTTTTTTTTGTACAAAATGACAAATATAAAGGGAATCTAGGTGGCATAATGGATAAGAACACTGGCTCTGGTGTCAGGAGGACCTGAGTTCAAATTTGGCCTCAGACACTTAACACTTACTTGCTGTGTGACTCTGGGCAAGTCACTTAACCCCAATTGCCTCACACATACACACACACACACACACACAAACCCAACCAAACAAAAAAAAATAAAATGACAAATATAGTGATGTTTTACGTAATCATACATGTATAACCTAAATCTGATTGCTTGACACCTCAGGGAGGGGAAAGGGGAGGGAGGGAAAGAAGGATAAAAATTGGAACCCCAAACTATAAATAAAAATGTTTATTATTAAAGAAAAAGAAAAAAAGAAAAGTGTATGAGGCTTGAATAGCTCAGCTACAGATGAAAAGACAGGGGGCAGCTAGGTGGTGCAGTGGATAGAGCACTGGCCCTAGAGTCAGGAGTACCTGAGTTCAAATCTGGGCTCAGACACTTAACAATTACTAGCTGTGTGACCCTGGGCAAGTAACTTAATCCCAATTGCCTCACAAAAAAAAAAAAAAAAACCCCAAAACAAACCAAAACAAAAAAAAACCAAATGAAAAGACAGGAACAGACACTGAATTTGCTATTTGGGCACAGACTGACTTCATATCTTTGTCCCCACATACTCACCAGCATAGGACCCAAATGAGATTCTGGGAAGTATAACTGATCGCCCTAAACAAGAATGTAGTTTCTCATAGAGGGAATCTACTTTGAACCAGAAAAAGTGGGTGAACAGGAGAGGTTAAGCCTCTCTCATTTTCTTCCTGGGGATGACAAACCTCAGAGGCAAGGTGAGAGACTCAAAGAAGAGAGGCTTCTGCCAGTTCTAAGCTAAAGGCCTTTGCCCTTACTAAAAGAGAATAGGAGAGGGGCAGCTAGGTGGTTCAGTGGATAGAGAACCGACCCTGGATTCAGGAGGACCTGAGTTCAAATCTGACCTCAGACACTTGACACTTACTAGCTGTGTGACCCTGCGCAAGTCACTTAACCCTTGTTGCCCCCCCACACACACACACACCATTAAAAGAGAGAGAGAGAGAGAGAATAGGAGGATTCCAGCTGAAAAAGACGCTGCCAATAAAGCCATAGGCTGGAGGTGGTGCAGATTTCAGCTGCCCATCAAAGAGAGAGCCTAGATGTGTTTTAGGGGAAAAGCTTTTTAACTAAAATTTTTGCTAAGCCATGTGAGTAAATGTCTTTTCTAATGAGTTTACTGACTGATTATAAAAGGGAAGCACACTGATGTGTGCCTCGTGAGCTACAGTGTTAGGAGGATAGCCACCCTTATGGTTACTCCTAGAACCCAAGGTAGCAGCTGTCCCTCTGGGGACCCAACCTTACCAGTGCCGGTACAGTTGAGAATAAGCCTAGAGAAGGGGTGCTAGAGATGAGGGAACTAAGGTTGTGAGAGGTCGAGTGATTTGATGGATGGTCACACAGCTAGTACCTATTTGAGGTGATAAAACAATGTACCAGATCCTGGGAGCAATTCTCCTGACTCCAAGTCTAGCACTTTTATCTTAGACCTTGCTGTCCCTCAATTATTTAAAATTTTAGTTAGAAAAATAAAAACCAAATTTTAACAAAATAATAAATACAGTCATTTATATATTTGTTTGTATTCTTTTCTGATCACTTTTCCATCAGTGTACTCATGAGGTTCTGCAGATCGAAATCTATCTATGCCAAGTCACGTCCAGTGATTCTTATCTATAATCTTCCATAAATCTTCTCTAAAGGGGATCCACCCAGTGTGCCTGAAGCCTTCTTTTAGAATAGGGTTTCTTAACCTTTTTTGTGTAATGAACCCCTTGGGCAGTATGACAAAACCTTTGAACTCCTCAGAATCATGTTTTTAAATGCATAAAATAAAATACATGGAATTACAAAGGAAACCAATTATATTCAAATAGTTATCAAAACATTTAAAAAAAAAAAGGTCATGGACTACCCCTGAGTCTAAATCTTCTAACATTTGGCAGATACCAAAGGACTACATAGCCTGCTTAATTTCTGGCCATCCAACTCTCTCATAATGTCCCTTGGGCCATATTTCCTAAACAGGTTCTTCAGGAGTAAAATGTTATATACTCACACCCATTATGTGTCTCTCTATTGTCATTTGGATAATCTGGCTTTAATGACATAATAGATCCACTAAAGTATCAAGTATCCAAGAATTAAATTCCTTCTTATTGGCAGGATTAGAAGCAAGAAATAATAAGACTCTAAACAAAATAGAGAGAGAACAGTAGGTTAAGTGAATTGCTTAAAGTCATATACAGTTAGCAAGTTGCAAAGATGAAACTGTTGGCTGTAGAAATCAACATTAAGAAGTGATAATTCTGGGGCAGTTAGGTGGCGCAGTGGATAGAGCACCGGCCCTGGAGTCAGGAATACCTGAGTTCAAATCCGACCTCAGACACTTAACACTTACTAGCTGTGTGACCCTGGGCAAGTCACTTAACCCCAATTGCCTCGCAAAAAAAACCAAAAAACAAAACAAAGAAGTGATCATTCCAACAGTGTAAAGAAAAATAACTTTGTGACTTATGAACTTTGATCAATGTAATAAGCAACCATGTTTTCCAAGTATTGATGATGAAGCACCCATGCTACCTACCTCCTGATAGAAAAGGGATGAACTCAAGATGCAAAATGAAACATATTTTTGGACATAGTAAACTTGGGAATTTGTTTTGACTGTCAATTCATATTTGCTATAGGGGTTTTGTCTTTCTTCTCTCTTTTTTATTGGAAGGATGGAAAATAGAGGGGAAGATTCTATCAATAGGGATCCATACCCTCCAAATGAGAAGAGGACAGAAAGAATCATAGACTCAGCTTTCAAAGTTTTATGTTAAATTTATACTAGAGGTCCTCTAGTTTCATGTACAGTCCTTTCCTTCTGTTCTACATTTTTATAGAAATAAAAATGCTTATTTCATTTGTTGTTTGATAAATTGAGAATAAAATTTTTGTAAAAAAAAAAAAAGACCTCGTGATTCCCAGAGACAGTGTGAAGAAAGAATCAGAAGAATTTTAAAACTGACTAAATTCAAGGAAATGAAAGGAGATGGAAAAGGATAATATTCTGTAGCATACTAGAATCACTAAGAGAGACAGAATTGTTTGAATGCTGTTGGAAACTTTGGTTACTTTTCAGGGGGCTTATTGTACTTACCTTGGGAGAGACCTAAAAACAAATCAGATTTTTGCTTTCCTGGAGAGATTCTGAGTCAGGACATGAGTCAAGGATAGTAGTACATATTTGATAAGTCCCCAAGCTATCAACTTGGATTTACTGAGGTCCACTTTTTTTTTGTTTTGTTTTTTGTGGAGCAGTGGGGGTAAGTGACTTGTCCAAGGTCACACAGCTAGTAAGTGTCAAGTGTCTGAAGCCGGATTTGAACTCAGGTCCTCCTGAATCCAGGGCCTGTGCTTTACCCACTGCATCACCTAGCAGCCCCCTCAGGTCTACTTTTATTAATTAATCAATCAATTGATCAACAAGCATTTATCAAGTGCCTGTTGTAATCTAGGAACTGTGATAAATGATGCGAATATAAATACAGAAATGAGAGAGTTCCTTGACTAGTTCCCTTAGGGAGCTTTTTTTCGCCCCAAATTTTTAATTCAAAATATATCCTTCTACCTAGCAAGACGTCCCTTAAAACAAATAATAAAAAGGAGAGAAAAAAAGTAGCTCAGCAAAACTAACCAACACATCAATAGCTTAACAGTGTATACGATGTTCCACATCCATAGTCCCCTACCTCTGCAAGTAACATTTTGTCATGGAAACTTACATTTTAATAGGGGGACATAATGCATATGAATATAATGAATAAGAGGCAGCGTGACCTAGCTATGTGACTTACTAGCTATGTGACCCTGTGCAAGTGGCTTCAGTTTCCTCATCTGAAAGATATCTCTAATACCTCTAAGATTCCTTCTAGTTCTAAATCAGTGGTCCTATAACATAAGGGAGTGGTGGTCAGAGAAAGGATATCTGGTGTAGCTAATCCCAGGAGTTGTGAATGCAGGTATAGGGAAGGAGGCTGTCATATTCTTTGCTTATCATTGATGATATTAAGTTGAAAAACCACTTCCAAAGCAAGGGGTGGTAATTGATGCTTGAGGGGCAGGGTGGTGGGGTTGGGATCAGGGTGGGAAGGCACATTAAGGGTAGGCTCAGGGTCCTGGTGTAGGGGTAGATGGGATGTGAAAGATGATCTGTCACCAACTAAATAGTAGGTTTGGTGAGTTCTTCCACTCCCCACCCATCAATCAAGACAAGATAGCCTTAGGCAGAATCCCAAAGCTAAGTGAAATCACTCCTCTAAGGTGGGGGTGGGAATAAGATGGGGGCAAAATGGTAGGTGTTGAGGGATACAGTCCCACTCCTTGAAAAAATAAAATGTAGCCCCTCTTCAGAAAAACAACAACAACAACAACAACAATTTATAGACTCCTAGCCTAGAAAACCAGAGAGCACAAAGCTATGGGAGGTGAAGGAAGGAGAGGAGGGCAGGAAGAAAGACCCACATCATTGTTGTTTTTTGTTTTTTTTTTGGTGAGGTAATTGGGGTTAAGTGACTTGCCCAGGGTCACATAGCTATTAAGTGTCTGAAGCCAGATTTCAACTGGTCACTTCTTCCTGACTCCAGGCCTGGCACTCTATCCACTGTGCCACCTAGCAGTCCAAATGTGTAACTCATGAATAGGTATTTGTATTATAATTAAGTATAGAAACAAAGGGTTTACAGGCAGAAGAAACCATTTCTGGCTTAGGGGATTCAAGGCAGGTTCCATGGAGGAGATCATACTGAATAGCAGAAGGCATAGAAACCAGGTCTCCTTAACCTAGGAAGATAAGTGTTAGCTCCCGCTGTATCTGAGTTATCCACAGAGCTGCCTGAGCCACCAGTACTGGTGGGACAGCTGGTGGAACAGTGACAATTGCCTCGAGGGAATAGCAAAACCTCAGTTCTGTCCTAACACCTGAGAGTTCCTGGTTGGGGCAGAAGAAAGGGCTTAGGTCTTCAATCTGTCCGCCCTACCTGAGACAGTGTTGTAGTATTAAGAATATTAATTTTGCATACTCTTTCTTTCTCTTTTTCTTTCTCTTCCTTCCTTCCTTCTTTCCTTTCTTCCTCTCTCCCTTCCTTTTTCTTTTTCTTTTTTGTTTGAATCTTCTTGTACATAATGACTAATATGGACATGTTTTACATGATTCCACATGTATAACCATCTCAGGGAAGAGGGAGAGGAGGGAAGGAGGGATAGAATTTAGAACTCAATACTTAAAAAAAAAAGTTAATCATTTTTATATGTAATTGAGGAAAAATACAATATTATTAAAAACAATCAGGCAGCTAGGTAGCACAGTGGATAAAAGCACTGGCCCTGGATTCAGGAGGATGTGAGTTCAAATGTGATCTCAGACACTTGACACTAGCTGTGTGACCCTGGGCAAGTCACTTAACCCTCATTGCCCCACCAAAAAACCCCAAAACAATCAGAAGAATTTTAACTCCGGAATCAGAGAACCTGGGCTTTAATCTGTGCTGTAATTTAAGTAACAGATGGGGAAAGGACTGAAAGACAAAATTTAGCTATTTCACAGTTTTGTCTGGGGCCAGCCCTGATGTGGTAGGTAGCTTAACTTGGTCTAGCAAACAGAAGTCAACCTTAAAATTTTACTCACCCCTGTTATGGTCCAGGATATCAGTGGAACTGGGGAGGGGCGAGTTAGGATTAACTTTATTTTCAGGTAGATTGACAGCTGGGTGCTTTTTGGTCAAGAAGAATATAAAAAGCAGTTTTTAGCACTTTGCCAGCAAACTCATGAAACCTCAGGGAATCCCCTTGTTGATTGTCTTGAATTTCTTGACAATGGGTTTTTTTTTTTCTTCCTGAAATGCTTTGTAAATCCTTGAGAACTACCATCTGAAGGCAGAAGTAATATAACTTTCACAAAAAAAGATTGCTTGTTTGAACCTTCAGACTCTGAGTGATCCATTAAACCAGATAAGAAAAAAGAGAAAAAGCTACCTAGACCTTTCCCCAAGTAGAGAGAAAGGGAAAAGAAGGCAGTAGATTGTTCCTTCTTTTCCCTAGATAGCATAAAGGGCTACCTGCAAGAGCTAAGTCAAGCAGGTCTTTGACATGTTTGAGTAAGGTACCTTAAAACTCACAGTTTACCAGTGAAGCACCCTCATGTTGACCTTAAAGAAGGTGCTAAACTGGCATAAAGGGTGGATACAGAGGAGAAGATTACACTTCTAGAGCTTAAAGAGAACTCAGAAGCTCCCTTCATAGGCCTCTCCAATGCTGTTCTCAGGGTGTAGAAGGGTTTCTGTCACCAAGTGAATTGAGGATGTCTTGCCTGCTAGGTGACACAGTGAATATAATGCCAGGCCTGGAATTAGGAAAATTCATCTTCCTGAGTTCAAATTCAGCCTCAGACACTTACTGTGTGATGCTGGGTAAGTAATTTAACTTTGCCTCAGTTTCCTTATCTGTCAAATGAGCCAGAGAAGGAAATAGCAGACCGCTTCAGTATTTTTGCCAATAAAACCCCAAGGGTCAGACATGACTGATTGACTAAACAACAACAACAATCCTGCCTGCATGCTAATTGCTCCTGGTAGGGGAAAAAATAGTTGGTCACATCTTCCTAGTTGGGAGTCAAAAAAGGACACATCTGTGTGATCTTAGGCAAGTCACTTAACCATTCTGGTCTCAGTTTCCCCACCAGTAAAATGACAACTAAGTTTCTTTAGCTGAGTCCAAGATCCTGTGATCCCTGGAAAGGAAATGTTGACATCTTTCTTCCATGTTGCTTCCATTTCACAGAAGCTGGGGACTGAAGATTATATTTTATAGAGTGGATACTTGTTCATCTACCAGTCAGTCAGTCAATCAGTCAGTGAACCTTTATTAAGTGCTCATCTCATAAGTATTGTGCTAAGCTCTGGGCATACAGAGGAAGGAAAAAAGTCCCTGATCTCAAGGAGCTCACATTCTTTTTTTTTCTTTTTTGCGGGGCAATGAGGGTTAAGTGACTTACCCAGGGTCACACAGCTAGTTAAGTGTTTTTTTGTTTGTTTTTTGTGGGGTTTTTTGGTGAGGCAATTGGGGTTAAGTGGCTTGCTCAGGATCACACAGCTAGTAAGTGTTAAGTGTCTGAGGCCGGACTTGAACTCAGGTCCTCCTGACTCCAGGGCTGGTGCTCTATCCACTGTGCCACCTAGCTGCCCCTAAGGAGTTCACATTCTAATGGAACCAGTTAGACTAAACCTCTGAAGTCCTTTTCAATTATGAGATTCTAGGAGTCTCTGTTCTTTGGTAAGAGAGCTTTGGGAGTCTCATTTTCTTCCTTTGTAAAACGAGAATGTTGCACTAGATAATCCCTAAAGCCCTTCAGCTTCAGCTTCTATATAATCCTATAGTTCTTCCATCCTGCACCCTCCCAGGAGGCTTTTTAAGACCTTCCAAGTGTAACAGAAATGTCAGGATTTTATACTTCTCTAGCTTGAGAATCCAGGTGGAAAACTGGAGGTTAATGTTAAATGAAAAGAGAGAATGGTCTGTGTGGCCCCAGGGCCCCAAACCAGAATTAACAGAATACGGTAAACGTTTAGCTACAACTGTAAATGGAAACAACGAGCCCCTATTCCTCGAAGAGATACCTACCCAAAGACTTCCTGGGGCAAAATCTCAGTAACTTTAAACGAATGTTTTATTGATGTTCTTTATCCCCCCACCCCATACACTCACACATCATCGTCACATCCCGGTTACTCCCCCTTTCCCCCACAGACCCCTTTCTTGCAACAAATTAGTACGGATGAACAAAATGAATTGTCACGTTGGTCGTATTGGACAACGGGTGCCTCATTTCTCACCTGTAGTCTACCACCTCTTTTTTTTTTTTAAGTGAGGCAATTTGGGGTTAAGTGACTTGCCCAAGGTCACACAGCTAGTAAGTGTTAAGTGTCTGAGGCCGGATTTGAACTCAGGTACTCCTGACTCCAGGGCCGGTGCTCTATCCACTGCGCCACCTAGCTGCCCCTAGTCCACCACCTCTTAACGGAGTGACCAGAGGCATGTTTCGATAACGGCTCTCTAAAATTAATCCCAATGTGTTATTCTTAGTACAGGGTTTAGAACCGGATGGCAAAGACTCACCTCAGACTACAAGAGGCTCCGGATGGGCGGAGGCAGGGACGGTTCAGAAGCAAGTCCCACACCTTGAGCCTAGAGGAGGGGGTGCATCTCTCACTAACCACTCCTCTTCCCTCCCACACGTGTTTTTGCTTTTTCTTATGTTGGCATCCCTAGCACTTGGCATACAGTAAGCATTTAATAAACGCTTGCTGACTGACAGGATCTAGCCAGTGAAGAGAGTCCCCTCATCCCTCTCCAACCCTGGGGGCAGTGTGGTGTTTTAGGGAGCAGGAGGACAGGTCCCATCCCAACCACCTATAAAACCGACGTGGGCCCTGCCAGTCCCTGAAAGGATCCCCACGGCAGACCACCCCACTCCCCTCCGGCCAAATGACACTAAACCCAGTAGTACAAGAAGAGATATGAGGAGTTTCCGGGATCTAGAAGTCTGAGGGGCCGAGCAGGGAGGTGGGGTGGCTGGGAGACACTCCCTCGCCCCACCCCCGCTCCAGTACTGGGGTGCTGCCATAGGCTGGGAGCCCCCACCTCCCTCTCTCCTCGCCACTTCTCCCCTCCCCTCTCCTCTTCATCCCCGCCCCCACCCCCACCCCAGTCTCCAGTTGCTTTAAAAGTTTAGTCGCTGGGCTGTGGGCTAGGGGTGCTGACTGCCACAGAGCCATGGCTATCTCGTTTGGGGTGCGACGGTTGGGGCGGTTGCCAGCGAGGGTGATGGGGGTGATGGGGGTGTTGGGGGTTCGCCCAGCTTTAGCGCCTGTCCGGAGCCTGCGGAGAGCGGAGTTCCAGGGAATCCGCCTGCTCAGGTACCGGGAGCTGGGGGACCTGAGGAAGAGGGCGGGGGGACACGATGTTGGGGTGGCCCGGGACGTAGGAAGCAAATACTCCGGGAGGGAACACTTGGGGTCGCGGTGAGATGCGAAGCTCCAACCCATGGTGGGGCGCTCTGCGACCCGGTTAGGATGTTCTGCCATCTGGTCCCAGCCTGTTCTGGAACTGAAGTCTCAACTTCTCTGTGCCCAGAGTCCGAAGTTTCTTGCTCCCCTTCTCCCTTCTTCCCCCTTTTCTTCTCCTCTCCCCTCCCTGCCAGGGCTCGGGGAGCTCTGTCTGGCCTGCCTCTTTTCCGATTGGAGTCAGAGCAACTATCCCTCTGAGGCCCCAAGAGGTTAGGACCCTCTATAGCCTGCTAAGATCCTCAGGCCTGAAAAGGACGTGGGAGAGGGAAAGGAGCCATCCCTTCCCACGGGCTCTCCCCAATCAACAGCCTTGGATTTCTTGTATCTTCAGTGGTAAAAACCCACGGAGCTCTCTTTCATCACAGTTTCAGACTCTCTTCAGCTAATGGGACCTCACAAATGTTAAATATGCAGAGCCCTGGTTTCTTGCTTACTGATTTCATGTTCATTCACCCTTAGTGTGAGGTCAGGGGTCCTTCGAGGTAGGGGCCAACTGCTTAGTACTAGGAATGTTTTTCAGGAGTTGGGCAATATTGAGACTTACTCATTAATCATCTGAGGCCTTCAAGTGGAAGCCCAGGGTAGGCTCAGTGGGTACTGACTGAGACTCTGGGTCCCATCCTCCCTGCATCCACAGCTGAGGGGGTGGGGGAAACAGAGAGAGAGAAGAGAGAGAAGACAGAAACAGAGAGAGAGACAGAGAGAAAGAGACAGAGACAGACAGAGACAGAGAGACAGAGACAGAGACAAAGACAAGACAGATACACAGAGAGACAGAGAATTTATTAAGTACTTAAATATGTCACTGTTCTAAGTTCTAGAAATAGAAACATACACAAATAAGTCAGTCCTTCCTCTTTTTTTTTTTTTTTAGTGAAGCAATTGGGGTTAAGTGACTTGCCCAGGGTCACACAGCTAGTAAATGTTAAGTGTCTGAGGCCGGACCTGAACTCAGGTACTCCTAACTCCAGGGCCGGTGCTTCATTCACTGCGCCACCTAGCTGCCCCTAGTCCTTCCTCTTAAGGAGCTGATTCTCCAGTGAGGGAAGACCACACAAAAAGGGGGTGAGGAGAAGGTATCCAGTGTAACAATTGGAATGACGCTACCTGCTGGAGACTTACTGTAGGAAATCTCCAACATGAGGAGAGGGCCTCTGAGGGCAGGACCATGCGTCTTTTCTTTGGCATCAGGAAGTGACCTTTGCTTGTGGGAGGAAGAAGGGGGAGCCTGGCGCACTGGCTCACTCTTTCGTGTGGGCTCTGGCAGAGAGTGGAGCTAGGAATGCTCTCTCCCTTTAATAGACAGATGAATCTAGGCCTTTCTCTTTCTCTTTCCCAAATTCTTATTCTCCTTAATAAATGCCTAAAAGTCTAACTCTTGCTAAAGCTTATAATTTATTGGCGACCACTCATTAGATTTTAGACAGACTAGCTAGAATTTTAGCCCTTACACCAGGAAGGGGGTAAGGTTTGCTTGATGTTTTTCAAGTCAGAGAAAGCCAGAGAGTGATTTCATTCTGGCATGAAATAAACCTGGCTTTGGACTTTCATGAAACGTTAGTCAGGCCTAAGGACCCACTAGTCAGGAGAGCAAGCCTAAAAGAAACCTTATGGAAGATGGTGGAGCAAGGCTGTTTATATCATTGATGAATCTCAGAAATGAAGAGAGAATTAGGGGGATACTAGATCTGAAAGTGAATTGAATAAAGAAAATAAGAGATAAAATCAGTTTGAACAGTTGATCTACATGGATAAACAAAAGTCTGAAGTTGCCTAGAAGGGTCAGCAAGCATTGTAGTCAATTTCCTGCCATTGAAGGTATTCTCAGAGGCTGAGTGACCACTTGTTTCTGATTCATGCATAGGGACTCTTTGGCTCAAGACCTTTAAGGTATATTCCAAGCAATGGTGGATTCAGGCATGACTTAAATGAGCCACAGATTAGGGCAGGGGTCTTTAACCTTTTTGTGTGTCCTGGACTCCTTGGGCAGTCTGGTAAAGCATTTGGATTCCTTCTCAGGATAATGTTTTTAAATGTATAAATAAAATTCATAAGATCACAAAGGAAACCAATAACATTGAAATACATTTATCAAAACATTCATAAAAAATTAACAAGCTTACACAAGAACCTCAGATTGGGGTCTCATATTACTTTCAGTGTGGCTCAGAGGAAAGAACACTGGATTTGGAGTCAGGGAATCCCTGTTCAAACCCTGACTTTGCCATCTATTACCTATAAGACCTTGGACAAGTCACTGGGCTTTAGTTTCCTCATCTCTAAAATGAAGGGGTTGGACTAGATGACTTCTAAAACTATGACCCAATGATTATGAGGAACATCTACATTTGAGACACATTTATTGAAGGTTCATTGCACTAGGAACCAGGAAGTAAGGAAAAAGGTGAAACCATCTGTTATCAAGACTAGAGAGAAACACATGCACAGACAAATAAATACTATATACACACGCAAAATAATTTCAAAAGGAAGAGACACTAATAATGGGTGAGGGGAAATAGCAAAGGCATCAGGTAAGAGATAGCATTTGATTCATGCTTAATTAACCCCTCATAATTACAGTGCCTTAACTCTGTTGATCATTTCCTATTTATCCTGTATATAGCTTGTTTATAATTGTCAGTATGTTATATCCCCATTAGACTGTAAGATCCTTGAAGGCAGGAACTGTCTTTTGCCTCTTTTTGTATCCCCCAGTGTTTAGCACACATAGCAGGTACTTAGTGAATGTTGATTGATTGATGGATGGATGGAAATGTGATTCCAGAGGGTCTGAGGTAAGAAGTGTATTCTATCCATCACTAACCAGATTTGTTTGCTTTTAAAAAAAAATTAATGAAATTGCTCTTGAATAATTTATTTCATCCGCATGGCAGAAAATGCTTTCTGATAATGGGATTTTGTACTGATCATATAGACTATTTTGTACTCATTTTATTTTTTAAAAATAGAATGGGAGGGGCAGCTAGGTGGTGCAGTGGATAGAGCGCCGGCCCTGGATTCAGGAGGACCTGAGTTCAAATCTGGCCTCAGACACTTAACAATTACTAGCCGTGTGACCCTGGGCAAGTCACTTAACCCCAATTGCCTCATTAAAAAAAAAAATAGAATGGGCCTTCAGCTACGTTCATCTGGTTGGGCTTCCAGTTCTGTTGTGTTCCGATAATCTGTGCTTCTCAGGTTAAATTAAAACCTCCATTTTGATATTTCATTTTCATTAAGCCAATAAACATGTATTATGAATCTACTATTTATGTGCCATACACTGCTAACACTACTGGCAATTTTAGGGAGAACCTAACTGGGGAACAGGGGGCTTCCTTGGAAGTCACAATACCCTGCTTTTAGACCTTCTTCCCTAGTTTGGACATTAACTAGTTGTGATGCTCTTAGAAAAGTCATTTTCCTCTCTGGGCCTCAGTGTCTTTCCCCATTAAATGAGGGAATTGTATTGGATGATCATAGTTTCTTCCAGGGCTAGAACTCCGAGAGACCCACCCCAAAGGAAGCCCAGGGTATAGACTACTGCTTCCTCTTCTCTGGCCAAAATAAATTTAAAAAACAACCCAGGGGCGGCTAGGTGGCGCAGTGGATAAAGCGCAGGCCCTGGATTCAGGAGTACCTGGGTTCAAATCCGGCCTCAGACACTTGACACTTACTAGCTGTGTGACCCTGGGCAAGTCACTTAACCCCCATTGCCCCCCCCCCAAAAAAAAACAACCCACATACACCTTCTCCTCTTCTTTCCCCAACACTATCCCCTTTGCTTCTGATCCTAACAAAGGGAGTCTGAACCTGGGGGTCCACAAATTTTTTTCTGAATATTTTGATCCTCCAACACAATTGGTTCCCTTAATTATCCTATGTATTTTTTCTGTATGATCCAGTTTTCTTTATGATTTCTTGAAATATGATGTCTAGGATCTTTTTTTTGGTCATGGCATTTCCCACATTAGTTTTTTTGGGTTATGAACTACTTTACATTTGCCCTATTTTTTTCAGTCTTTTGACTTTGTTTAAATATTTCTTGTGTTCTCATGGATTTGTTTGACTCATTCTACTTTTCAGGGATTTTTTTTTTTTTGGCCAAGTTGCTAATTCCCTTTCCAATTCTTTTTTTTTGCAGGACAATGGGGGTTAAGTGAGTTGCCCAGGGTCACACAGCTAGTATGTGTTAAATGTCTGAGGCTGGATTTGAACTCAGGTCCTCCTGACTCCAGGGTTGGTGCTCTATCCACTATGCCACCTAGCTGCCCCCCAAATTCTTTCTTTTATAGCTCTCAAGTTCTCTTTTACCTGTCTTTTTTCCTTCTAGCACCTTAATTTCATTTATTAAAACATTTTTCAATACTTCATCTCCTCCAAAAATTCTAGTTGAATTACATTTTTCAATACTTCATCTCTTACAAAATTCTAGTTGTTTTTTTCTTTGAGGTTTTGCTTACAAATACTCTGGAGTCATTCTCTTCTTCTAGCTTTGTGTCTTGAGTATCCCTGTTACCATAATAGCTTTTTTGTTGGGGAGGGGCGGCAATGAGGGTTAAGTGAGTTGCCCAGAGTCACACAACTAGTGTCAAGTGTCTGAGGCCAGATTTGAACTCAGGTCCTCCTGAATCCAGAGCCGGTGCTTTACCCACTACGCCACCAAGCTGCCTCCAATTTTTTTTCGTTCCCTTTCTTTCTTTTTTGTGGGGCAATGAGCACATAATAGCTTTTAATGGTGGGAATTTTTTGTCTTGGTGTATTGAGTATTGAGTTATTCTGAGATATCAGGCTGGAGACCTGCAAGTTTTCAGTGTTTCCAAATTGTTCTGATCCACGGCAAAATCTAATTTCTGACCTTCTTGTCTCAACTCTAAAAGTTCCTGATTTAGATTTGGATCTGTGCAACATGCCTGTGGGCTTGCTCCACTTGGAGTTACAGTGGACTGTTTTTTGGACCTAATCACTGTCAGTGAGCTGGAAAGTTTAGAGTGACAAAACTACAAGCTTCCCTTTGGTCTGGGATTCTTGACCTAGTTATTACATAGCAGGCTTCAGACAGTCCTAGAAGGTAGAACTGAGACCTCACTCTATTCTGCTGTTTGCTTCTGAACTTGTTTCTTGTCTCTCTGTAGTCTATAGTATGCAATCCCTTCTCACCCTCAAATGCCACCCTTAGGCACAGTGCCCCTTCTTCAGTCAGCTGTGAATCTATAACCTAGAATTGCATAACAAGCTGCCATTTGGTATACATTCCTGCCCCTTACACAAGCCTGGGTCTCTCTTTTTTGCCTCTCCCTATGCTGTAATTCTCTGTATGACATTGTTGGCCAGACATCTTTCCCCAGTGTCTGAAGACCTCTTGTTCTATCTCTCTCTGTTGATCTTTGCTGGAAAAATGATTCGCTGTGATTTTTTTCTTGGATTTCCCAATCAGGACTTTATCTGGTGCATTTCTGCTTGCTTCACTTTACATCATATCAATTCATATATGTGTTTCCATACTTTCCTGCATTCATCACGTTAATCATTTCTTATATCACAATAATATTCCATTATATTTACATACTAAGTCAACACTTAGCCATTCCCCATTTGATGGGCTCTTATTTTGTTTTTAGTTCTTTGCTACCACAAAAGTACTGTTTTACATATAAAATATGTATGTGTACATATATATGTATATATACATACATATATGTGTGTGCATATACTTCTCTTTCTTTTTTCTTTCTTTCTTTCTTTCTTTTATTACCTTTTTTCTTGGTGAGGCAATTGGGGTTAAGTGACTTGCTCAGGGTCACACAGCCAGTAAGTGTTAAGTGTCTGAGGTCAGATTTGAACTCAGGTCCTTCTGAATCCAGGGCCAGTGCTCTATCCACTGTGCCACCTAGCTTCCCCCTCTTTCTTTCTTCCTTCCTTCCTTCCTTCCTTCCTTCCTTCCTTCCTTCCTTCCTTCCTTCCTCCCTCCCTCTCTTTCTTTCTTTCTTTCTTTCTTTCTTTCTTTCTTTCTTTCTTTCTTTCTTTCTTTCTTTCTTTCTTTCTTTCTTTCTTTCTTTCTTTCTTTCTTTCCTTCCTTGCCTTCCTCCCTTTCCCTTCTTTCTTCTTTTTTAAGCAATGACCTCCTTGGTATACATGTCTAGCAGGATAATCTCTGGGTCAAAGGGTATGGTCATTTTAGCCAGTTGGTGTAATTTTAAATTTTTTTCTTGGCCTGAGTAAACATTGCTCAACACTATTTTTTCTCTTTTTCTCCTTGTCTTGTTTTCAATTTAACCTTAATCTACCTTTGTACAAAGACCATCTCTTTCCCAAGGGTAGGGAGGAAAAGGAGACACTTAAAGTCTTGGCACTAGTCTGCAACTCCTGGAGCCTGGACTAGTCTGTGCCTCTGACACCATAGAAATATTCTGTCTTAGCCTCTGGCAACAAGGAGAATCCTAGGCTCTGGATCTTACTTCCTGTACCCTGGATTTCTCAAAGAAATTGACCACAGCAGCTCCAGAGCACATTAGGAGAGGAGGAAAGTACGGTCAAGAGTTCCTCCACCCCACTCTCCTCCCTTTCTGGTAGATCCTCATAGCCTGGCCTAGGAAGTGGGTTTCTCCCTACCTCTGTTCGTGACCCACTTCCCATTGGTTAGTTTTGGTGGCAGCATTTCTTCTTTGACAAGTCCTCTTTGGGAAGGCAATTGAGTATAGGAGTAGTGGCTCAATATTTGACCCTTAAAGCAGTAACTATTGGTCATATTCCATTCTCACTTACCTTAGGGCCTAGAAGTGAGGTAGAATTTCTCTACTGCTGATATAGGGAGGTCGGAGATGGAGGAAATATAGTACTTTGCATCCTAAAACATTGTTTATAGGTCCCACCTGTAAATTCTAATGTATAGTATTGTGGTAACATACACCATCATGGTATTTACAAGTCCCACCATGGAGAAGATAAGAATCATTTGCTGGGAGAGTCTTAAATCTGGGGAGAGGCAGAATTGCCCCCACATTCCCTTCTTTAGAAACTTTCCAGGCAGTAAAATGCCCCACCTACTCCCTCTTGCCCCTGACTCTTCCCATAGAAGTCCCTGGCTCTCTTTAGTAACCAAACAAATCCTACCTGATCTTGTTATACTGGGCTAGAGTCTCCCTTAGAGACATCTACGTGGATGAATTTCTCTTTGTCTTTCTGTATCACTCTGGGTATTTAACTATAAGTACATGAAAACACCAAAATGGGAATTGCAGTTATCCATGATACAATGATTTTGTATCTGATGGTGGCACTAAGGGATATTTTGGGGGAAAACAGCCAGGATATGATCCTCAAAAGGTTAAGATCCTGGTTCAAACATCCATAACTTTTCTTAATAAGGAGTATGTAATGTAAAATTCACTGGACTAGGTATAGGCTGGAGCCCTGGGTTCAAATCCTTCCTCAGATATCCAGTTGATTGATATAACTGATTGATATGAAAAGGCAGCTGGGTGGTATGATGGATGGAGCAATGAACCTGAAGTCAGGATAGACCTGAGTTTAAACCCAATCTCAGACACTTACTAGCTGGGTAACCCTAAGCAAGTCACTTAACCTATGGCTGACTCAGTTTCCTCATAAATTGGAGAGAATAATAGTACCTACCTCTCCAGGGTTGTTGTGAGGATAAAATGCTTTATAAAACTTAAAGTGATATATAAATGCCAACTATTATTATATATGAAAAATTCTACATATCTTTGAGTGCCATATTAATGTCAGTTATTAAAATTAAGAAATATAATAACAGTCCCTTAATAGCTATCCATCTGGCATTGTCAAGGAATAAGACTTTCCCTATAAACAGATTTTTATAGATGATTATCCAAAATTTGATTGTATTTTAATAACCATTGTGTCTCTGACATTTTAAAATGCATTACTTACTCCCTGACTCCTTAAATAGAGTACTGTGTAAATATGAAGTATTATTTGATGTTTTCTGGATGACTCAGGAGAACCATTATGCTAAGTTCTAAATCAGAGATACCCTCAAAGCTTAGTGAGATGTGGAGGTCTGTTATCACTACAATTTCCAGACTGTTATGCCTTTTGAGTTCATAGTGTAGCACATGCTCTGGGCTCAGTCCCCTGAGGGCAGCTGCCTATTCCTCTCAGAGTTAGGCTGGGGATGGGTTTTCTAGCACAGTCATTCATGAGCCCCAACTGATGTACTCCCCATTGATTATCAATTTGGTAGACAGTGTTAAATCTCTTTTTATAAGGGGGATTTAATAAGATGGTATAGTAAAAAGATCTTTTCTTGATATGGTAAGCAATATCTATCTAAAACTAAGAGCTAGCAATTATCTGTAATGGAGAAATGCTAGAGGTCTTTCCAGTAAGGAACCTAGAGCTGAATCATACTTTTAGGAAACCTAGGGCTGGAGAGCAAAAGTTAGGGGTGGAATTAAAAACTATGTCTCCTGATTTCACAGGCTAATTCATTTTCCAAATATAGCAGGTTCGAAAACCAAGGTGCCTAAAGTAGGTCAAATTAATCATTATTCTATTTTGTTTATCTCAACTCTGAGGCAAGAACCTATTGTATTGTGGAAAACACACTGGGTTTGCAGTCAGTGAATGAATGAAAAAAAAATTTATGAAGGACTTACCCTTTGCCAGGAACTGTGCTAAACTCTAGAAGTACAAATATAAAAAGAGAGACAAGTGTCTACCTTCCAGTAACTTGTCTTCTGATAGGGAAAAGCAATGCATATAGGAATCGTGCTGGTGAGGGAAGGGAATTTTCATCTGAGAAGTCATTGGGATATCATTGATAGGATTGCCACAGGGCCACAATTGACCTGCCCTTTACAGAAGTAATGATAACATTGATTTGATTACTGTGGCAGATAACAAAAGGACCTGACTGGCTAGATGAATGGGATATAAAATTACTTTGGTATTTTGGATCAGCTTGGTACTTTGGATCAGCTAGTAGCCATAGTGGGCTAAACAGGCTAGTTTGCACTCTCTTAGTCCCCAATCACCTGAACTAGGAAGTTGCTTCTCTCTTTAACTCCTCCCCACCACCATAAGGGAGACAGAATTGAGTGACTTCCTCCCTCACCTGTCATAGAGACAGGGGAAAGAAGGTATGTGGCTAAGAGCACACATTGTCTCACCATCTGATATTCTTGGCAGTCTTTCCGACACCCCACAGCTCCAATTGCCTCCAAGATGCAACGAAATCTGAAGAGGAAGTCTGGAAGGGAAAGGACAGGGGAACGGCAGATATCTAAAACAAACCTTGCTTGTCTCTGCCCATGGCTCTCCCTATTGTTTGGACAATTTTCCTCATCCCAGAAACCTTAAAGGTCAAATGCAAAATGTCACCAAAATGGTAAATACTGGAGCAGAATCTATTATCTATTTCTGGAGTTTGACAGTTCTTCAACAATGCTCTCCAGATAGAGAATCCATGAATTATGGTTTGGGGAAATGGATGCTGAGTTCAGGGAACATCAAATTGTCCCTGTTTGGGTATAATATAGAGTAAATAAAGGGTGGTGGTGTGAAATAAATCTGGAAAGGTAAGTACCAGATTGGAACTAGAGAATGGAGGGATTTCAGCAATTGATTAAGAGCTTGGAGGTTTTTTTATCCTAAATCTATTAAGGGACTTTTGAAAGTTTTTAAACAGATGATGGTTAGATTTATTCATCAAGAAAATTATTTTTGGCAATTCTAAAGAGGATGGATGAGAGAGGAAAGAGGCTAGAAGCAAGAAGAACAATTTGGAAATATTATGATAATCCAGTCAAGATGTCATGAGGAACTAGGAGAAAAGCCATGTAAGTGGAGAGAAGGGGAAGATTGTGAGAAATTTTATGGAGATAAAATCAAATAAGATTTGGCAGGTGATTAAATGTGGACCACAATGGAAGAGTCAAAGATAATTCTAAACCTGGATGGAAGGATAGTAGTACTTTGGAAATAAATAGCAGTTAGGAGAAGGGGAGGTTTTAAGGGGAAGATAATAAATTCCATTTTGGATATTTAAGGTGTCATTGGGAAATGAGGTGGTAAGGTTCAACAGAAAGGTGTTGTGTGACTGAATGTCAGGAGAAAAATTAGAACTAGGTATACAGATTTGGGAGTTTGGGGGGCAGCTAGGTGGTGCAGTGGATAAAGCACCAGCCCTGGATTCAGGAGGACCTGAATTCAAATCCGGCCTCAGACACTTGACACTAGCTGTGTGACCTTGGGCTTAACCCTCATTGCCCCCCCCCCAAAAAAAAACCCAGATTTGGGAGTTTTTGCATATTAATAAGTCATTAAGCATTTATTAAGCACTTGCTATGTGCCAGGTGCCAGAGATACAAAGACAAAAATGAGATAATCCCTGCCTTCAAGAATTAGGATTCCTGAAACATTTTCTTGTCTAATGGCTATGGCTAGCATTCTTAGAACTACAGTGTATGTCAGATAATAGAGTTGACAGTGTACATCTTTGCATTACTCCTGATCTTACTGGAAAGACCTCTAGCATTTCTCCATTACAGATAATTGCTAGCTCTTAGTTTTAGATAGATATTGCTTACCATATCAAGAAAAGATCTTTTTACTTTGTTTTTTAATTTAAAAAATAGATGTCATGTTTTGTCATTCTTTTTCTAAATCTATTGATATGGCCATGTGATTTTGATTGTTTTTAATATGTTTTTTATATTGATGGTTTTCCTAATATTGAACCTATCATACGTTGTCTTTGTATAAAGTCCACCTTCATATTGTGGTGGCTTTTTTGTTAATATTTTTTAATAGTTTTGCATCTGTATTCATTAGAAATATTTGTACTTTCTTCTATTTGTTCTCTATTTCTGACTTGTTTCCTCCTACTTTAGAAATATTTATCTAAAACTTTCTTTCTCTATTTATTAGTCCCTATATTTGTCTCATGGAAGGAGCTTAATAGGGTCCTTTTCTCTATTTTTTTTTTTGCAAATAACTTATAGAGTAATATAATTAATTATTCATTGAATAGTTGATAGAACTTACTTATAAATTCATCTGATTATCAGGGTATTTTTTTCCTATGATTGGGTTATTCAATTTCTTTATTTCTTATTCTATTTATCTGAGTGTTTTATGATCCTCTGACCTTATATTTTTATAAGTATTCATCTATTTCATCTACCATTTGTTCTGACTTTTATAATTAGGAAAAATTATTTCTAATAATTTCATTTGTTTCATTTGCTTGAAGTCGTCTTTTCATTCTTTAAATAGAGCAATTTAGTTTCTTCTCAACTTTTAAAAAGTTTAATTAGCTAAAGGTTTATATATTCATTTTCCATCAAAAAAAATCTCCTAGTTTTAGAACATTGTACACAGTAACAGTAACATTATGTGATGAACAATGGTGATAGACTTAGCTCTTCTCAGCAGTGCAATGATCCAAAACAATTTCAAAGAACTCAGGATAGAAAATGTTCTCAACATCCAGAAAAAAGGATTATGATTATGAATGCAGATTGAACCATGCTGTTTCTACTTTGGGGCTGTTTTTTCCCCCTTCTTTTTTGAGTTTTTTCCCTTGTGCTCTAATTCTTCTTTCACAAGATGACTAATGCAGAAATATGTTTAATGTGATTGCACATAAATAACCTATATAGGATTGCTTTCTGTCTTGGGGAGGAGGGAGGGAAAGGAGGGTGGGAGTAAAATGTGGAACTAAAAATTCTATGAAAACAAATGTTGAAAACTATCCTTATATGTAACTGGAAAATAATAAAGTACTTTTGTTTATTTTAAAAATCTTCTAGTTTTATTAATTCAGTGGTCTTTTCTTTCAATTTTATATCTTTGATTTTTTCTGAATTGAATTTTTAAAAAATTTAGCTGGGATTTTTTGATTTCTTGTTTTACTGGTTTTTGGGGGTTGATATATGCTTAATTGATCCCTTTTCACTGAATCTCAATGATCTCTCTATCTCTGTCTTTCTGTCTCTCTGTCTTTTTCTCCCTTTTTTTCTTTTGTTGATGAAAATCTTAAGAAACAGAAAAATTTCCCTCAAGTATTGCTTTGATTGCAATCCAAAAGTTTTGGCATGTTGTCTCATTGTTTCCATTTTAATAAGATTATCTATTGTTTTTATAATTTGACGTTTGGCCCACATATTTTTAGGATTGTATTATTTAATCTCCTTTTAAATTTGAATCCTTTCTTCAAATTTCCTTTATTGATTATAATTTTATTGTCTTGTAGTCAGTCATTAAAGAATGTGCTTAATATTTCTGCTTTTCTCCATTTGTTTATGAGGTTTTTATGCCTAACATATATTGGTGTTTTTTTGGTAAAGGTTCTATACACAGATGGGAAATAGGTTTCTTTTTCCATTCAATAATTGCCAGAGAACTATTATATGTTAATTTTCTGTAAACCCATCCAGGTACTTGACTTCTCTCTTTTATTTGGTTAGATTTATTCATGTATGAAAAGGACACATTGAGATCCTCAGTGATGTTTTTGCTGTGTGTGTTTGCTCCTCTTTTGCCTTCAGATTGGATTGAAGTTCATGAGATGTCCACTTTCTTCAGTCTGTTCCACATTAGTATATTATTCCTCCCATACATGGCAATTATGAGGGGTAGTAAGTTCCTCCCCCTTCTTCCTCCTTCCTTCCCCAGTGTATTTCTTTTTCCTTCCTAGTTATTTTCTATTAAAAGTTTATTTTTATCCTGTAGGATTTGATTCAGTTTTTCAGGGTAAATTATTCTTTTTTTTTGTTGTTAGCCTTTATCTTTTGTCTTTTGGTGAACAATTCCAGGACTTTTTCTCTTTTATTATACTCACATCATAGTCTTGTGTGGTCCTAACTATGGTACCTGGTCCTTGAACTCTTTTTTTTTTTTTTTTAGTGAGGCAATTGGGGTTAAGTGACTTGCCCAGGGTCACACAGCTAGTAAGTGTCTGAGGCCAGATTTGAACTCAGGTACTCCTGACTCCAGGGCCGGTGCTCTATCCACTGTGCCACCTAGCTGCCCCCTTGAACTCTTTTTTAACTTTTTTTGCAGTATTTTTTCTTTGACTGGTAAGCTCTCCCAAATATTTTCATTTTGAGGTTTCTTTCAGAAGGTAATTGGTGTATTATTCTATAGTTTCATTTTGCCTTGGATTCTAATAGATTTAACCTATTTTATGATTTCTTGAAATATGGCATTCTTGTTTTTTATTTGGTGCTGGTTTTTGTGGTGGGATAGGGGAGATCCTAGTGATTCTTAAATTGTCTTTCTTTAAACCTGTTTTCTAGGTCATTCATTATTTTTTATAGTGGATACTTTACAAATTCTTTCACTGACTTTTTGGCTTTGTTTATTTCTTAATTTTAAAAATTAGTATTTAATAATGAATTATTCAATAATGAGTGAGTTAATTGATTGATATTTCTTAATGTCTCATGTAATAATTGAGTTATATTTGTCCCATTATATATCCACTGCTTAGGTAAGGTTTTCCATATTCAACAGAATGTTGAATAATCTACTTATTCCCCTTTCATTTTTTTTCCTCAAGAACTTTTATTTTACTTTTTATCTCTTGCTTTATTTCTTCTAGCCACTCTGGGAGTCCTTGTGGCCAAGCCAGTCTCTTCTCTGAGGTTGTTCATGGTTGTTATAGGGTTTGTCTCTTCCTCTGAGTTTATGTCTTGGGCTTCTCTTAACCCAACTTGTTTCTTGATTGTATTTAGAGCTTTCTTCTCTTTACTCCTGCCTCAATTTGAGTTTCTGCATTAGTACTTTGTGCCAGTGCTAGGCTCTGCCTCTTTTCAAATCTTGGGTAGTCAAATCTCGATATAGTCAGACAATGTTTAGTTGTGTCCCCAGCATAGTCTGGATGACACTGCTGCTACAGTTCTGGACAGGGTATCTGGGACTAGCCTCTACCTCTGCTGAAATGTCGGTTTCTGCCTCCATCTCCTGGTGAGGATACTGTCTTTGATCATGTCTCTTTCTCCTTCTCTTTCTTTTTTTTTTTCTCCTTCTCTTTCAACAATCCTGAATCAGGAGTTGGCTCCCTTGAAGTAGGTGAGCACTGTACTGGTCTTGTCTCCTGCTGTTGCTCCAACCAGGGCACTGTCTTCCGAGTTTTCTTGGAGTGCCCTGACAAATAGCCTGGGAATTGAATTCAGAGTTTGATTATAAATTCACTTCCCTTTCCAATAAAATATGAAGGGAATTATCTGTCAGATGACCTTTCCCCAAAGGCTGAACATTTCAAGAACAGATGGTTCATAACTGGAAAGGCAGGAGGATGGAGTGAAAAGAATAATTGACACTTCTTATGTGATTTTGGACCAGTCACTTAACCTTCTTGGGTCTCGGTTTCTTCATCTGTAAAATGAGGGGGTTAGACAAGAGACTCTTTACAGTTCAAAAATCTATGATTTTCTTTTTAAAGACCTTTCTAACACTTACTTCCCTCATCTATAAAATAGGCATACTAACACTTGAATCACAATAAAAGGAAGAAAAATAAATCCTCATAATACATATACAATAACATGATATATGTAAAGCTCTTCCTTTATAAACCTTAAAGTGCTATATAAATACTTGTTTTTCTTCCTCCTCTTTTCCTTTCTCTTCCTCCTCCTCTTCCTCCTCTTCTTCTTCCTTTTTCTTTCTTCTTCCTTCTTTGTCCTTTTTCTTCTTCCTCTTCTTCCTCCTCCTTTTCCTCCCCTGGGCATTCTCTTGGATGAGTAAATAAATGTAGGGGATTGCTGTGCTGTTGGTGGGCAGGACAGCTTATTCAACTTGATTTTAGCGCCCTTTGTGTACTTTTTGTAAAGTCTCTCAAAGCTCCAAGGAATGTAGCCAGTTTTTCTTGCAGTTGTACATCCCTCTGGGCCTATACCTTGGGAGCTCCCAAATGTATACCTTGAATCACAGGAAGGGGCTCCACCCCTGTCTAAGTCATAGGGTGGAAAAGTAACCAGAAAGTCAGACAGGGAAGAGGGAGTAAAGGTGGCCCTGAGATTGGCAATGACAGAGATTAGCAATTAACAGTCCAGTGGGAGAGAACTGGTAGGGGAGAACACTTAGGGGAAGGGGGAAGGGAAGGGAAGGAAGGGCAAAACCAAGTATGATCAAAGCGAGGACAAAGTAGGTGGAGAAAACCTGGCTGGGGCCTAAACCAGAGAGCAACTCTTCCAGAGAGCCAAATAGGAAATCATGAACAAAACTGGAGGATAAAAAGTCCCAAACAAAACCTAAATTAAGTTGAGATGGAAGCCAGATATTCCCAAGGGCAATGATTTGAAATGAGAGGTTGGAGAATGAGTCCAAAGGTCCTGAACACGTGAGGAGCTTTACATGCAACATAGTCAGGACAATGGTATAGAAAGGGACAAGCATGAACAATTGGCAACTGACTGACTGATGACCTCAAGGAATCAGCTGAAGGGCATAGCACTGTGCAAAGACTACTCACTTTGGAATCAAAGGAACTAGGTTCAAATTCTTATTCTGATGCCTCAGTTTCCCTAACTGTAACATGAGGGGGTTTGGATGAGCTTTAAGGACAGGAGTGTACTAGAACCAGCTAGAATTTTAGGATGAGCACCTTGGAAATTGACAAACATACAAATCAAGGCTTGATTTATTGTTTTGTTGGTCATCTTAGGCTCAAAAAAGTGATGGAGAAAATGTTGATAATTCAAATTAAACTTTAAAATGTGTTTTATATACACCCCCCCCCTCCAGAAGCTGGTTGTTAAACATTTACCAACAAACTCCTCTCTGGCTTTAAGATTTCTTCAGACTCTAAATGGATAAGCCAATGATCGTATGCTTTTAGTATGCTAGCCACATACTCTCTTTGCTCAGCTGCACCTGCCTTAATGAGCCCTGCAGGGCACCAATAATACCTTCATGCTAGAATCTAAGCAGCTACAGGTTAAGACTATCAAGAAATGGAAAAACAAAAACAAACAAAATGGGACCTTCAAGGGTTTGTCTCTACCAGAGAGGGCTAGAGGTAATGGAAGTGGATTAGTAGGTTAGATGGAAGCATGGAAGAGGCTAAATCCAGAGAACTCAGTGCAAATAGTAGGATTCTAGCACATGGCTTAGGTGTAAGTAAGTGGGGCACAGGATTTTGGAGGTCAAAGATATTGGCAGTCAGCCCATCAACCACCGTTTATTAAATACCTATTATGTATGCATCAGGTGGCATACATGGCAGCTAGATGGTACAGTGGATAGAGTGCTAGGTCTGGAGTCAGGAGGACCTGAGTTCTAATCCAGCCTCAGATACTCACTATTTGTGTGACCTTGGGCAAGTCAATTTTTTGCCTCAGTTTCCTCATCTGTCAAATGAGCTGGAAAAGGAAATGGCAAAGCATTCCAGTATCTTTGCCAAGAAAAGCCCAAATGGGGTCATGACTGAAAACAATAAACAACAACATATATCAGGTGCTAGGGATACAGTAAATACAAGAATAAGACAAGCCCTAAAGAAGCTAACATGCTACTGAAGGATAGAATATATTCACAGAGAGGTAAATACAAAATATACTTTTTAAAAAGACACAGTACTTGAGGGGTAGGTAGGTGGCACAGTAGATAGAATGCAGGGCCTGAGGTCAGGAAGACTCATCTTCCTGAGTTCAAATCTGACCTCAGACACTTAGTAATTGTGTGACTCTGGGCAAGCCACAGCCCCTTTTTCCTCAGTTTCCTCATCTGTCAAATGAGCTGGAGAAGGAAATGGCAAACCACTCCAATATCTTTGCCAAGAAAACCCCAAATGGAGTTATAAAGAGTCAGACACAACTAAACAACAAAGGCATTAAAACCTACATGAGGGGCAGCTAGGTGGTACAGCACCAGCTCTGGATTCAGGAGGACCTGAGTTCAAATCTGGCCCCAGACACTTGACACTTACTAGCTGTGTGACCCCGGGCAAGTCACTTTACCCTCATTGCCCTACAAAAACAAAAAACCCTACATGAGATATTTTGATTGGAGCTAGGGATTTCAAAGGCAGAGATAAAGAGGGAGAGCATGGCACTGTCCATGTATGGGGCCAGCCAACCTGTGCAAAGGTCCTGAGGTGGGAGGTGATGTTTAAAAGATAGATGTATAATGGGACTTTGAACCCCATGAAGCACAAATAAGGATCAGCCTTTATAAAGGCCATCCCATAGAACAGATGCTGAGTTGCCCTAGTCATCTTGTTTTTAAGGTTCACTGGGTGAGTCTTCCTCCTGGCTTAGTGACTAATCATCCTCTGATAGGACAAACAGACTTAGTTCAAAAGAAAGAATACAAATTCAGATGAGCCCAAACTCATGAAAAATGTAATTTCTGTGATTATCTCTTTTAATTGGATCTATTTTTGCTTTTGCTTTGTATGAGATCACGATTGCTACCCCTGCCTTTTTTTTTTTTACTTCAGCAGAAGTATACTAGATTCTGCTCCAGCCCCTTATTTTAACTTTGTGTGTGTCTTTCTGTTTCAAGTCTGTTTCTTGCAAACAACTTATTTTTGGATTCTACTTTCTAATTCAGTCAGTAAACTGCTTCCCATTTCATGGGTGAGTTCATCTCTTTCACATACATTCACAGTTATGATTTTTTTCCTAATTATTCTCTCTTTTTTTATGCTGTTCTTCCTCAAAAGTCTGTTTTGCTTCTGACCCCTATCTTCCCTAATCTGACCTCCCTTTTTATACCCCTATGCTTTTCTCTTATTCCCTTCCCCTCCTATTTCCCTATTAGATAAGATAGATTTCTGTAACCAACTGAGTGGGACAAGCCTGACAAGTTCTCCTTACCTTTTCCTGTCCCCTTACCATTTCTTGACTGAGAGCTCCTGAAGCTGCTGCTGCAAAGCTACAAAGCCTTCAAAGCCCCACAACTAGTGTTGCTGGATGCACTCTGAGCCAGCCCCTGCCCTAGTGTTATAGACTTCTCCTGCTGATCTCCTAAGCTGTTTTAGGCTTGAAAAATGTCTCACTATGACCTTTTGTTGACTCTACTCTCCAAAATTTGATTTGAGGTGTTATTTTAAAGTTGTTTGGAGGGGACTGTTGAAAGAGTTCCACTGGGTTGCTGCCTCTATTCTGCCATTTTGGCTCTATTCCACCCATTACATTTTTTAAAAAATTAACATTTTTTTAAAAATTTTGAGTTCCAAATTCTATCCTTCCCTCCAACCTCTCAAGAAAGCAAGCAATATGATCTCAATTTTACATGTCAAGTCATGCAAACATATTTCCACATTAACCATTTTGCAACAGAAAACACACAAAAACAAGAAAAAAAGTGAAAAAAGTATGCTTCCAATCTGTACTCATTGTTTGTCAGCTCTCTATTTGGAGGTGGATAGCATTTTTCATCATGAATCCTTTGGAATTGCCTTGCATCATTGTCTTGATCAGAGTAGCTAAGCCTTTCATAGTTGATCATCATTACAATATTGGTATTATTATGTACAATGTTCTCTTGGTTCTGCCCACTTCACTTTGCTTCAGTTGATGTAAGACTTCCTAGGTTTTTCTGAAACCATCATACTTGTCATTTCTTATAGCACGATTGTCTTCTATCACAATTGTATTTCACTTGTTCAGCCATTCCCCAACTGATGGACATATTAGGGTTTGTTTTAACAGGGCATCACTGACAGTGAATATAGCACTCACCCAGAAGGAGTTGGGCAGTTCTCTGAAGGATAGCCCTGTGATGCTGCATGTTGTGTTTGATGAAGGATATATGACTCCTGAAAAGGAGGAGAGAGAGAGAGAGCGAGAGAGCGAGAGCGAGAGCGAGAGCGAGAGAGAGAGAGAGAGAGAGAGAGAAGGAAAGGGAAAGCACAGACTTGAATTGCTGATAGACCCAAGAAGCACAGGCGTGTGAGGAAATCTGGCACCCCAACAAGTCTTTTGATTCCCAGTACCTGTATCCACAGAGATCCCTAACAGTGGCCTTCTAGAGTATGATCATCCTATCCTAGGGTGAGATGAGATTTCATCTCCCTCTGGAGTCAGAGTCCCCCTGTCTCTGAAACATTCTATCACCCAAACTAATCTGTATAACTTCCTCAATTACTGTGTTGCTTCTTGCTTTGATAAATATGTTTATTCTTTATTCATCAAAGTCCTTTGTATTTATATTTCCTGTTTTGTGTCCAGGACGTTCTGCTCCTTCCTAGCTTGGTATTATCGCTTCTTTTTTGCCCAAGAGCCTGGAAAGGGAGGGTATCTTAAGGATATAATCTAGCCTCTTCCCTATTCCCCATCCCATGCTGTTCCATGTATATTATCAGGGATTACAAGAATCCTCCCCTTATATGATAGCAGGAGGTGGGGTGGGGTGGGCGGGGACTGAATCTCAGGTGAAAGTCAGGGAAAGGGTGGCTTACCCTCGTGGTTTGTGCAGTACTACATCCTCTCTGGCTGTCTTGGAGTAGGAGAGGTGGCCAAAGAAACTGGGTGAGGCAACTGGGTAAGAGAGCCAGGCCAGGTGATCTTGGTCCCAATAAACTGACTTTCTCTTTGAAGTTCTACAGACATTAGGAGCTGCAGCTCATCACCCACTGGCAAACTCAGCTATCTTAAAGGACCCACGGACATTGAACTCATTTCTAAGACAGTGGGGCAGTGCTTTGATGACATAGCCCAGAAGTTTCCAGATCGAGAAGGCATAGTTGTCTTACACCAGAATATCAGGAAGACATTTGCTCAGTTTAAGGAGGAGGTAGGCTCTGACATATGATCCTTGAACCTAAGCCCAGGGCTGTGGTTGACCTGGCCACAGCTAGGAATTCAATAGTGGGAAGGGGGGATTGGAATAGGTACCAAGCTCTGAGAACTTCTTGTGAACCCTAAGCTCCTCTATTGCTTGCACTCCCTGTATCCCAGGTCATGGTAAAGTGGGGATGGGGAGGCAGAGATGTGCTGGAGCCAGCTCAGACTTGATTATTAAAATTTCAGTGAGTAATTTATACCTCAGAAATTGGCAAATGCTACAAATCAGGGCTTGATTTATTAGTTTGTTGATTGTCAAAACTTAAGAGAGCTATAGAGAAAATATTAGTAATAAAACATAAAGTTAAAGCTGTGTCATGGGCACATTGTTTTTCTTGGAAAATCTGTTGTTAAACATTTAACAGCAAGCTTCTGAGGGTAGACGAGCATCAAGAAGGAAGTGTAAAGGGCCACTTGGTTTGAGGGGACTGATGGATTGCTGGTACCTCGTCTGTTTCAGGTGGAAATCGCTGCCTTAGGGCTTCTCAACATTGGCCTCAAAAAGGGGGACCGGCTCGGCATGTGGGGCCCTAACTCCTACGAATGGGTGTTGATGCAAATAGCCACTGCACAGGCTGGCATCATCCTGGTGAGGAAGGGGCACAACCAGGGTGAGTGTCCTGGAGGGGAGGAGGATGCTGGAGGATGAGATGGACAGTCGAGAAGGTTAGGAAAGCTCCAACAAAAGCAGCATTTGGCACAACCTGGAGAATGCTCAACTGGGAGACCTGGGTTCATATCCAAGATCTGAAATGGATTTGCTTTGTGACCTTGGGCAAGTCCCTTCTCGGGCTTTAACCTCCTCTTTGCTAAAGGGAGGAGTTGGACTAGTTCAAAGCTTCTTAAACTGTGGGTCATGACCCCATATGGGGTCCCATAACTGAATTAGGGGTTTACAAAAAATTTGACAATGGTAAAAGGCTATGTATAAGGGGCAGCTAGGTGGCACAGTGGATAGAGCACTGGCCTTGGAGTCGGGAGTACCTGAGTTCAAATCCAGCCTCAGACACTTAACACTTACTAGCTGTGTGACCCTGGGCAAGTCACTTAACCCCAATTGCCTCACTAAAAAAAAAATAAAAATTTAAAAAAAGGCTATGTATATCCATATTACATACCTATATACCCGGGGTCACATAAAAATTTCTTGGGTGAAGAGGGGTCACGAGTGGAAACAATTTTAAAAGCCCTGGACTAGACACTCTCTCAGGTTCCTTCCAGTTCTAACGTTATGTGATTATGCGATGACATTGTTGGGCATGAGACTTCACCAGTGGCTACAGGTCTCAGACCTTGTTCTGGGTCTGGCCATTTTGACACAAAAGGGTTCAAATCTTGGAGATGCAGGTGTTCTGTGGGGGCACAGGAGAAGGGAAGAGTGAATGATCTATGTCTTTGCTTGGGGAAGGATGGGGACAGACAGCCTCTGTAGCTCCACAACAGCTAACCTTTCTGGGTTGTCTTCTCATCAGGTTTCTGTGAACCCTGCCTACCAGTCCCAAGAGCTAAAGTTTTGTCTCAGAAAGGTACAAGCCCATTGGGGATGATGTCAGGGAAGGGGGGAGCTCTCTGGGAGCAAGGAGGGGGCAAGGATAGGTACAGAGCTCTGGTTATGATTCCTGCCCCTGAAGCAGAGGGGCAGCACATCTCAGCTGGTGTCAGTGTCTCATGGGGCAAGTTTGTGCCCCTGGTCCATTGATGCCTTCAGACCTCATGGAGTAATTTAAAAGGAGTAACAGGTAGCCTCTTTTTAGTCTGATGACTAGAAAGTGGGAGAGGGGAGTCCAGTTTCAGGGAGGCATCCACAGTTTGGAGTGGAAAGGACTGAAAGTCAAAGGGCCTGGATTTGAATCTCTGTTGCTTATTCCCTGGGAGACCTTAGGCAAGTTACTTGCCCCCATGGGCCTCAATTACATATGTCAAATGAGGGTATTAGACTAGGTTATCCTTAAAATTAATTCCTGCTCTATATTCAGTCAGCCTCTCCTGAAACGTTGTCAGGTGAGAAACAAGACTGAGCATCTTGGGGAGCCCTGTGGGGTAGGAATAAGACTTGACTGGGTGGCAGCTGGATGAGGGCATGGAGGCTGGGGAGGTTGTTTATGGTATAGAGGAAGGGTTGGTGCCCTCTACCACTGGGTAGCCCTAGCACCAAACCTAGGGCTTCCCAGGGACTCAGCATGATGTGGATATGGGGTTTACCTCCTCAGGTGGGCTGCAAAGCCATTGTCTTCCCCACCAAGTTCAAGACACAGAATTATTACAATATTCTGAAGCAGATCTGCCCAGAGCTCGATACATGCAGCCCAGGGGCATTAAGGAGCAAAAAGTAGGTGTCGTATAGATGGAAGGGAGAGGGGAGGACAGAGGGTGGGAGGCTTGTTGGTCACTAACACTATGATCCCAAGCTCCAAGGCAGGCCAACCCCCTTCCTACTGAGCCCTTGATCCCCACAAGATTCACCCTCCAACAAAGAATGGGGCTGGGGAGTCTTCTGTGGTCCCACCCATCCCAGACTCACCAGAATCTCACTAGTCCTCCCTTACCCTCCCTTGGCACAGGCTTCCAGACCTGACCACAGTCATCATGCTGGACTCCAAATTGCCCGGAACTCTACACATGAATGAAGTATTACAGGCTGGGAAAGCTGCCCAGCTGAGCCAGCTGAGGGACATCCAGAAATCATTGTCCTGCCATGAACCCATCAACATCCAGTTCACCTCGGTAGGACAAAGGGTCTGGGAGCCTCAAGCCCAGTGCCTCCCAGCCCCAGGCATATGATCTTTGTTGAGGACCACTTTCCTGGGGGCTAGGAGATCAAGGAATCCGGGGTGGGCATTGTCCCCTTGCCAGGCAACCAAGAATGATGTCCTAGGGCTTGGACCACTTCTACTCTCTCTTAGTTACCCTCCCCAGAAAGGATGTACACGGTGCTGCTCTTTGAAATGCACATCCACTCCATTGCCTTCTGGGGAAGCCCCGCACTTGACATGGGGGTGACATTCTAGAAAACACCTTCCTTATCTCTGGGATAGGGAGGCTGACAAGAGCTTTGTGTTGCCAGGGAACAACTGGAAACCCTAAGGGAGCCACGCTTTCTCACCACAACATTGTTAACAATGCCAACATGATAGGGGCCCGGCTGAATCTTCTCAACAAGGTAAAGAGTAGGAAGGAGAGGTGATTGGAGAAGAGATGAGGGAGCTTTTTAGTGTTTGTGAGTGGGGATCCCAGAGCAGTATTTGGGGTGGTTAGGAGGAGGGAAGGTGAGGAGGTCAATGGGGCAGGTTAGAAAGAATACTGGCTTTGGAGTCAGGGGTCCTGGGTTCAAATCTCAGCTCTATTGCTTATGTCCAAGCCACTTAATCTACCTAAAACTCAACTTCCTCAGCTGGGTTGGAGTAAATTATTTGCATGGTCCCTTCTGACTCTTAAGTCTGTGATCCTAGGATGGAATCGAGCAGTATCCTGAACTGGGGCAGCTAGGTGGCGCAGTGGATAAAGCACCAGCCCTGGATTCAGGAGGACCTGAGTTCAAATCTGGCCTCAGACACTTGACACTTACTAGCTGTGTGACCCTGGGCAAGTCACTTAACCCCAATTGCCCCACCAAAAAAATAAAATAAAATAAAAAAGCAGTGTCCTGAACTGCAGTTTCTAACTAATGGGAAAGGTTTCTAGGTGCTTAGCCCTAGCCTTGGGCCCCAGGGCCTAACTTTACTCTTCTCTCTATCTGGGACTCCAGGAGCCCCGGCTGGTCCTTCCTAGCCCCCTGTACCATTGCCTGGGTTCTGTTGGGGGCACGATGGTGTCCTTAATGTATGGTGTCACTCTCATCTTGTCATCTCCGAGTTTTGAGGGCAAGAGGGCGCTGGAAGCTGTCAAACAAGAGAGGTGGGCATCTGAGGCCATGCCTCTCCATTTCCTACCCCATGACCCATCCTTAGAGCAGATCTGTTCTCCTTTCCCATTGACCCTGTTTACTGGAGCCCCTCTGGCTTGTTAATATCAGCGCATTCCTGCCCTGCCTTCCTTGGGATTTCCTGCTTCTTCACCAAGGGCCCCTGGCTTGATGTGGGAGGGGACTTAAAGAGAGGTACGATCTTGGTCATCCATTATTCCCTATCCTTCCCCTAACCCATGGTCAGGCATGGTGACCCTTTTTCTCTTTTAACAATTAGATTTGGCACTGGGGGGTTCTGTATATTTCTGGTCATTTTAGGGAGCTAAAGAGAGATGTGGAAAATAAAGAGGAGGGTACCCCAACTTTCTGGTCTGATTCTAAGGTCATCTCCCTATACAGGGCCACAATGATCTATGGCACCCCTACGATGTTTGTTGACATGCTGAACCAACCTGATTTTTCCAGCTATGACCTTTCAACCCTTCGAGGAGGTTGGGGGTGGGGACCAACGGTTGGAGGGTACAGGGGTTGGGAGCCTTATCCTACTTTTATCCGGGATCACCCCCACTAAAGATAGGCCAATCTGGTTGGGCTGTAATGCTTATGGGAGGGATATCAGGGGGAGCAGCTATTGTCCAGAACCTCTTTTCCCCCAACTCTGGGAAGTACATGGTGCAAGAATATGGGGGAGGGTCCTGGGTCCCTTCCTTCCCTGGGATCCAGTCCATTAATAGTCCAATCAGTGGTAAGAAGGACCGTGTGGATGATAGACAGGTGCAGGGTTTGGTGGGGAAGAGGGAGGAGGGAAGAGGAGAGATTGAGTTGAGAGTGAGTGCTGTCTCCAATTCAGGTGTGATTGCAGGGTCCCTCTGCCCCCCAGAGCTCATCAAAGCCATCATCAAGAAGATGAACATGACGGAACTGACGGTGAGCCTTTCCAGGCCGGGATGAGATCCCTTGAGTTCTGGAATCTTTAATATGGACTTTGTAGGTGGGTGAGTGGGTGGCTAGACCAGGGCTGAGGGTGGACCCACTGGGCAGAGGGTAGGGGCTTGAGGGTGGTGTGGCAACCAGGGAGGTAAGGGGAAGATGGGCTATGTCTTCATATCCAATGCTTGAGCTGGAAAACGGACATAAAGAAAAATACAATTTGCTCCCTTAAAAGGATGGGAAAGTCACTGACACAGGTGAGAGATAAAGAAATATTATACATATGTATTTATATAAATCTAGGAAGGAGAAAAATATGACGTAGGGAGGGCCAGGTCTGCAAAGCACAGGTATCCTGCTGGAGATTCCCGAGGGCAGGGCCAAGGGGGAAGAGGCTCTGTCTCCATGGTAGGGCTGTAAAGAATTAAGGGTGAACCCTTTTGGTGGGGTGTGAGTAGAGAAAAAGAGGATTTCTGTTTCCAATTTCAGAGGACAGGTGATAAGGGAAGGATGGCAATAAATGTATGGGTTGATCATTCTGACCTTGGACTATCAGGGATAATCTGGAATAGAGAATGGAAAGGGTGGTTGCTGAAGAACTCTGGCCCAGAAGGCCATCCCACTGAATATCTAGGGATGGGTAGGTCTCTATCAGCATAGGGGGTAGGAGGAGAGGATAGAGTTGACTGGGAGTGGAGAGAGGAAATCAATAGTTTCTCTGGTGAGACACAGAGGTTGGTGAATGGGCCTGGCCAGATCAGAACCTGATGAGGGATGAGGAGCTATGATCAAAGTAAAAAGGGGCCAGGTACAGGGAACAGAGGCCAAAAAAAAAAAAATGGAAAGTCCTTAGAGAATTGTTTCAGAGGTGGAGCCCTCCCCAGAGAGACCTCCCAAGGGTGGACCCTCCCCCCACCTTTCCCTTCCCCCCAAAAGAGAGGGTTACCTATCCTTGAGTTATAACCCCTTGTCCAATAGGCCAATCACCCTCCGGTATCTTGGGTTACATTTCCCATTCTTTCCCCTCCCACTGGACCCAGCTCTTCCAACCCCATCAGGCCCTGCTTCCCAGTGATGGAAGTGAATGAGGGAGAGGGCTTTCTCATTAGTCCATGCCCAGTTCCACTCCCTCCCAAGCTTCATTACCTGTTTAATGGCGGTTGGCTTTCTTAGATCTCTTGGTGGGGAATTTGCAGCCTCGGAAGGCTGCTGTCTCCCGGATGTGTTGACCACGGAACTTAGTGGGAGATGCACATGTTGCATCAGGGCGTGAGGCCTTAGCCTCCAGCCACCTGGCAGGGCAGAGAAAGTAGGTGGGGGCCAGAACCAGAGTGTGCTGGCCTATACGAATGTTTCAAGATGCTGCTGGGGACATCGCCTCGGACCTTGTGTGTGGAGAAATGGAGAAGTGGGAGAGTCTCGAGTTTCTACTCTAGGGACCGAAGAGAGCAGATGAGTGGGGATATCTACTCCCCAAGGCAGGGTTTCCTTTCTAATCCAATCTTCTTCTGAGGGTGGAGGAGGAAAAGTGAGTTTCCCTTATTTCCCATCCCACCTTCCCTTGATCCAAGGCAAGAGTTTCATGCCTTTCCCCTAGGCCAGGAAGCGGAGGAAGCATCTTATCTAATCCCTAATATTTAGGGGCAAACTTCACCTTCGAAGACGATAGAGCTGGCAAGTGCACTTCCAGGGGTTGTTGGTCAGGGTCAGTGTCTCCAAACCATCAAAAGGGAAGCTAGAAGGAAGTTGGCTCAACCGGTTGTTCTCCAGGTGAACATGTTTTAGGGTGGTCACACCCAAGAAAGCACCATCAGAGAACTGAAGGGAAAGATACACAGTGGTTATTTGAATCTAGCGACAGCTGGTCCCCTTTCTCAGCGCCCTTAGATGTGGAGTCTGACTCTTCCCCCACCTATCATTGTCTTTGAGCTCAGAAGCATTTCTTACCACTACCTTTTTGCCCAATGCCAAATGGTATGGAGTTGGGGGTAAAGGCAAGGTGGTAAGCAGAGTCCATGCCTGAGCATCCAAGGCAAAACCTAGGGACTCTTCAGTGGTGACAAAAAAACGCACACATTTGAGATTTCCTTCATCGCTTATAGATTGTATCTGGATCTGTTCATGCTTACATCCCAGGCCCAACTCTCTTCTTGGCATCCCTCTCTAATCTAGCTGCTGCTTCCTATTCCCAGGTTAATGTTATCAGAGGCCCCAGACTCTCTGGGGATATGGAAATTGCAAAACCCTCCTATAAGGATGGGCTACCCAAGTTGTGAGTCTGCACTGAGGAGGAGCAGAGCAGCTTTAGGCTTGAGGGGAGGTGGGGTGAAATTCAGGTGAAGGGCATTAGGGGGCTTCTGAGGACCAGCAACCATTTCTACAAGTCACAAAGCTGCAAGAGCAGCTAGCTGCAATGGATACCCTCTCTCCAAATCTGGAAGCCCCATCCAGACCCTTCTCCCTCCCATATACCATGTGTTTCACAATATTTCAAGCTCCTACCCATCAGTTGTTAGTGTTGGAGTTTAGGACATTCCTGGCACTGAGACTTGTCCTGTTGAACACCCTCCCCATCTATCCTGATGCCTTTGCTTTCTCCACTCTGATGCTCTTACCAGGCAGGGCTGACACCGACCCAGCCTTTTCACCCGGCCCTCCTGGCCCCAGACTGAGTTTCCACCATTGCAAAGAGGTGCCTACAGGGCTCTTGGAGGTCTGGCCAAAGAACTTCATAGGTATCAGATTGACCAAAGCAGGGAGATAGCTCCTTGGTTCCAAAGGCTTGGAGACAACTGAGCATTTAGCTTTCACCAATGTCCCACTTACTTCAGTCCCCAATTTTGTACCCTGGGCCTTGAGTGATGAAGATTAAGGGAATATAGTGTCTTAAAGCAGGAAGGACCATCTAGTTAAGAATCAGTTCAGAATCTGTTTTTCTTACAGAAAGGGGTTTTCCAAGAAGGGTCACAGTCAATGGGTCATAGGCAGTGCTAAAGGAAACTGAGGCAAGTCCCAAGGCTTAGGGGCAATTAGTATGGTCTAGTGGGGGGAAAAAAACACCATTGGATTTAGAGTCAGAGAAGGTGCCTCAGTTCGAACCTTCCTTTTTACCCTTATATTAGCTAGGCGAGTCAATTAATCTATCTGAACCTCAGTTTTCTCATCTGTAAAATGGGCATAATAATGTTTGTTCCCACAGAATTGAGAGTTGTTGTGAGGACCAATTGAGATAATACTGGAACTATTATTATAATTATTAGTAGTATTATTGTTCATCTCTAGTGAGTACAGTGAAAGAATGATGGATATGAAATTAGGGGACCTGAGTTCAAATCTTGGGCCTCAGTTTCTTCAACTGTGAAATGAGAGAGTTGGACTAGATGACCTTGAAAGTCCCTTCCATCTCCAAATAGATGGATGACCATAGGTACTCAGATTTCATGTGCCAAGGGTTGAGTAGATGATGGTGTTTGTACTTCCTTGGGTACTGGGAACAAAGTGCCTAAAACTTTTGGGGAGGGAGTAGGGAATCCATGCCCCGACAGCTCCAATTATGGCAAAGTAGACACATAGAAATAGTTGAATTCCATGGAGCGGAGGGAGATATGCTAGCAAAGTGCTTCTCTGGAGTCCAAGGGATTTTTAGAGGCAAGGGAGATGTCTGCTCAGCACTTGTGCTCCCACTTTGGTTCTGCAGAGCAGGGATTCTGCTTTCTTGTCTCAGCCTCCCTGCCCTTGCCCTTCCCTCTCCACTCCACTCGCCACAGCCACAGCCCCACCAACACACACACACACACACACTCCCCTGCCCACAAGGAACAGGGTCTCTTTGTGGGATTGATTCAGCTTAGGTTCTGCAGAAGGGCTCATCAATAAACAAACCTCCCTTTATGGGGTTTTACAGGAGAAGGGGGGGAGGAGGGAGAGAAATCAGAGGGAAGGTTTCTTACCAAGGTCCAACTGAAAAGGACAGCCAATTGTGGAAGAGGGTTTGGGGTAGTGTGGCTAGCGTCTCAGGCTGGCTCCCCAAATTTTTATAACCAAGCGTCCTTGGAAGTAAATGCCCAAGAACTAAGGAGCTCTGACAATATGAGGGTAGAAAAGAAGAAATCACAGGCTGGGATGTCACCTTTCCCATAGATACTTGGATGCCAGCCTGGGAGATGGACAAACAGTAGAGTAGAACTATGGGACAGAGGGTGAGAAGGGATCCTGAACTCTGGATTACACAGCTCGTTAACTTGGTACCCCCAGGGCTGTGTCCAAGAGGTTTTGTGTCCCAGTTCTCTGCAAGGATAGAATGAGGCTGGGCAAAGGGGTTTGCTCACCTTCTCCAAGTTCATATTGTCCAGGATGAGGGTCTCCAGGTATCGTCCAAATGACTGAAAAGCTTGGTCTGGGATGACCTTAAGTGGGTTGTGAGACAATTTTAATTCCTCCACCACTCTCAGCTTGCTTAGGGCAGAAGTGGGGTAAGTGGACAGCTGATTCTTGTCCAGGTGAAATTTCGCAAGGTTCTCCACGTCGTCCAGGGCTCCAGGCTGCAGGCTGCTCAGGGCATTGTCCGACAGGTAGAGCCAGCGCAGGTCCTTGGCACCCTGGAAAGCTCCTGGGCGCAGCTCTCGAATCTTGTTGCTGCTCAGCTGAAGGATGAAGAGGTTGACTAGAGGGGAGAGCAATCCTCGAGGCAATTCGCTCACCTTGTTGTGGTCCAGGTAGAGGTAGGTGAGCTCCGTGAGGTCGTCAAAGGCGCCGTTGCGCAACACCCGAATGTCATTGTTGGACAGGTACAGGTAGATGAGCTGCTTGAGGCCTCGGAAGGCTCCGGCGGCCACTTCGCGTACCTGGCAGTGCTGGAGATGCAGGGAGACCAAGGCCGGGGTGGCTTTGAAGGAGTTAGCCGCCAGCACTGGGAAGTTGTTGCGCTGCAAGTTGAGCAGCCGGGTCTTCTCCGACACCTTGGGGATCTTGCGTAGCCCCACGTTGTCGCAGATGACGTGCTGTAGGTCCCCGCCGTGGCAGTGGCAGTTCTGGGGACAGGCGTGCAGGGAAGGCAGGAGGCCGACCAGCAGCAGGCAGATGCCGACCAGTAGGGCTGGGGGAGCCATGGTCGTTGGCGTGCGGAGTCGGAGGGATAAACTGGCGGGAGCTGAGTCTTGCAATCTGCTGAGGTTCCCGCCCTATATATGCAGGATCCCAGACCGCAGACGGCAGCAGGAGCCAACTTCCTACGTGGAGCTGTCGAGGTTTAACCCCCTCACGTCTGGAGATGCGTCTCCTCCCAGGATAGCGGGGAGCCTCAAGGACTCTGCCCAACTGTCCTGGTTCAGTTCATCTCCTGAAGCCCTTTGCCCTCTTTCTCTTTCCCATCCTACCCCACAACAGAGCTGGCGGTATGCCTCTTACTGAAAGGGATGGGGGTGGGATGCGACGGATCCTATATGCTTCTCAACGTACCCCGGATTCTTTCCTCTCCACATCCTGCCCTAGGTGAATCTTGAGCCAGGACCCGCTGGAGGGATGCAGATAGTGGGATGGTGCCGGGGCGTATTTCTGGGTCCAAGTCTTTGGTTGGAGAAGAGGGTGCGGCGAAAGGGCGTGTATTTCTGGGACTCTGGCTGAAGTTTGAGGTTTCTTCCCATCCCTCCTCCCCCTCCTCCTTCTCCTCCGCCTAGTCCCCCGGGCTTTGCTCGGCGCCTAAGACCCCGCAGGCATTGCTGTCGGACCTAGCGGTTCGAAGCTACCCACTGGGGAGCGCCAAGTTAATAGAGCCCTTGTGCAGCCCAGACCAAACGTGAGAGCGGCTTCAGTGTCCGGCTCCCCAGCTAGCCCGGGGCGGGACAAACCCCAGAGCCCGCCGCACCGCCTGGGCAGCCAGACTCTGCAGGGAACTCTGTTCCCTATCCTCCTCTCCAGTCTGTACCTTTCCCAGCTGTTTGCGGCTCTAGCCACTTTTTTCCGACAGCTGGATTTGGAAAAGCAGGAACTCCAGGGCTTGCTTTCACATGAGGATGGGCACACACAGAGCAGGTCAACTCAAATGACCGCTACGCGTGTGCAGAAAGACACAAATAAGGACTTCCACACCCACCACCCATCTCGCCACGGCTTGCAAATAAGCTAGAAACAAGGAAGCCACGAGGTGTTGCTTAGCCCCAGCGCAAGTGAGCGAGCGAGCGTTTTTTCGCCGCCACATCCTAAACCTAATCCTGGGATTTTTCTTCCCACTGGGTTCTTTTTAGAAGTGACTGGTCTGCGGGTAGCGAGAGTGGGTTTATTCCAGGAAATACCCGCCTGGATCCCGGCTATCTGTTGATGGGGAAGGGAACTGGAGGTGGGGGAGAGGGTGAGGTCTCTCCCTAGGCTTGTTTCTTGGGGAGCCTGGAAAGGGTTAACAAGAGTCCGACCGGGTCAGGCGGCGGGATGCTGAGTTCCACTCGGGATGGGAAAGGAGCCCTCTACTCACCCTCCCCAATTCCCTACCAGTCCCCAAGGTCTCCCTGTGCTTTGCCAGCCGCTGTGTCCGGATTCCTACGGGCAGGGGAGCGGCTGTCGGCTCGGTCTGGGGTGGCGGGTGGGGGGGCAACGTATCTAGCTCCAGGCCAAGCTCCAGACTGACTGGCAGGGGGGCACAGCTAGGAAGGGGGTAGGGAAGGAAGGAGCCCGAGCCCGGGCATGGAGGTCTCGCCAGGTCCCGGTGGTGCCCGCTCCATGCCAGCCGCCGGTCGGGGAGGGGGCCAGACCAGTTACAAAGGGCCCGGTGTCTCGGCCCTGGTCTATGGAGGCGCCCGAGGCGGGAGGCGGAGGGTAACTAGAAGTGTGGGAAACCCAGTCTCCGAGTCCTATATCCTGCGTCTAGGTGCGTAGTTCGGCTCCTTCGGACCCCCTGCTCCCTCTTCTGGCAATTTAGTCTCTTCTCCTCCCCTCCACTCTCTAATTCCCGAACTCCGGGTAGCGGAACTTTCCCTGTCCCTCTTTTTGTTTTGTGTGCCAGGTCTGGTGTCTGGTTTTTCTATTTTTCTCGCGGTTCTGGCTCCTCTCGGGCTGGAACAGGAGACGGCTGGGGCACTGAGGTTCTTAATATCCTCGTTTTGGATATTTATTTTATTTTTATGATCATAAATTCACAGGAAATTGCTAACCTTCCAGGGCCCTGGAGCTGTCCAGGGCAGGGCCCCCCCCCGCCCCAGGGCTCTTTGGCCAGGGAAATGCTAGGGAAGAGGTGTGTCTCTTGGTCAGTTCCCAGGTTCTGTCCACCACCCCTCACACACACAAACACACCCCACATACACTCCAATCAAGAACGAGACTGGTTTTCTCATCAAGTTTTATTGGCACCTTTGGAGTTTGGGAAAGGGGAGGCACTGTGGCCGGAAACCAGTAAGGGGGGTAGGGAACTGAGGGGCGGCGGGTGAGAAGTATGCCCCTTAGTTGATGGGACTATGGCTACTGTGGGTAAATAAGGAAACTAAGGAACTGAACCAAGGAGACGAGAGGCTGTTTAAGGTTGTCTGGGACTCCTGCTGGATGGGTTTAATAATAATCTAGCCCCTTTGTCTCCATCACTCGATGATCACTGTACTTTTCCTCATGCCTTCTCTAACCTTTGCCTTTTGTGAGTTCCCTAGCCCTCTTATGAGGAACTTAAATGTCCCCTCCCATCATGACCACACAACTCTCCATAACCCTTAATCTTCCAGCCCCCAACTCAGTTCCATTTCCCAACTCTGTAGATTGCTTATGGGACCACAGAGAACAGTCCAGTTACCTTCATGAACTACCATGATGACAGCTTGGAAAGGAAGATGTCTACAGTGGGCAGGATTATGCCCCACACAGAGGTGAGCACCAAGGGCCCTTAGAAGCCGCCTAGTTCAAATCCCTCATATTTGAGGAAATTGGGGTGTAGGGAAGATAAATGACTTGTCCAAAGTCACGAAGGTAGGTAACACAGCTTGGATTTGAACTTGGGCCTTTTCAGCCTCCAGTCCACCACACTAATTTCAGCCCCACTCAAACCCAAACAATTCCACCCTCCAGTTCTCCATCCCCCACCCCCATCTGTTGACCAGTGAATTGAAGCTCTCCTATACAGACACCCTTCTTCCCTTACAAAAGAATCCCAGCCGGTTTCATTTAGGTCACTGAGAAAAGCCTACTTCCAGAAACTTCCTGAGCCTGGAAGAATGTTGCCATGTAACTGAAGATGGGCTCTGTTTATCTTCCTCTTCAAGCCTGGGATCAGTGACCAGTCCTGAAAGAGTTAGTGGCCAGCCAAAAACAGATTAGGCTAGGCTTACTGACTTCCCTGTCTCGGCCATGTTATTGCCAGTTTTTTTGTTATTCAGTGGCTTCAGTTGTGTCCAACTGTGTGAACCCTGGGCAAGTCATTTAACTTACATAGACCTCAAGCAACTTCTTGGCATTTTTAGTGGAAGGTGTTCCCTACCTTGGGTGGGTTTGTCACACCTTATAGTGCTTTCATACCCATTTTCACGGTGGATCTTCACAGTGTCTGTGAATGAAGGAAGGGAGGTATTATGTCTCTTTTTATACAGATAAGGAAACTGAGGCATAGAGCAATTCTAAATATAGTGACCTTGCTCTGTTTTTCTTCATTTTGCTTTCTTGGTCATATTCTCTTATGGATCCTTGTCCACTCCTGCCCCAAATACTCCTCTATTATCTTTAACACTCCAACAGCTTAGATCAGGGGTTCTTATCCTTTGGGGTATCATTAGGCAGTCTAGTGAAGCCTATGAACCCCTTCTCTGAAAATTGTTTTAAATGTAAAACATAAAATAAATAAGATTACAAAGAAAGCTGATTATATTGCAAACATTCTCTCTAAATATATACGCATATTCTGTGTATGTAAATCATACACACACATATGTTTGTTCAGTTATGTCTGACTTTTTGTGACCCCATTTTGGGGAATTATCTTGGCAAAGATACTGGAGTGGTTTGGCATTTCCTTCTCCAGCTCATTTGACAGATGAGGAAACTGGGGTTCAGTGACTTGTCCAGGGTCACACAACTAGTAAGTATCTGAGGCCAGACCTGAACTCATGAGGATAAGTATTACTGATTCCAAACTCTATCCACTGGGCCGCCTAGTTACTATATGTGTGTGTGTATACATACATATATACATATCTTTACAGAGAGAGAGAGAAAGAGAGAGAGAGAGAGAGAGAGAGAGAGAGAGAGAGAGAGAGAGAGAGAGAGAGAGTTAGAGTTCATGGATCCCAGGTTAATCCCAGGTTAAGAATCCCTAGTTTAAAAAAAAAAAATGGAAGAATCCCTATCTTAGGGGCAGCTAGGTGGCACAGTGGATAAAGCACCAGCCCTGGATTCAGGAGGACCTGAGTTCAAATCTGAGCCCAGACACTTGACACTTACTAGCTGTGTGACCTTGGGCAAGTCACTTAATCCTCATTGCCTCGCAAAACAAAACAAAAAACAAACAAAAAAGAATCCCTAGTTTAGTGGTGGTTTAATATTTTATAAAGGAGGCAGCTAGATTGTGCAGTGGAGAGAATGCTGGCTCTGGAGTCGGGAAGATCTGAATTCAAATTCAGCCTCAGACACTTACTATCTTTGTGATCCTAAGCTATCTGCCTCAGGTTCCTTATCTATAAAATGGGGATAGTAATAGTTGAACCTTCCAGGTTTGTTGTATCAGATGAGATAACATTTGTAAAGTGAATTGCAAACCAAACCTTAAAGTGTTATGTCAATTCTAATTATTGTTATTAAAGAACCCTTCCTTATTGTTTGCTTTTTCTTCTCAAATATTTTTCTTTGCTTCCTCAGGGTCTCTTCTTTACATTTTCCTCATCTACTTTTACTGCCTTAGGCCCTTAACACCTTCTTGCCTGTGCTGGTGCTATCCTTTCTCCTTTGTCTTTGGCCACTCTAACCTTAGCTCAAGTCTTCTGCTCTTCCCTCCTACAATGAGGCGAGGCTTCTGCCCATCCTTTGATCATGAACTCAGTTCAATTTGCTCCCCCCACCCCATGCTCATTTGGCCAGGCCTTCCCAGCCTTAAATATGGGTTTGGGAAAGCCTGGCCTGAAGTTGTCCTGTTCCAGGCCAAGATCTTGGACTCGAAGACAAAGAAACAGCTGGAGATAAACATGGCTGGGGAGCTGTGTATACGTGGATACTGTGTCATGCTGGGCTACTGGGATGATCCCACGAAGACAGACGCCACCATTGACAAGGACAAGTGGTACTGGACAGGGTGAGATGACCTTGGGCAAGCCCAAGAGCCAGGGAAGACAATTCGGATTGCCAAGGGAGATGTAGAAATATTTTGACTTACTAGGGTTAATTTGGGGACTAAAGCTGACTGGGGTACTTAACCTGGGACTTTTTTTTTTTTTTAGTGAGTCAATTGGGGTTAAGTGACTTGCCCAGGGTCACACAGCTAGTAAGTGTTAAGTGTCTGAGGCCGGATTTGAACTCAGGTCCTCCTGACTCCAGGGCCGGTGCTCTATCCACTGCGCCATCTAGCTGCCCCTTAACCTGGGACTTTTGACTAACTGGCTATCTGACTGCTATTAATTTAATATGGGCCGTTTATAAAGTTCCACCACACTGCTCTACTCCCAAATTGATAAACTAAAGATTAAGAAGGCTTTTAACTAAATAATCAAAGCAGAGTTTATTTATGAGATACTATTTAAAATTAAGAATACAGGGAAATAAAATGTACAACCTGACTGCTTTCCTGCAGTCTCTTTCCACTGCGTCTCTTTCCCACCTGCTGTGCTTCGAACTTTTTTAATACAATAAGGGCCTTAGCCGCCTCTTGCCTCAGGGTATGTTACTTTCCCTGCTCAGCTACTTTCTTCTAACTCCTCTTTTTTTTTTTTTTTTGGTGAGGCAATTGGGGTTAAGTGACTTGCCCAAGGTCACACAGCTAGTAAGTGTTAAGTGTCTGAGGCTGGATTTGAACTCAGGTACTCCTGACTCCAGGGCTGGTGTTCTATGCTGCCCCCTAACTCCTCTTAATCTTCACTTTCTCCAACCTATACCCTGTGCTGACCGCTTCTGTGCTCTCCGCTGCCTCCTGTTCAGTCTTCTGCCACCTTTGCTCCTAGTCCTGCCTTGCTGTTCGTCTGGTCCCCTCGTCTCTCATTTCTAATCTCGTCAGCCACCCTCTTGACCTCTTCTCAGCCCCCTGTCTCCTTGTCCGAACCCTTGCTGTCTAACTCCCAGGTCTATATATACCTTTTTTATCTCCACTCAAATCTTGGGGCTTCCTGTGCCCCCACAGACCAAGCTAATCCGCTAGCCAGGGCTGCGGCTGGTTGGGGTGGGGGTGGGGGTGGGGGGCTTGAGCAGCTCGTGCCTCGGCACAGGCTATCCAGGATCTCTTTTCCCCCAGCTGTCTGACCTGGTGTCTTGTACAGCCCACGGGGCTCTTTGGCTCAGCTGAAGCAGAGGGGGAGGGGAAGAGACCCTGAAGGCCTAAGGCTTTCTAATCTCAGCCTAAAGGCAGGGTCCCCCAATAAAAATAAATTTCCACAGAGAAGATGAATTTATTGGAAGGAGAATGAAGAAAAGGGGCTAGACATCAAGACTACAGTTCTGAATTAGGCTAGAAGCCAAAGAAAGTGGAAAGTTCAACAATGAGGGAGAAGAACATGGAGAGGAGGGGGAAGGGATGCCAGGACATAGGGTGGGAAGGGTTTCTCTACTGTTAGGGGCTGGCAAAGAGCCCAAGTCTTTATGTAATCAGCTGGAGGGGAGGGCACATCTCTGGGTATTAAAAAACACTAGTGGGGGCAGCTAGGTGGTGCAGTGGATAGAGTACCAGCCCTGGAGTCAGGAGGACCTAAGTTCAAATCCAGCCTCAGACACTTGACACTTACTAGCTGTGTGACCCTGGGCAAGTCACTTAACCCCAATTGCCTCACACACAAAAAACAAAACAAAACAAAACACTAGGGGTCAGCTAGGTGGTGAAGTGGATAGAGTACCAGCCCTGGATTCAGGAGAACCTAAGTTCAAATCTGGCCTCAGACACTTGACACTTACTAGTTGTGTGACCCTGGGCAAGTCACTTAACCCCAATTCTCTCTCTCTCTCTCTCTCTCTCTCTCTCTCTCTCTCTCTCTCTCTCTCTCTCTCACACACACACACACACACACACACACACACACACACACACACACACAAAACAAAACAAAACAAAAAACCCACTAGGTAGGGGCAGCCTAGAGTAGGAAGAGCTGAGAACTGAGCCCGAGGGTCTCACTACAGGGACATTGCTTCAGTGGATGAAGAGGGCTTTTGCAAAATCGTGGGCCGTTCCAAGGACATGATCATCCGAGGAGGGGAAAATATCTACCCAGCTGAACTGGAAGACTTCTTTCTCAGACATCCTGATGTGAAGGAAGCCCAGGTGAGCCACCTCTGACCTCTCGAGGGTGCCCCTCAGTGGCTGGAAGTGTGCGACAAGGAGGGGAGGGCTGGGGGTATACTCTTAGCCCTGCTTCCACCTGCCTTGTCTCCCTGTACCAGGTGGTTGGGGTGAAAGATGAGCGGATGGGGGAAGAAATCTGTGCTTGTATCTGTCTCAAGACTTCGGCCCAAGGACAGCTCACCCCCGAGGAACTGAAAGCTTACTGCAGAGGAAAGGTAGGTAGTTTGCTCACTGCCATAGTCTAGTGAATCAGTCAGCCAGGGCACTGCATTAAGTGCTGGAGATAGCAAGAGAGAGAGAGACAGAGAGAGACAACAATCACCATCCCTGGTCTCAAGAAGCTCTTCCTACTGGGTGAGACAACGTGCAAACAACCATGTACATGCTAGATGTGCAGCATAAGTGGGAAATGATCTCAGAGGGGAAGGCATTAGCAGTGGGGGAAGGTGAGACCAGGAAAGGACTCTTGCAGAAGGTGGGATTTCAGCTAAGTCTTGAAGGAGTCTAGGGAAACCAGGATGCAGAGGAGAAGAGAGAACATTCCAAGCATGGGGGCTGGACATAGAAAACGCATGCATTCTGGAGCTGGAATGTGTGACAAAAAAGCCAGGAGGCAGAGAGGAGGAGGGAGAACATTCCAAATGGGGAGGAGGGGGGTTAGGGAGGGAAGGGGAGGGGAATGCCTAGATCGGGGAGATGGAATGCTTTGTGTGAGGAACAGGCAAGGCCAGCATTTCTGGATTACCAAGTGTGCGGGAATAAAGTGTAAGGTAGAGAAGGGCTTTAAAAGCCTCAACGAGGAGTTTTGTTTTTGATCCTGAGTAACAGGGAGTCACAAGAGTTTCTTGACTAGGAGGGTGATATGATTAGCCCTGATTTTAGGATGGTCACTTTGGCAGCTTAGTTTCGGGGGGGACAGCACACCCTTCCCCTCCCCCTCCCCCAGTGTCCACCCCTATGATAATAGCAGCCACTTTTCAAGGTCCTCCAGGTCTAGAATTCCATCTTCACTCTCTGGTTTCTGTATCTGCAGATCTCCCACTTCAAAATTCCTCGATACATCGTGTTTGTTAAGGAATTCCCCCTCACTGTCTCCGGGAAGGTGTGTAAAGTGGGGGCAGACAAAAAGGGAAGGAAGAATGGGTGCCAGGAGACTGGGAGAGGTCATCAAGGCTCTGCAACAACTGGGGTGGGTCCAAGAGGCCTTTGTCATCCAAACCTTTACTCTTCTTTTTCCTTTAGATTCAAAAATACAAACTTCGAGAGAGGATGGAAAAGCATCTGAACCTGTGAATGGAGGGCCAAAGTGTAGAGGGCTCCTTTCAAGGCATCCTCTCTCTGGCCTACCTGAATCTTCCATCCTGTCCTGATTCCCATATCGCTCCTCTTTAACTTCACATTAAAAGATTCTGTTTTCAATTCATATGTTTCAGTTACTTTGATGAAAAAAAAATCTAAGAGATAGTATCATCTCTTTTGGACAGAGCAGGAGTATTCATAGAATAGCCAATAAAGTTCCCCTACTACTCTTACAGGGTAGCTAGGTGGCACAGTGTCTGGAACACTGGGCTTGGAATCAGAAGACTCATCTTCCCAAATTCAAATCCAGCCTCCAACACTTATGCTGTGTGACCTTGGGCAGGTCACTTCACCCTGCTTGCTTCAGTTTCCTTATCTGCCAAATGAGCTGGGGAAGGAAATGGCAAACTACTCCAGTATCTTTGTCATTTGTGACTACAACTGGGATCACAGAGAATTGGACGCAACTGAACAACAACTACTAGTCTTGTTGTTGTTTTTGTTTTTTGGGGCAAAGAGGGTTAAGTGACTTGCCCTGGGTCACACAGCTAGTCAGTGTCAAGTGTCTGAGGCCAGATTTGAACTCAGGTCCTCCTGAATCCAGGGCAGGTGCTTTATCCACTGCACCACCTAGCTGCCCCCAAAAACTACTACTCTTATAAGACATCTCTGGTTGGCCCATTTTCCTTTCCCTTCTCTCTATCATCTCACCTCAGAAGGAGAGAGGGGCATAGCTCTTCTGAAGGGTATTTCCTAGTAGATGGATCAGGAAATAGAAGTGATCACAAGAAAATAGAAAGTGGAGGTTTGTCTGGTTTATAGATTTAGAAATAAGTGGAACCTCAAGAACCATCTAGTCTGAGCCCTTCAAGTTATAGATAGGAAACTAAGACACAGGTTGGCCATGTAATTTATCTAAGGTTACTCAGGTATGTGATGGAGTACTCTCACTCCAAAGCATGTGATTAGCTGGATAGATCCAGTGGGTTTAGAGTCTGGAAGACATCTTCCTGAGTTCAAATCTGGCCTCAGACATGTTTAGTTGTGTGACTCTGGGCAAGTCACTGAACCCTGCTTGCCTCAGTTTTCTCTTCTGTCAAATAAGCTGGGGAAGGAAATGGCAAACCACTCCAGTATCTTTGCCAAGAAAACCCCAAATGAGGTCACAAAGAGTCAGGTACTGGGGGCAGCTAAGTGGCACAGTGGATAAAACACCGGCCCTGGATTCAGGAGGACCTACCTGAGTTCAAATCCGCCTTCAGACACTTGACACTTACTAGCTGTGTGACCCTAGGCAAGTCACTTAACCCTCATTGTCCCACAACAAAACAAAACAAAGGGTCAGGTACACTGAACATCTACAAATACTGGTGTCTCTGAAGCCCAGGGAAAGGCTTGAGGGGAGAGAATTGGTTCAGATGAATAAGAGTTAGCAGCATCTTCCATCTAATGCCGACCAAAGATTGTAAAGTTAAACCTCTTCAGTCCAGAGTCCTCTTTTCCAGTCTTACTATACTTTATGATCCCGGATGTACTTGGACAATCTAGTGACAATGACCTTCTTCCTGTTCCTCTGAGCAAGACTCCATTTCTCAACTCTAGGCATTTTCAAGAGCAGTTCCTCACACCTGGGACGATATCCCTCTTCATCACTACCTCTCTGCTTTCCTGAGTTCCTTTCAAGTATCAACTAAAGTGCCAGAAGTCTTTTCTGTTGTTCTTCCTTAATCTTAGTTACTTCCCTAATTATCTCCAATTTATCCTGTCTATAATTTGTTTATGCATACTTGTTTGCATGTTGCCTTCCCCATCAGAGTGTGAGCTCCTTGTGAGCAGGGATAGTCTTGCTTTTCTTTGTATTCCCCACTACTTAGTATGGAACTGGCACCTGGTAGTCACTTAATAAATACTAGTTGACTGACTGAGAGACTAGATGCCCTCCCATTTCACAGTAGGGGAAACTAAGGCCCAGATGAAGCTTTCTTTTCTTATTCTCCCCTCTCCTCCAAAATATTCCTCTTTTCATAGGGTTTATGCTCCCAGATTTCAGATTATACTAGGAGTAATTATAAAAATGACTAGTACTAGAGAAAAATAGCTAGATCCAGCGAAACATGTGAGATGACAAGCTAGAATCAAATTCATACAGGCACCTAGTGTTTCATAAACCTAGGGTCACAAAATACTGGAAAATGAATCATTCAACAAAAATTGCTGAGAAAACTGATTGGTAGTTTGGTGAAAAATATGAATAAACCAAAATTTCACACTGTGTGGCACAAAGGAAGAATGGAAAAAGGAAAGAAAGAAAAGAAAGGAAGAGGGGAAGAAGGGAGAGAGGGAAGAAAGAGTACTTGCTTACTGTATGGCAGGTACTATGTTAAACTCTGGGGATGCAAATGCAAGCAAACTGACAATCCCTAACCTCACCTCAAGGAGCTTACATTCTAATGGGGAAAATAATACACAAAAAGAAGTGTGGAGGAAAAGGGGAGGAATGTACAAAGGTCTCTGGAAAGGGGTCTTGGTTTTTAGGAACACAAAGTCAAAAGCAGGGCTGGCTGGGGAATGAAGCAGACTCCCTGGGCCCTTCCATAAAATAAAACTTCTGAGGGGAACTCAGCAAGGGGGTTAGGTGGAGGGGAGAGGCATGTTGGGACATTTGGATGGATAGGCCAGAGAAAGCAGACAGCAGGAATAGCAGGCAGTTGTTGGAGGAGCACCATTGCTGAGAGAAGTTCCTGGAGTAGCAAGCAATGGAGGAGGCATGGTTTTGAAGTTCAGTCAGGAAGAAGATTGGTAGAGAAATGAAAGAAGAGTTTAAAGAATAAGAGTTTGTTATATTTTTCACAACTGTGAAGGGGAGTATAATTTCATAATAAGCTGTGGCCCAGAGGAAATTATAAGAAGTAAAAAAAAAAAAAAAGAATAGGCGCAGCTAGGTGGTGCAGTGGATAGAGCACTCTCATAAAATGTCAGAGTATATGAATGGGTAGTTCTTAGAAGAAACAGCAACAGTCACATGGAAATGTTAAAAATCTCTAGTAATCAGAGAAATGTACATTTAAAAAATTATGAGTCCTCCAAATGTCCATCAGATTACCTATGGAAAAAAATGCCAGGAGGGCTCATACATTTACTAACTGTGTGACTGAACAAGTCACTTAATTTCTCTGAACCTGTTTCCTCATCTGTAAAGAGTGAGTGGGGGGGGGGGGACAGCTAGGTGGCGAAGTGGATAGAGCACTAGCCCTGGATTCAGGAGGACCTGAGTTCAAATCCAGCCTCAGACACTTAACACTTACTAGCTGTGTGACCCTAGGCAAGTCACTTAACCCCAATTGCCTCACCAAAAAGGAAGAAAGAGTGAGTTGGATTCAATGCCTCTCTAAATCTTCCAGTCATAAATCTGTGGACTTATGACTTGGGTTTAAATCTTGGTTCTGTGATTTACTATTTTTATGACCTTGGTCAAATCACTTAATCTCCGTGGTAAATGAAGAAATATTTGTTAAACAATATCGGGGCAGCTAGGTGGCGCAGTGGATAAAGCACCAGCCCTGGATTCAGGAAAACCTGAGTTCAAATCCAGCCCCAGACACTTAACACTTACTAGCTGTATGACCCTGGCAAGTCACTTAACCCTCATTGCCAAACAACAACAAAAAATAAATAAATAATATCAGACAGCGTGCTGAGTGCTGACCATAGTGGGGGAAAAATTCTTCCCTTAAAGAACTTACATTTTTTTTTTTTAGTGAGGCAATGAGGGTTAAGTGACCTGCCCAGGGTCACACAGCTAGTAAGTGTTAAGTGTCTGAGGCCGGATTTGAACTCAGGTCCTCCTGACTCCAGGGCCGGTGCTTTATCCACTGCGCCATCTAGCTGCCCCAAGAACTTACATTTAATAATTAGATATACATATAAGGATGCACAAAATAAATACAAGGTTGGGGAATGGTAGGGGCAGGTACTTTACTGCAATAAATGCATTCTAGGAGTGAAAGAACATCAAAACACTGATATCAGAGATGGAATATTGTGTATCGGGGGATGTTAAATAGGCCAGTGAAGGGCTTCAAGTTCCAAAAGGGAGTTTACACTTGATACTAGTGGTAACAGAGAGTTTTTTTTTTTATTAACATGGAGTGGTCTGGTCAAACACTGATGATTTAGCAGTATCGCTTTGGCAGCTGTGGGGAAAACGGTTTGGAAGGAAGTGTGTACAGGGAGTGCAGTTAGGAGGCTACTGCAGTGGTCCATGTGAGAGAGGGTCTTCAGTTTCCTCATTTGATTGGTTGGATTGGATGAGCTCTAAAGTCTCTTCCTGCTCTAGACCTATGGTCCTAAATAGGCTCTAGTGTCCGGCAGGAGGCGCCCGCAGACCGGAGGTTTCTAGCAGGCCCTTTAAGACTGCAGTCTACTTTTTAGGGACCTCAGGACCTTCCGAACTCATCCAGATTCCACGTGCGGCTCCACTCGGCCTTCGGCAGTCCCCCGCAGTACCCGGCTGCCCCCTAGGGGTGTATGTGCAGGGGAGGAAGGCATGGCTGACTGACCTCGGCCTCCTATGCAGCTAGACCAGACAAGGAGGCACCCTTAGCCGTCAGCTACCCCAGCTCTTGAGCCCTGGGCCGGGGAAGCCAGGCCGCCGGACGGTTTTGGAAGGAGGGCAAGAGACCGTAGCCAAGATCCGGGGCTCGCTGCAAGCCTGGCGCTTCCTGGTATCCGGGCTCGCTGCGGGGCTGCGGCCACCCTAGGCAACCGATGGGCGAACAGACGGAACTGCTCCGGGGAAGCCGGCCGGGACCCGGGGCCGGGGAGCCCGCGCGCCGCTGTGCGGCTGCCGCCTGGGAGCCGGAGCGCCGCGCTCTACGTGCACGTGAGTAGAGGAGCGCAGCCCCTGCTCCAATCGCCAGCTGGCCTCGGCCCCGGCCCCAGCAGCGGTCACAGCCGCGTTCATAGCCCCGGACAGAGCCGTCTGCTCAGAGCTTCTGGCAGTTTGCAATTTGGGAGCCCCTTCTCTCTGGCCCTGGGAGGAAGTTTGTCGATTTGTTTATAACAATCTATCTATCAGTAACTATATTTCAGTAGCATTGGTTTCCTTTATAGTCCTATGCTTTTAATTTTATGATTTTAAAATATCGCTCTGCCCACTTTCCAGTTCTAGAGCCATAATCAAATCAACTGTCGTTCCTTAAAAGAGTGCATCTACTCGTCTAGGGCTCCACTCATCCCGTAACTTCCCAAATGACATCTGGGATGGAGTAAGGGTTCTGGTAGGATTGAGTTTGGGGGACGCTCAGGTGGAGAGGAGGGCAGTTGTCTCACCTTTCCTCCCCTGGGGAGCTAGAATCTAAGGTATTGGTGAGCGTTGAAAGATCGGGATAAGGAAGTAGCGTCAGGAACTTAACAGAGTCCTGGAAGGGGCGGGGTAACCAGCCTAAGGTCACCTGCCTCACTCACTCACCCACCCTCCCTCCCACCCTTCCATCTCTCTTAGTGGCCCTATTGTGAAAAGCGCTGCAGCTATTGTAACTTTAACAAGTATATTCCCAGAGGGCTAAATGAGGATGCTATTCGGAGATGCCTTACTCGGGAGGCAACTACACTACTGAAACTTAGCGGGGTGCAAAGGTGGGTTCCTTGGAGTGTACTCCCTTCAGGAGGTGGAGAGATGGGAGGTGGAGGGCAAGCCTGGGGATCAATCGGTCAGTTCACCTACATTTATTAAGAACCCCCTGGGGAGGGCAGCTAGGTGGTACAGTGGATAAAGCACTGGCCCTGGATTCAAGAGTATCTGAGTTCAAATCCGGCATCAGACACTTGACATTTACTAGCTTTGTGACCCTGGGCAAGTCACTTAACCCTCATTGCCCTGCCCCCCCAAAAAAGAACCCCTGGGGACAGGCACTGTGCCAAATACAAGGAATACAAAGACTAGGCACCTTGGGGCAATTGTCCAGGCCTTATTCCATCCTCCTCCCCCTCCTCTACTGCTGCTTGCTTTCTAGGATCCACTCTGTATTCTTCGGTGGGGGTACACCGAGCCTGGCCAGCCCTCACACGGTGGCCTCAGTCCTGGAGGCTATCGCCCAGACTACCTACTTGCCAGCCAAGGCTGAAGTTACCCTAGAAGCCAACCCTACCTCATCCAAGGCATCGAAGCTAGCTGCCTTCCGAGGGGCAGGTATCAACAGACTATCCATTGGCATTCAGGTGACCAGCCTCTTCCCACTCTCCATATTTCAGTGTTCTCAAACTCCTCTCCCTGTCCCCTTCCCTCCTTCTTTCCTAGGTCTTACTCCAGGGTTAACTGGCTGATTCAGTCAGCTTCCTACCCTCCTTAACCTTTTTGGTGTCATGGACCTCTTGAGCAGACTTTGAACCCCTTCTCAAAATGATGTTATTAAATGCAGAAAATAAAATACCTAGAATTATAAAAGAAACCAATTATATTAGAATGTAGTTATCAAAATATTTTTAAGAAAAGAAGTTCACAGGCCTTAGGTTAAGAATCTATCTTAGTACTTACTAGCTGTGTGATCCTGGGCAAGAAGAAGGAGGAGGAGGAGGAGGAGGAGGAGGAGGAGAAGGGGAAGGGGAAGGGGAAGGGGAAGGGGAAGGGGAAGGGGAAGGGGAAGAGGAAGAGGAAGAGGAAGAAGAAGAAGAATCAGTTTCAGGATGTCACACTTTCCTACCTTTCTTGAATATACATTTACACACACACACACACACACTATACCCTTGCCATACTTAACTACCAACCTCTCTCTCCTTCCAGTAGCCCTTTTACTGTCCTCTAACTTTCTCCCAGCTCCATATATGCCCCTAGCCATACTTCCTCTTAAGGCCAAATTGTGACTTCCATCCCCTTGCCAAACCAGGATAGCCTCTCTCTCTTCCCTCATAATCCCTCTCTTTCCTTTCTTTCTCCTTTCCCTCTTTCAGTCTTTAGATAACACAGAACTCCAGCTGTTGGGCAGGACACATTCAGTGTCAGAAGCCTTGGGGACCTTGGAAGAGGCCCGGCGTCTGTATCCAGGGCGCACATCTGTGGATCTCATGTTTGGCCTCCCGGGGCAGAAGGTGGAACAGTGGCTCCAGCAGCTGCAGGAGCTGCTTTCTCTCTGTGATGACCACATCTCTCTCTACCAGCTGACCCTGGAGAGGGGCACTCTGCTCTTTGCCCAGGTCCAGCGAGGCACCCTGCCATCCCCGGACCCAGAAGATGCCGCTGAGATGTACCAGGAAGGGCGGGCGGTCCTGAAGGAGGCCGGCTTCCGCCAGTATGAGGTTTCCAACTTTGCCAGAAATGTGAGCCCTCATTCTGAAGTATGATGTTGAATGGGGGGCGATGAGCAAGTACAGGTCATGGAGAGAGAAGGGTGGGGTATATGGATGGATGGAAAGGCATCAGAAGTGGGGAAAGGGCAAATATTGAGAAGGCGCAGGGGAGCCTGAGAAGGCATTGTGGCATCTGCCTGGGGATTCCTAGGACTCCCATCATCTACTCTTCCTTTCTTGACTAATTCAGGGGTACCTGAGTCCTCTCTAACTTGGGTGGGAAGCTCCCCAGGCTGGGCATTCACAACCCCCGAGGGGAACTGGCCCTAGGCTCCCTCCCCTCTGCACTAACTGTCCCCTCCCTTTCCCTTTGCAGGAAGCTCTCAGCACCCATAACTGGACCTACTGGCAAGGTGGTCAGTACATAGGTGTTGGCCCTGGTGAGTCCCATGACCTGATGGGAAGGCCAAGATGGAAGAGCTGGGAGTGAGCTATACTAATAGGACTTCTCTGTTTCAGGGGCCCATGGGCGATTTGTGCCTCAGGGGGAGGGAGGGAGCCACCGAGAAGCTCGAATCCAGACCTTGGAGCCTGACAACTGGATGAAGGAAGTTTCAATGTTTGGCCATGGCACCCGGAAGCGAGTCTCCCTGAGTGAGCTGGAGCTGTGAGTATATATCCCTGTGAAGCTGTTCTCTGCACTGCTTCCCACCTCCACAGGCTATTCCTAGCATTATTATTGACTGCTCTCCCCTCTTTGTACAGTTATCCCTTCCAAATTGCTGGGGATAGGGGTGCTTTGACCCCATGATTTGGAAAAGCTGCATAAAATTTTTTGGCCCTCCCTTTGTACAAGAGAAGAAGTCTTAAAAAAAAAAAAGAAAGAAAAACCATGGAAAGACTTGCATGAAATAATGCAGAGTGAAATGAGCAGAACCAAGAGAACATTATATTCAGTAACAGTAATATTATTTGAAGAGTAACTATGAATGACAAAGCTGTTCTGAGTAAAATGAACATTTAAATAAACTGAAAAAAAGAGAGAAGTCTGTTGATATTATATAATACTATACATATGTTTTATGCATTTCTGAGTTTCTAAATGTTTTCTGTGTCACCTGTGGGCCTTCGCATGTCATCTGCAGCTTCTGCAAAACTCTCAAAAAATTCCCATTTAATTTCTTATGCCGACTCTCACAGTGTATCAAAACCACAGTGGAGAAAGTCACAATGTGGAAAGGATAACTGTATGTTTCCTAGAGCTTCACTTATCACATGCACATACAAACACACCTAACATTGTGTGTGATGTTGATGGTGGTAATAGTGATGGTGATGTGAATCCTTTCCCCAGAATCACTTGAGCATTGGTACAGCTCTATTTGTATCTCTCTTTCAGATTGGAGGAGGTTTTGGCACTGGGGTTACGTACAGACACAGGAATCACTCATCAGGTAAAGTGGCTGATGAGAACTGCCTTCTAGAGTTTGCTCTGTACCCCTCTCACCTCAAGGGCCTTCTTGGCCAGGCTGGAGATCATATACTACCTACCATTCAGTCTCTCTCTCTCTCTCTCTCTCTCTCTCTCTCTCTTACACACACACACACACACACACACACACACACACACACACAATCATACAATGAACCCTTTCTACACTGGACCGAGGTTGGAGCTCCTCAGGAAGACAAGTTCTAGAGGAGGCCTTTGTGTAACACGGGTTTCTAGAAATGATGGATCAGCTTCTAATGCTGTGAACAGAGAAACCACAGTGGAGGGAAGGTACTGACCACAGGCTTAGCGGTCAGGCACAAGCACAGACTTAGGCCAAACTTAGTGGGAAAAGCAGCGAGAATGTCAGCTTGACTCTGAGTAAGCATCAAGCCGGTCTATGAAATGGGAGTGACATTTGCAATCAATTAATTATTTTATTCATTAGACAGTTATGTATTAAGTTCCTGTTTTGTGCTAGGCACCCAGGCGGGTCCAGAAATAAACAAGGCATGGTTCCTGCCCTTGAGAAATTAGCAATATAATAGATTAAAAGCAGGCACACAAATAACAATAATGCAAAAGAGGATATATAGTAGGTAGAGAGAATAGATACAGACCAAGTATTTGTCATGGGATTTCATAAAAGATCACTTCCTGCTAGAGTGAGCTAGGGAAGGTTCATGGGGGGACATGACTTTTTTTTTTTTTGTGGGGCAATGGGGGTTAAGTGACTTGCCCATGGTCACACAGCTAGTAAGTGCCAAGTGTCTGAGGCTGGATTTGAACTCAGGTCCTCCTGAATCCAGGGCCTGTGCTTTATCCAGTGCCACCTAGCTGCCCCCAAGACATGACTTTTGAACTAGGCCTTGAAGGATACGTAGAATTTCAGTAGATGAAGATGGTGGGGAAGGAAGGAGGTACACATGGCAGAGAAGGTATTCAGGGAATGGGAAACAGTATAAGCAAAGGTAGGAAAATAAGAGGTGATGAATAGTTTGGCTGGAGTGTAGATATTGTGACATAGCCAGGAAGAAGGGATTTGGGAGTCAGGTTGTATGCCAAAATCAATAGTTCTGACTTTTTTTAGAGGACAATGGGGAGCCATTGAAAGGGTTTGGTTTTGTGTTTGTTTTTGTTTTTTTGGGTTTTTTTGTTTTGCAGGGCAATGGGGGTTAAGTGACTTGCCCAGGGTCACACAGCTAGTAAGTATCAAGTGTCTGAGGCCGGATTTGAACTCAGGTACTCCTGAATCCAGGGCCGGTGCTTTATCCACTGCGCCACCTAGCTGCCCCCTTGTGTTTGTTTTTAGTAGTGGACTGCATCAGGACCAGTGCATCTGAAAGATTAATTTTCTATGGGGTATTGGATATTGAAATAATCCAGATAAGATGATAAAGCCCTAAATAAGGGTGTGTTAGTAGTGGGGATGATAATTCCGGGCATATTGTGGAGATCTATTTGGCAGGGGGGTGAGGGGAGATAGAGGAAGGAAGGAAACAAGCATTTTTTATTATTTTTTCAATTAGGAAAGTATTTTATTATTTTCCAGTTGAAACAAGGATTTATTAAGTGAATACTATGTCCCAGGCACTGTGCTAAGTGCTTTTGCATGCATTATATCATTGATCTCAAAACAGCTCTGAGAGATAGTTGCTGTTATTATCCCCATTTGACAGTTGAGGAAACTGAGGAAGACAGAAGTTAAGTTACTTGCCCAGAATCATATAGCTGCTAAGTGTCTGAGGTTGGATTTAAAATCAGATCTTCGTGACTCTAGGCCCAACACTCTATCCACTACGCCACCTAGTGGCATTTGAGAATTGAAGATGATCCTGAGATTATGAGCCTGGGTGATTTTGGATGTTTGGGATGGTGATGGTTCTTCTTTCATTACTCAAAGAAGACCAATGACTCCATGAGGGGGATGTCTGGACTTATGAGTGAATTAGATTTAAGTGAGGCAGAGCTGCTCAAAGTGGTCAGCTCACTCTCTCCTGCAGTGGCTGACCTTGGCCTTTCTGAATACCATTAACAGAAACAGCAAGTCCAGGAAGAGGAGTGGGCTTTAAGAGAAATGCTGATGAATTTTTTTTTTTTTTGTGGGGCAATGAGGGTTAAGTGACTTGCCCAGGGTCACACAGCTAGTAAGTGTCAAGTGTCTGAGGCCAGATTTGAACTCAGGTACTCCTGAATCCAAGGCCAGTGCTCTATCCACTGCGCCACCTAGCTGCCAATGCTGATGAATTTAGATGTGAAGTCATCCGCTGAATTCTGTTTGAACAGCCAGCAGCAAATTTGTTACTGTGAATTTATAATGCATGAAATGAGCACATTCTCATGACTACCTCTAGCAGGGTGTGGGAGAGAGAATAGAGAGATAGGCTAGGGTGGGTTACTTAGGCTTGTGGATTAGAAGGAGAGTAATGGTGGAAGATCAAGGGTCCAAGGAAGTTTAGGATGGAGGGATTGCTGACTCTGGGAACCAGAAGGAAAGGAAACCAGAACAGAAATGAAGGGCTGAAGGAATAGGGAGAGGTGGAGAGACTGGAGGTCACATCAGGAGGTTCAGTATTAGTAAGGGTGGGGGGGGAAGAAGTAGAGAGGGGAGAATGTGATCAGGGTAGGGAATTTCAGGTTTCTAGGTATGGAGAGTAGATTAGTATCAAGTGAATGTTAGGGCTGAGATGGGGCTGTCCTGTTGGATAGATGATTTGACTCTTTCCCTTCCCTCACTATAGTAACTCATTTGCCAAGTCTTGTGAGTTCTTCTCCCCGATCTGTTCCCTTTTCTCTAGTAACAGGGCCACCACCTTAGTTTGGGTCCTTATCATCTTTCACAAGGACTATTTTAAAAATTTATTTAGAATTTTATTTTCCCAAATTACATGTAAAAACAAATTTTAACATCGATTTTTAAAACTTTGTGTTCCAAATTCTCTCTCTCCCTTCCTCCCCAACCCCCTTAAGAATTTAAGCAATTCAATATAAGTTATACATGTATAGTCATGCAAAACATTTCCACATTAGTCAGGTTATGAAAGAAAACAGACAAAAAACACTTTAGAAAAAGGAACTAATAAAAAATTATGCTTCAATCTGTATTCAGATACCATCTCTGTAGATGGATTACATTTTTCATAAGTCCTTCAGAATTGTCTTGAGTCACTGTATTGCTGAAAGTAACCAAGTCATTCACAGCAGATCATCTTACAATATTGCTGTTATTTTGTATACAGTACATTTCACTTTGCATGAGCTCATGTAAGTCCAGGTTTTTCTGATAGTACAAGGACTATTTTAAAATTTTTATTTAGTATCCCCCAATTACATGTAAAAACAGTTTTTAGCAATCATTTTTAAAACTTTGAGTTCCAAATTCTCTCCCTCTCTCCACAACCCTATTGAGAAGGCAAGCAATTTGATATATTACCAGGACTATTGCAACGGCCTACAATTGGATTCAAAGATTCCAATCTCTCCCTTCTCCAATATATCCTCCCAACTGCTGCCAAAATAATCTCACTCTGTAATTCTCCTGCTCAGGGACTTTTCAGGGGCAACCTGTTCCCTCTAGGATAAAATACCAACTTCTCCATTGGCATTTAAAGCCCTTCACAGTCTGTCCCCAGCTTCTCTGTCCAGGCTTATTCTACATTTTGCCTCTTCCAGTACTTTGCATTCTGTTCAAAGTAGCCTATTTGCTGTTCCCCAGACTTGCTACTTTTACATTCTACCTCCTTACTTTTGTATAGGCCATACTGTATCGTACTGTGTTGAATTGTATTGTGTTGTGTTGTCCATGCCTGTATTGCACTCTCTGCTCCCTCCACCTCTTAGCGTCCCTGCCTCCCTCCAGAGCTTGGCTCATATGCTAACTCTCTGTAAAGCTTTTTGTGATCCCCATAGTAGCTAGTGCTTCCTCCTTCCTCCCCAGGTTATCATGTACATACTCATCTGACACTGCCACTCCTAAGGCAGTGTGGTATAATGGTTAGAAAGCCAGCCTTGCAAAAAACAAAAAACAAACAAACAAAAAAAGAAAGCCAGCCTTGAAGACAAGAAGATAGGGGCTCAAGTCATGTCAGCTACGTTCTGGCTGTGTGATGTTGGGCAAGTCACCTAACCTCTCGGTGCTCTAGGCAATTCTCTAAGACTATAACTTGTGGAGAAGGTGCCTACCTTCTCCTCACCCAAGGGTCTTTATATCAATGAAATCACAGATCTGGCCTCCTTGTTGTTCAGTCATGACCCCATTTGGGGTTTTCTTGGCAAAGATACTGGAGTGGTTTGCCATTTCCTTCTCCAGCTTATTTGACAGATGAGGAAACTGAGGCAAACAGGGTTAAGGGTCTTGCCAAAGTCACATAGCTAGTAAGTGTGTGAGGCCAGATTTGAACTGACTCCAGGCCTGGGACTCTATCCACTGCACCACCAAGGCTCCCAGTCCTTTTCTGTCTCTCTCCCCGCCCCCGCCCCTACTCCCACCCATCCCAATCCTATCAACTTTCTGAGCACAGGGACTCTGTTTTGTCTTGGGATTCCTGGGCACTTTACCACAGGATTAAGTGGTTAATAAATGGCTGATAGATTGGATTAGCTAGAAGAGGTTGTCTTAACTGCCCAGGTTTTTAGAAGGGCCATCTGCCTGGATGTTGATGTTGGCTATGAACATAGAGCTAGAGCTGGAAGGGAAAAAGAGGTTTAAGACAGTAAGCAGCATAGGCAACATAGGATACCCTCCCCCTAATGCCTAGAATGCAGAGTCTGTGCTCTCACCACTGTACCCCAACAGTTACTGAGTTCCTGTTATGTGCTAGGCAATAGCTTAGGTATTGAGGGGGATATAGAGCCAAGAAAGAAAATAAAACAGGATACCAAGGGGAGATGTGGTGGAGAGGGAGACTGAACCAGATGTGGAAAGCATGGAGGAAGGAGGAAGTGTGGTCTGGAGGTTCCTCCCTAATCATTTGCAGATTCCTGGCTGAGGAGTGGTTAAAAGTAGGGGTGATGTTTGCTCATCCTCAGACTCAGGTGCTCAGTTGCCCCATGCTTGAGTGAGACACCTGCCTGTAGCATCCACATGTACCCGGTGAGACATAGTGTAGCTATTCCCATAGGGTCTCTCCAGGCCTCCTCCCTTATGCACCCTTATGCACATAATGCTCCTACTGCAGCCTTTGGAAGCAGGGGAGTTTGGGGGGGGGGGTACAATTCTGACGCTGTCCTTTCTAGCACTGGCTGCAGTTTGAGCCCCACTGGTCCCTGTGGGATGCGTTTGGGGAGTCCGAGGAAGTGAGGGAGCTTCAGTCACGAGGCCTGTTGCTGCTGGACCACAGGTGGGTTGGTGGGGAGGGGAGGACATGAAGGGGCTGCAGTTTAGCAGAACCAGAGGGGCAGGGCCACCGGGTTGGGGAAGCTATTGGTTAAGGGGGAGGGAAGCGGGAAGGGAGGGCTGTTATCTCATCTCTGCTTTGTTCCAGAGGGCTTCGGTGTTCCTGGGAAGGGTTAGCTGTGCTGGATACTCTACTGCCCATACTCCTCCTTCAGCTCCAGAAGGCAAGGGAAAACAGGCCTCCTCCCACCTCCAAGGTCATCGAGCTGCCTCCCAAAGAGGAGATTCATGCTTCAAGTATAGCTCAGACTTGGTGACCTCGGAGGTATCTACCTTTCAGACTCTGGGCTTCTGAGCTCAGAGAGGATGGGACCAGCCAATTTGGCCGGGGGGGGGGGGGGGGGGGGGGGGGGGGCAGGGACCAGAACTAGGGATGGAAGGATGAAAAGCCATGAGCGCAGAGGGCAGCTAGGTGGCTCAGTGGATAAAGCACTGGCCCTGAATGCAAGGAGGACCTGAGTTCAAATCTCTCCTCAGACACTTGACACTTACTAGCTGTGTGACTCTGGGCAAGTCACTTAACCTTCATTGCCTAGCAAAACAAACAAAAATACAAAAAAGAAAAGCCATGAGCACTTCTTTGGCAGGAATGGTCTTCGAAAGGGTAACACAGTAGATAGAGTGCTAGGTCTGAGTTCAAATTTAAACTCAGCTACTTCCTAGCTCTGTGACCTTGGTCAAGTCACTTAACCTCTGCCCGCCTCAGTTTCTTCAACTATAAAATGGAGATAATAATAGCACCTTCCTACTAGAGATGTTGTGAAGATCAAATGAAATATATTTGTAAAGTGCTTAGTACAATGTCTGGCACATAGTAGGCTCTTAATAAATGTTTATTCTCTTCCCTTCCCCACCTTTCTTTCTTTAATAAACATTCCTAGTGTCCTGCCCTAGGCTACGACTGCCCATCCACTTGAGGGCTCTCTGATCACTCCACCTACAAAGGATCTTTTCCCCAAACCTCCCTCCCTCCCTACTTCTCCATCTCTCAGTTCTGTTTACCTGTCTGCACACTGAATCTTAAGGACCATGTGTTGGATACTTGGGGATTTTCCTTAGAAGGTGCTGGAGAAAGTCCCTGGCCCCAAGAATATCAGCAATTCAAGATGGTGTGAAACAGATGAGCCCTTTGGCAGTGGGAGTGAGGAGGAGGGCAGGCCTTTCTTGTGCCTCTGGGTTAGAGGCTGGAAGCAAACAGATACCACCACCCAGCCCCTACCCGGAAAGAAGAGTGAATATAGTTTGCATTTCTGAAAAGATTTAGGTTGGCAAAGCTTTGCAAATACTCTCACTCTTTCTTGGCTTCTGTTTTTGCTGATTCTCTTTATTTTTTTTTTTCATTCTGAACTCACCCCAGACTAAATAAAATGAACATTTTTCACACACATTGTAGGACAGAAGGAGAGGATTGTACATGAAACAGAATCTCTGTTATGTACAGCTTACCTTTCTTTTTAAGTGTATAATAAATTCTTTATATAACTACCAAAGCTGTTCTGCTCGTCTGTATTTTTTTTCCCATTCTCTTCTGTACGTTTAAAAAAAATGATTCGGTGTCCCTCTTTTTCTTCTTTTCTTTTTCTTTCTTATTTTTAGCAACCCAGTTAATATCTCTTTTCCCTCCCCATCTTCCCAGCCCCATATTGGGAAAAAGGAAAAACAAAACCTTTGTAACAAATATGCATACTCAAAACGAATTCCCACATTGGCCATGTCTGAAAATGCATTAAATTCTCTCATTTGGTACTCATAAAAACCCTGTGATGTAGATACTGTTATTATCTCCATTTTACAGATGAGGAAACTGAGGCTTATTGAGGTTATCCAGCAAGTAAGTCCCCTAGTTACCTTCAAGACTCAGCTCAATTGCCAGGCATAGTGGTACACATGTGCAATCCCTAGGGAGCCTGAGGCTGCTGGATCTCTTCAGCTCTCCGGTTTTGAGCTGCAGTAGGGCAAAAGCCAATCAGGTTTCCACATTTGGGAGTGGAGGGGTTGGGGGAAAGCAGTATGTCTAAGGGGCAAATTGGCCCAGGTCAAAACTTTTGCAATGATCAGTAGTGGGGTCAGGCCAGTGAATGGAAGGTGTACTTCCAACCTAAGTGAAACAGGGAGACCCATTTCCCCCCTACCAAAAAAAAAAAGCTTCAGTTCAAATGCCATCATCTGCATGGTCTTTCCTGATCCACACAATTGCTAGTACTTTTCTCCCAAATAACTCTGTATTTATTTTGACAAATAATAGGTTTTAGAAATAATAACCACCCACCCCCACACACATACAGACTGCGTGAAGTCTGACTGTGGCTGAGTGTATAACTCCTTGAACACCGAACCAGCCCTCAGCCCTTTCTGTTTGTAGCTCATTTCCTTTTTTTTATTTCTCTGTCTGAGTCCTAAGGTAGTCAAGCAGTATATTTTGACATTTCCTCACAAATGAATAGAAATGCATAATTTCTCTCAATTAGGTGTGATCCTCCACCCCATTTATAAATAAACCAGAAAAACCTCTTTTCCCATAAGCTTTTCCTCTTCTCTTTCAATGTCAAAAGCCCTAGTGTCATAGGCTTTAAAAATCAATATTCTTGCTCATACAACTTGTCAGCTGTGTAACAAATAATAAAACAAAGACAGAAAATTATTTACAATGTGTCCCAGTAAAAAGCGTTCACAGTCACCTTTTTGTTCTCCAAAACAGGGGAAAGAGATGTGGACCAGAATCTTTTTACCAGCGTGACCCCAACTCTAGAAATACAATTCTCTCAGGATGGCGATCCAAGTCTCCCAGGAATTCTCCACCTAATGTCTCTTCATAAGCTAAGAATTAAACTAAGTTCTCTAAAGATATCTGTCTCCTGGGAAGGTTCCCTTAGTTCTTTCCATGTCTCTCTCATACACAAGCTCTCACCATGACAGTTAACTCACTGTAGGTAAGACTGTCTCTCCCCCAAGATTCTATTCCCTTCCTCTCAAAAATACAGTAACTTTAAAGTTATACCTGGATTTATACCTGTCTCCTTCAATAGAATATAAGCTCTGGAAAGGTAAGGGTGAAAAACAGGGATAATATTCACACCTATTTCACTCTTGTTTTTGTATTGCCCATTGTCGGGCACAGGGCCTGGTAGGTAGAGGTTGCTTAAGAGACATTTGTCAGCTGATTGAAATATCTTCAGTAGCATCCCAACCCTGGTCTCTCTGACTCCCAGTCCAGTGCTCTTTCTACTAAGTCATACCGCCTTTCATAAAGGCTTTTTGCCAATAGGGAGGCAAATAAAGGGATGGGCATTTATAATCCTTATCTTCTTCCATTTATCCACAGAACATGTGAGTGGCAGTGAAGTGTTTACATTTATAAATTTACAAAGCATTTCATTTGCATTTATCTCATTGATCCTCATAACAACAGGATGAAATAGGTGTGAATGTTATCCCTGTTTTACAGATGAGGAAACTGAGTCTGTGAGAGGTGAAATCATTTACCCAGGGTAGCACAGCTAGTAAGTGTCTGATGTAGAATTCAACTCCAGTTCTTGCTGACTCCCAGCCTAACGTACTATCCAGCATACCATGCTGCCCTTCATAAAGGCCTTTTGCCAACAGGGAGGCACAAAGGGAGCAGTAATTCACAATCCTTATCTTGCCTTTCCCATTTATCTACAGAACATGTGACTTGGTGATTTTTATTTTAATCACGTGGTCGCCATCTTGGCTGGCAGTTTGCCCTTTGGAGGTTCTTTCTGGATTACAAATTTCCCGTCTGAGGGGAGGCTAGATTTTCAGGTCGGGGTATTAAAGCTACGGATGTTAAAGTCAGCCACAGGATGAGGCAACTCGGCGGGGTGGGGGCATCCACCTTTGTTTCCACACACACCTTCACCTCAGAGTCCTGTGTCACCATTGCGTCTCCCCTCTAGCCAGCCGTCTTTGGATCTTGATAAATAAATGAAGGTCAGGCATCGAGCAAATGCTGCCATTAGATACATTCGATATGCCCTGGGACTGTTCTTGCCATCCCTGCTCAGGTTCCTCCCAGCTGCCAAAACTCGTGCCACCTGAGACACGATGCTGGCTAGCCTCCCTCTTTAGTCTGAGGGAGGACAGCTTCCTTCCTTCAGAGGGCCAAGGGCACAGGGCCAGGATGAGGGCCAGAGCTAGTGCTCAGTAGGTCTGGCTCCTGGTGATTCAGGAGACAATCATCCAGTAGTCTGTATCATATCTGAGCCCTGCCTTTTCCCTTCCTACTGTCTGTCATCTCTCCCACACCCAGCCCTTCCACTATAAGGAGGAGCAAAAGGTCAGGGTTGGAAAGGGAAGGGCTGAACTTGTGTCAGGGTCACCGATTTTTGCTTCTCAGGTTTCCCTGATCCTCTGGTCCCAGAGGTTCTCACTGCCACACATTCTGGATGTACTTAAGAGGATGCTTACCTCATGCTTCTGTTGGTAAATCATTTTTTAAATAGATTTTTATTGATCTCTTCTGTTTTTATGTCATCTAGATTTCTCCCTGTATCCCTCCTCCTTCCAGAGAACCATACTCAGTAACAAAGAACTTTTAAAGATTTTAATATTTTATTTCCCCCAGTTATATGTACAAACAATTTTAACATTCTTTTTTCAAACTCTGGGTTCCAAATTCTCTCTCTCCCCCTCATTGAGAAGGCAAGCATTTTGACATAGGTGATACGTGTGTGGTCATACGAAACACATAACAAAGAACTTTTAAAATTAAACTTGTTTAATTAACAAAAACTAATTTTCTCTCCCTCTGCATCTCATTCCACTTTATCGATTTAAAAGAAAAACAAACAAACCTGTATAACAAGCACGAGTAATCAAGCAAACCCAATCCCCTACATTGGCCATGTCCAGAAAAGGCCATGTTCAAAAAAGATGTCTCATTCTGCATGTGAGCCAAACACCTCTCCATTTTTTTTTTTTTTTCAGGAGGTGGGCAGCATGTTTCCTTATCTGTCCTCTGGAATTGTGGTTGGTGACTGCAATGATCTTTCATAGTGGTTTGTCTTTACTGTGTTATTGTTGTGTAATTTGTTTGTCTGGTTCTGTTTACTTCACTCTGCACTTATATCATACAAGTCTTCCTAGGTTTCTCTGAAACTGTTCCCTGCATTGTTTCTTACAGCACAGTAGTGTTACTTTATATTCATATGCCATAGTCTGTTCAGCCAGTCCCCAATTAATGAGCATCCCTTTAGTTTCCAGTTCTTTGCCAACACAAAAAGAAATGCTGCTAGAGGTATTTTTGCACATGTGTCCTTCTTTCTTTGATCTTTTGGGGGAATAGGCCTAGTGGTAGAATCATGGAGTATTCACAGTTTAGTAAATAACAAAGAATTTTTTTTTCAATGAAAAAAGAAGAAAGATAAGTCAGTAAGTCAACAAGCCTTTATTGAGCTGGTTCATGGGATTTGTTCCAGGGAATGCATAGTTCTGGGGATACAAAGGAAGGCAAAAACTATCCCTGCCTCCAAGGAATTCACATTCCAGTGGGGGAGACAACATGCAAATAACTTTAAATACTAAATATATACAATGCAATTGGAAGGTAATCACAGAAGAAAATCACAAGCAGTGGGCTGGGAGGAGATTGGGGGGTAGGGTATGGTATGCAAAGGCACCAAGAAAGGCCTCCTACAGAAAGTAGAATTGAGCTGAGAAAAAAAAAAACCCAGCAAAACCATCCAAGACATCCCCAAAAAAGTCATACTTAAAATTCCACACTCATAGCATCCCTCAGGGCTTCCCTGGACTGTTACCTAGGGTGTATGTGTTTGTCTTCTCCTATTTCTTCTTTGGGACCAATGTTGCTGCTAAATCATTTTACAGTTAGCCAATCTTTATAGGAAGACCCCTATGATTCAGGTAGAGCCAATGGTATTAACGCCATCTTAAAAAGGAGAACATTTAAGATTACCTGATTTGGTGATGGTCTTCTGACTTGCAAGTACAATGTTCTTTCTACTATACTAGTGGTTTCCAACTCTTTTGAGATCAGGGCCCCTACATAATACCACTAATATCTGTGAATTGAGAGAATACATAACAGGAAATCAATTCTTTGAAATAGCTCTGGGGCCCACTTTATAAACATTTGTGTTTCACATCTAATTCTCATTTCTTTCAGGGCTCTTTCATTTTACTGCAAACAACAAGGAAAGCTGGAAATATGATGCATATTTGTGTGTGAGGAGAGAGAAAAGAGAAAGAGAGAGAAGGGAAGAAAGGGAGAGGTGTAGATTATATACATTTATTGCACATATGCACATGAATATACATAGATACATATGTATAAACATGTGTATATGTATATATACATATATGCTATACATATATGCATTTATGTATATATAATCACAGAATTACAACTTGAAAGGGCTTACATTGGTAAGATTTTTGCTAATTTCAAAGTGCTTTCATGTACTGATCTCATTTGATTCCCCTCAAAATGAGAGGTAGGTGGGAGCAACTGTTATTATCCCCATTTTATAGATGAGGAAACTAAGGCCCAGAGATTTATCTGCCTTTGATGACACATAGCTAATAAATGGCAAAAAGTGGGATGTAAATCTGTCCTCTGACAGCAACTTCAGTGAATTTTTTCCCATTACATCACAAGCACTTAGCTCTGTTCCCCCTTGTGTCCTCACATTGTCTAGCTGGGATAATTCAGGTCCAAATCTGCCAACTTCAGTCTGATGTTTCTCAGTCCCTGTTTCTTCTTTTTAGGAGCACAGATTTAGAGAGAGGGGAACCTTAGAGGTCTAGTCCTATAATGATTTCAAAACGTTTAGGCCAAAAGCACTGGAACAGTGAGAGCTGGTGTTTGTGGAAAACTGTATTTGTGGTACCCGCAGAAGATCAATCAGCCCCCACTATTGCTGGCATTAGGGGGAACAGAGCAGAACTAGAATTCCTAGTGGATGAGACTAGATAGGTAGGGAAGAGACCAGTGATTCCAGGAACCCTGATACATGTGTAGGGAGTTCTAGACCATTAGAAAAAAAAATCTGCCCTCCAGACTGAGATAGGAGAGAATGGTGACTCGGAGGTTAGGACTGGTGGAGAAAGATTAGGATAGGGGAAATATCCAGGTGTAAGACAACCCCAGGGGTGGGAGGAAGGACTCCTTACCCCCAAGTGACTCATGCCAATGGCTCCCTCCATCTTCCTCTAAACAGGTTAAACAGGTACAGGACCATTACATAGGTGACTGGCTCATTGGGAGGAGTTGCCCAGCAAATGATAGCTGCAACTAGTAAGTCAGGTGAGAACACCATGTCTATTTCCCTTGCTCTCAGATGGTACTTTTTCTCTTTCCCCAAACTCTGGATTAGGTGTTCTCCTGTGCCTACTGCCTCTCTATACACACACCTGAGTGTCTGGAGTCCTCCCTCCTCCATTCCACCTGTCTTGCTCTTCATCCCAGCTGGATATTGAACAAAGAACACTATCTCCAAAGAATAGAAGGGTCAGAAGATATCTTAATCACTATTCCACAGCCTGGTACCCAAGGGTTCAAGCAAACAATTATTTTACTTTAAAAAATCACATTTCAATCCTCCTCTACTCTAGAAAGTACTTCCCAAGTCAGTTGAACAAATAAAAACCACCAGCAAGGAGCTCTCAGGAGCTCTCCACCATAGTCCTAAAAAGTGCTATTATAGTTTTCTTGTCCAAAAGGCTCTCAACTGGGTCCCAGATAAATATACCTAGGGGCAAAGTTAGCCAAAACTGCTCTAGATCTGCTCAACAACTTCCTTGCCTAATATAGTACCTGCTGGTATTATGGGAGTCTTTTGTTGTTTAGTCATTTTTCAGTCATGTCTGACTCCTTGTGACCCCCATTTGAGGTTTTCTTGGCAAGGATACTGGAGTGGTTTGCCATTTCCTTCTCCAGCTCATTTGACAGATGAGGACACTGAGGCAAAGAGGGTTAAGTGACTTGTCCAGGGTCACATGACTAGTGTCTGTGGCCAGATTTGAATTCAGGAAGATGAGTCTTCCTGACTGCAGGCCAGGCTCTCTATCCAGTGCACCACCTATCTGGGAGCCTGGGGGTGGTTAACTCACGCCTCCCCAATTCCACCAGTATCCTATCCCACAACATCGGACCTTGGTTCAAATCCTTCCTTTGATACTACCTGTGTGACATTGACTAAATCACTTAACCTCTCTGGGCCGCAGTTTCCTCATCAGTAAAATGAAGAATGAGATGGCCTCTGAGGTCCCTTTCATGTCTACATCTATAATCCTATGATCCAGGCATACTGTTTTCACATCCCTTGGACCTAATTCATCATTAATAAAGGGGATGGACTCACTCATAAAACTGAAGAGATTAAAAGAATGGATTAGGAAACAGAATCCAAAAATATATTGTTTACAGGGGGCAGCTAGGTGGCACAGTGGATAAAGCACCAGCCCTGGATTCAGGAGGACCTGAGTTCAAATCCAGCCTCAGACACTTGACACTTACTAGCTGTGTGACCCTGGGCAAGTCACTTAACCCTCATTGCCCTGATATATATATATATATATATATATGTATATATATATATGTATATATATAGTTTACAAGAAACATGGTCAAAATGAGGAAATAAAACAGGATCTATTATACTTCAAGTAACCTCAAAACACAGGAATAGCAATCACAATTTTAGCTAACGCTAAAATAAACTCAGACATGACTAAAAGAGATAAGCAGGGAAATTACATTATGCTTAAAGGCAGTCTAGATAACAAATCAATATAGGTATTTAATATATAACCACCAAATAGCATAGCATCTATGTACTTATGGAAAAGTTCATTGAATTGCATTGAGAAATAATATAATTATAACGGGGAACCTCATCGTACACTGTTCAGAGCTTGATAAATCTAACTAAAAGATAAACAAGAGATAACTTAAGGACATGAATAGAACTTTAGAAAAATTAGAGGTGATACAACTTTGATCATTTCTAAATGGGAACAGAAAGACATTTACATACTTCTTGGCCATGGGCAGCATTTTGCCAAAAACTGACCGTGTATTGGGCCATAAAAAACTTTACCACAAATGCAGAAAACACATAATTTATTGATCAAAATATAATAAAATTATATTAAAGAAATGGCCTTTGAATAAAGAATTAAAAATTAATTGGAGAATAGATAATTAATTCTAAAGAATTGGTGGGTCAAAGAACAAATTGGTGGATCATGGAAAAAGTAGAGAGTTTACATCAAATAACTTCACAATGATGAGACAGTATACCAAACCTTATGGAATTCAGTTAAAGTAATCCTTAGAGGAAAATTTATACCTCTAAATGCTTTCATCAACAAAAAAGAAAAAGAACAAATCAATGACTAGGGAAAGTACACTAATGCACTATTGTAGGAACTATCAATTGGTCCAGCCATTCTGGAGAGCAATTTAGAACTGTGTCCCCAAAGTCACTAAACTGTTGTGTACTCTTTTACACAGAGATACAACTACTAGTCATATACCCAAAGGTATTATAGAAGGAAGAAAAGCATCTATATGTGCAAAAATATTTGTGGTAGCTCATTTTGTAGTAGCAAATATAGGAGATGCCTATCTATAGGGGGATGGCTAAACAAATTATGGCATATGGACATGGAATTTTATTGCATCATAAGAAATTACAAAATATATACAGAAAACTTGGAAGAGCTGTTTGAATTGATTCAGAGTGAAGTAAGCAGAACCAAGAGAACAATTTATATAATGACAACTACGTTTTAAGAAAAACAACTTTGAAAAACTTCATAACAAACTATGATTCCAGAGGATCAAAGATGAAGCCTGCTACCCACCTTCTAGAAGAGAGATAATGGACTGAAAGTGCCTAATGAGACACACATTTTTAAACATGGCTAATGAGGGAATTTGGTTTGCTTGACTATGCATATTTGTTATGAGCATGATTTTACTTTATATTATTTGTGTTCAAAGAGGAGGGAAGAAGTAAGAGGAAGAGAAAATCAATGCTTGTTAATTAAAAGTAAATAATAAAATTACTTTTCAGAAGAGTAAGTATCTAGGACAGAATTTGAACTCAGGTTTTCTTGACTGTAAGCCCAGCACACTAGCTACTATACCACTGAGCTGCCTACAGAAATGAGAATCATACTTTTGAGCCCACCTACACACCAAGAAACCCTTCCTGAAACAATTTGTCTCTATCCATCACAACTATCAGCATCCACTATTTGCCTTTTTAAAGAGGAGGGAATCATATAATCATCAGATTTCAAACTAGAAAGAACCTTTAGAGATCAGCTAGGTGAAGAAATTGAAGATCCCAAAGGTTAAATGATTTGTCCAAAGTGACACATAGTAGTAGTAGTAGTAGTAGTAGTAGTAGTAGTAGTAGTAGTAGTAGTAGTAGTAGTAGTAACTGAACCAGTATTCAAACCAAGGTTCTGACTCTTGGGTCTGTGCTGTTTATACAATATTATACTGAGGAGCGGTGGCCTGAGTCCCTGGTCCATCTCCTTATGGATGTTGGGGAGTATGCCTAGATGTGGGACTAAGGGCTGAACAAGGAGTAAGATCAAAAATAAACAGGGGGAAAAAAAGTAAGGGGCAGCTAGGTGGCGTAGTAGATAAAGCACTGGCCCCGGATTCAGGAGGACCTGAGTTCAAACCCGGCCTCAGACACTTGGCACTTACTAGCTGTGTGACCTTGGGCAAGTCACTTAGCCCTCATTGCCCTGCAAATAAATAAATAAACAGGAAAAACAACAGCCCTTTCCCCGAGAATTAAGGGTGTCATTGTATAGAAGACAAAACAACCCGGTTTGTTGTTACAAAACTGTAATCCTAGCTACCAGGGAGGCTGAGGCTATAGGATCTCTTGGGCTCAAATCTTAGCTGAAGTAGGCTATGCTGATCGGGTGTCTGCACTAAGTTCAATATGGTTTAATATGATGAGCCCCGCCAGGGAGCAAGGGGCCATCAAGCTGCCTAAGGAGGGGTGGAATGACCCAGATTGGAAATGGAGCAGATCCAAGTTCAAAGAGTAGGATCAGGCCTGTGTGTAGCCCCTGCACTTCCAAACTGGGCAACAGAGGGACAACAAGTGTTTAGGAAAGGAAGGCAAGAAGGGAGGGAGGGAGAGAGAGAGAGAGAGAGAGAGAGAGAGAGAGAAGGAAGAAAGAGAAAAAAAGAAAAAAGGAAAGGATTAAAAGTGTAAAAGTCTGAGATAGTTAAGTTTACATAGGTATTGAATTGTATTTCTTTTCAATCTCATCTAAGCCTGGCTGACCCTCTCTAGGAGAATTCCCACTTCCAAACTCTCTTTGCCAGGCCTTGCCCTTACTCCTCACATCTTTCCCCTGACAAATCCATACCCCACTATTTGTCTATTAGTTCTTGAAGAACTAATAGAGATCTGGGTTGGAAAGGATCATTCTTAGTGGAATGTTAATATATCAAACAGCATGGAAGGCATCCCTTGGTGCATATGGGGCAAAGAAGAGTGAAAGAGAAAAAGAAAACCCAAACCAAGAAGAAATACCACATCTTTGCAGCATCTTTAATGACTAGGGACCTAGCAATCTTCTGACAGTGAAAGATAATGATGGGAGTGGAAGGGTGATAAGTTAAAGGAGCTTCCCTAAGACCTGTTGAGAGTTTGTGATGGTAGTGATGATGGTGGACAAGGTCTTGTTAGGAGGACCTATGCTTTAGAGAGTTTGCCTGGCCTCTGGAAAGTGTCACTGATGTCATGCACGGGTTGTCCCTGGCAGGTGTTGCTGTAAACTGAGCTGTGAAGTAATAATATACGTCTGTATTCTTGGACACTTCAAGCCTTCTGCCAGTCTGCAGGACTATACTGCCTGAAGTAGCAATGCAAAGGATCAAGCTGCAAGAGCTTCTTTAGAATGTCCAAGTTGGACTCAAAGCCATGAGAAAGTATGAACACAGATTAGCATATAAAAGTATGAAGAGAGACAAAAGTAATTTTAGTAGAGGAGGGCACTCTCAGTTGGATGGGGCAGGGGGAGCTGCTTAGATAAGATTCTTAGAGAGAGGTATCATTCCACATGAGCTTTGAATGATGCTGGGGTTTCTACAGGGTGGCTAGGTGGTGTAGTGTATAGAGTGCCAGGCCTGGAGTTTTCCTGAATCATCTTCCTGAGTTCAAATCCAGCCTGAGACACACTTACTAGCTGTGTGACCCTGGTCAAGTCCCTTAACCTTTTTTGCCTCAGTTACCTCATCTATAAAATGAGCTGGAAGTAAGAAAGGGCAAATCACTTTAATATCTTTGCCAAGTGAGAGTCAGACATGACTGAATGACACAACAAGGGTTTCCACGAGGAGAGGGCATTCTAGGTGTGGGGGGGCAGCCTGTTCAGAGACATTGCAGGGAGGGTGGTGAGTTGGAATAGAGTGTTTTAGGAGAATTTCAAATAGGCCACTTTGATTGGTGGAGAATGATAAAGTTTGGAAAGGTAGGCTGGAGCTAGGCTTTGAAAGGACTATAATTGCCAAATAAACAATGACATTTTATCTATGAGGCAACCGGGAGTTGCTGGAGCTTCTTGAACCAGGGAGTAACATGGTCCAATCTGTGCTTTAACAATTTCACTTTGGCAGCTGTGTGGAGAATGACTTAGAGAGGAGAGACACTGGGTACGGGCAGACCAATTAGGAGGCTATTGCAATGGTCCAGATAAGAGATGAATTGCGTCCTGGTGGTAACTCTTTTGGGCAGCTAGGTGGCACAATGGATAGAGTGCCAGGGCCTTCAGTAAGGAAGACAAAGCATTCCATTATCTCTGCCAAGAAAACCCAAATGGGGTCTGTTGGACACAACAGAACAACAAGAGTACAAGTTTTGCTTCTTGTTTCCCCCTCATGGTTCTCTTTTGTTGATATCACCTTTTGTTTCCTCATATTCCAAAGTTACAATAAACGTGACATCATTAATGGGATACCCAGTCTAACAGTGCATATCACAACATGTCCATGCCTGCCAACCTATGTGACTTTTGTCCCTTCCCATAAGTTGTATATAGGGATCCTTCCAATGGGCTAGGGGCCTTCCTCGAGTTCTCTTGATATTGTATACAAACCAATAGAAGACATAGTCTTGTCCATTGCTTACTCCTTGCTCTCATTATTTGCTTGGTCCATTTTTTTTGACCAGTCATATGGTTCTCTGGTAATAACCTTTATAAAAATGTCCTACTTTTCCTACATAATTTCTTGTTTGTGATGGGTTGTAGCCTACTCACTCCCACCATGTACCTCTGAGAAAGAGGGCTAGAACATACCATGCTACAGATTACATCTTGGAGGAAATTCCACCCTGGGGCCCAATGTCCTACTTGGTGGCCCCCCTTCTGCAACCACTATTCCAAGAGAGCCCCATCTACCATGCTTTACATCACTCCCTATTCTCCTAGCCTACCCACCTCCAGTTCATATTCAAATCAACTGTGCTGGTGTTCCTATTTGGAATATATCAATCTACTCCTCTATGGCCCTACGTACCTTCCCTGAGACTTTCCAGACCAAAGTGCCTTGTCCTGGCCACCATTCCCCTAGGTGTGTTGTCTCTCCCTTAGAATATAAGCTCCTCGAAGGCAAGGACTGACTTTGATTTTGTATTTGTTTCTCCAGTGGGATGTCTTGACTTTTGTCCTCCCACTGGACTTCAATAACTCTGGAAGAGAGAGTGAGGCTGATGACTTTGTGTAATTCTGCCTCATTTAAATCCAAGTTCACACTCAAGACATCACTCCTTGATGTCCTCTGAAAATGGAGGATGAACAACATTTGTTTCTCTAGCTCTTAGCCTAGGACTAGGCACATAGTAAGTGCTTAATAAATGCTTATTCATTCATTCCTTAAAATCTTCAGAGATTACATCATAATATAATACTATGGTATTCTAAGAATTTTGGTGTTAAAAAGACCTCTGTTTCAGGAAGAAGCTTAAGGTGACAAAAGAATTATGCAGTCTCCCCAAAACAATCCAGAGCATTATCTCCTTCCTGTTCAATTTTGGGATCACTTCATTGTCCATGTGCAATGTATATCCTAGGTATATACATACATGCAAACACATACACATGCATATACATATACACATGCACATCCTATATGGATATACTTGTGCTTGAGTTAGCTTTAACCTGCATGAAAGGCATTTGTTAAATTTTCACTGTGGGCATTTGCACCTTGGAAATTGGCAAATGCTAAAAAGCAAAGCATGATTTATTGTTTTCTTGATTATGTAGACTTGGGAAAGCAATGAAGAAATGTTAATAATATAGATTAAACATAAAAATAGGTCTTTCATACATTTTTCACAGAGCTGGTTGTTAAACATTTATCAGCACACCACTGCATATACATATGCATATATACATATGCACACAAATACTTATATACACATACACATATGTAAATATATGTATATATATAGATACTGGGTATGAGCTCTAAAGGTGGTCTATCTAATGACATATATATAGTTATTGCATATATATAGTAAATGCATAATGTTCACACTGACATAAATACACACATATGTTATTGTGAACAATATGCATTTTCCATCCACTTGGTTTTTCCTGTATAGTTAGGCCAAATTCTTTTGAATAATTATGGATTTCATTCAGAAGACTCCTCAGTGTTCTAGGGGCTGATGATTTTATATATATAGATAGATAGATATAGATATAGATATAATTATAGATATAATTTTATACTATATGTACATATACATATACACACAGACATACACACACATATATATACATATACATACAGACATACGCACACACACACACACACACACACACACATATATATATACACTAGGTGACACAGTGGATAAAGCACCGGTCCTGGATCCAGGACGACCTGAGTTCAAATCCGGCCTCATACACTTGATACTTACTAGCTGTGTGATCCTGGGCAAGTCACTTAACCCTCATTGTCCTGCAAACAAACAAATGAATGAATGAATGAATGAATGAATGAATGAATGGATAGATAGATAAATGAATGAATGGCTGAATAAATAAATACATATCTAGTTCTCTGAAGTAGCCCAATAGCATAGCATTGATTAGTATTACATTAAATTTATAAATTCACCCATGTAATTTTGACATTTAAAATGCATTGGGGGGGGGCGCTAGGTGTCACAGTGGATAGAGTACCAGCCCTGGAATCAGGAGGACCTGAGTTCAAATCCAGCCTCGGACGCTTAACACTTACTAGCTGTGTGACCCTGGGCAAGTCACCTAAACCCAATTGCCTCATTAAAAAAAAAATAAATAAATAAATAAATAAAATGCATTGTATGTTTGCATGGGCTACACTACCAATTATTTAGTTCTTTATTTCTGTGAAAATTGTTTCACATAGATTTTTTACATATCTTGGTAAGTTAATGCTCATTTGCTATATTTTGTCATTATTATAAAGGCATTTATTTTTCTATCAGTTTTACCTGCTTTTTGTTAGTCATATGTCAAAATGCCTGGGGTCATGCAGCTGGTAAGTATCTGATGCTGGATTTGAACTTAAAATCTTCCCGAATCCTGGGGCAGAGCTCCACCTAGTTGACCTTGTCTCCAAGGAGTCCTGTACCAGGTGTGTTTGTAGGCACGTTGTTGCCATTAGACTGAGCTTCTTGATTGCAAGGGAAGTGAGCACTTATTAATGACTGATTGATTATAAAAAATGTCAGCTTGCTAATATGCTGATAAGGCAGCAGCTGGGTTCAGAGGAAGTTGGATTTGGAGATTGTTGTTCTTTGTCCTTCGTTCTGGAAGAGGACCATGACATCTGAGTGATGTCATGACTTGCAGTGAATGGGATTTAAGTGAGGGAGGGCTGTGCAAGGTCACCAACCTCACTCTTTCCTCTAGAGCCATTTAGGCCTGGGTTCGAATCCCAGTTCTGCCACTTGCTCCCTGTGAGACCTTGGACTGGTCATTTGTTATTAAAGGCCAAAGAGGAGGGCGGGTTGCCTTTTCCCGAGGAGCCCTGAGTTCTGTAAAATGGGGAATGGGAGGAGGAAGGTTGGACTTGGCCTGGAAATGGCCCGGGGTCCCGGGATGCGCTGCCTCTCCCGCCCCGCCCGGCCCCGGGCGTTACGCACCGCCAGATGACGTCATCACGTACCCTGGCTCGCTGCCCCCCCCCAGCCATGGGCGCCCTCGCTGGGCCGCGTGTTCGGGGAGATACTTGGTGACGGGCCTCGGAGGCTGAGTTGCTGCGGGACGCCAGGGCTGACGGCTCCGAGCTAGGGCTTCTGGGCGGCGAGGTCCTGCTTGTGGGCAGGCTGGGCAGGCCCGCTGGCGGGCCGGGCAGGCCCGCTAGTGGGCCGGAGTGGAAGCTCGAGGAGGCTCTTGAAATCGTCAGTATCGCGGCTATCGGGTGAGGATGGCGTTCTCTCCTTTGGGTAGGGCGGTTGCCATGGAGGCTGCGGTTGCCATGGCGACGGCGGCGCCTGACTAGACTCGAGAACGCTGGCGCTGGCGCGGGCTCTGAGCTCTGTGCTCTGTTTCGACTGGAGGTCTGCGTGTTGCGCTCTAGATCTTGGAAGCTAGTAAATTAGTGCTTGGTCCGGGGGCAGGGTCGGGATAAAGAAAAGGGGTGTTCTCGAGGGTGACGGAGCCATGAAGTCTCACAGGAAAGAACCGCGGACCAAAACTCCCCCGGGTAATACCTGGGGTCCTCTGGGAGATGTGGTGCTCTAGGTGCTTGACCTGGGGATGCATGTTCTGGGGGCCTGAGATTGAGCGTGCAATTATGGAGGGCTTGAGGTTGGGCGTGCACATACTGGAGGGGCTGAGCTGGAGCTGCAGGTGCTGACTGGGCGTGTCTGAGACGGGGGTGGGGGAGACGTACTTGAGTTAAGAGCGGGACAGGTACTGTAAGTTTCTGAGCCGAGGATCCTCATGCTGGGTGCCCGAGATTGAGGGTGCAGATGCTGTGGATTTCTCAGATGAGTGCCTGAGATTAGAGGTTCAAGTGCTGGGTTAGTGCACGGGATTGGGGGCAGGCGGGGCTCAAGATGGTAATTTGCATAATAGGGAGCCTGAATTTGGGGTTGCAGTTTCTGTGTTAGCCTTCTGTGTTAGTTTGGTAACCTGGGGGTTAGAAGTGCCATAAAGACTGAAATTGAGGGTTACAGGTACTGAGTGTGCAATTATGGATTAGGAGATAGCGTTTTGGGTGGTGCGAGTCTTATTGGAGAGATAAATTCATAACTAGCTTGGAGGCATGGTACTGGAGAGAGTACTGGGGGATCTGAGATGGGAGGGACTCTGAAACATGCATCAACTCTCCCTTTCCCTGCCGAAGATCAGTATTCTCAGGGAGAGGAGAGGGCTACACTACAGCATCTAGTTAAATGATGAGTTGTTTGAAAGAGTCTTCTCTGATCTAGGAGAATTCAGTGAAGGGCTGCAATAACCAGTTAATGTTACTTGACATTGGGCCCCTGGGAGTGAGTTTGGACTGTTGTCAGTGAGAACATCCAGGTTCCAGCAATTCCTAGTCTATGGGGGAGACACTAAAGTCAGGACCTTTTCTCCTCAGGACCTCTTCCAGCTACGTGGAAAGCAGCTCTTCACTAGTTCATTGGAGTCCTCATCACCTGGACATCCAGTTATCCACCGATCATGGTTTTCTTCCAAGGCACTGGCCTGGGCCCCCCTCTTTTCCCTCTGTACTATCTTCCTCCCTAATCTCATCAGCTCTTCTAGGTTGAGTTATAAACTCTATGTAGATGACTCCCAGATCTCTATTTCCCACCCAAGTCCCTGTCCTGGGCTCTAGTGCCTGGATGTTCCATAGGCATTAGGCATCTCAAATTCAATATGTCCAAAACAGTCTTGTCTTCTAAACTTCCCTATTGGAACCTCACCATTCTTCCATTCACTGAAGCTAGCAACACTCTCTCACTCCCATCCCGTATACTTAAACTTTAGTAAAATCTTGTGGTTTTTATATTCACATCTGTCTGTCCTATCTGTTCCCTACTCTCTCTACTCACAAAGTGGGCTACCACCTAGATGCCCTAGGTGATGCAATGGACAGAGCGCCAGGACCTTGAATCAGGAAGACCTGAGTTCACATCTGGCTGCAGATACTGGCTGTGTGGCCCTGGGCAAGTCACTTAACCTCAATTTCCCCATCTGTAAAATGGTAATAATTATAATAACGCCTACTCCCAGGGTTGTTATGAGGATCAAATGAGATAATTATAAAGTGTTTAGCACAGTGCCTGACACATAGTAAGTGCTATATAAATGTTCTTCTTCATCATCATCATCACCATCATCGAAGACCTCATCACTTCTCATCTGAACTACTGCAATATTCTCCTTATTGGTCTCCCTGCTTCAAGTCTCTCCCCATTACAATCCATTTTTCACTCAGCTGCCAAGGCAATTTTTCTAAAAGACAGGTGTGCCCTTGCCACTTCCTTCTCCACAAATCACAGTGGTTCCCTGTTACCTCAAGCATAAAATATGTAGTTCTCTTGCACTTAAAGTCCTTCACAGTTTGGCCCCGGTTTCCTTCAGAAGTCGGCTCAAATCATGCCTTCTAAAGCAGACCTTTCCTAACACCCCTAATTGCTAGTACTTTCCACTCTGAGATTTTCTTCCATAGGCTTTGTAGAGATCTTATGTGTCCCTAGATACACATCGTCATCACAGATCAGATAGCATTTCTATAGCAAGTATTATGTGTCAGGCCCTGCTAAGTGCTTTATGCAAAATTTACCTCATTTGATCCTCACAACAACCCTGGGAGGGAAGTTCTATTATTTTTGGCATTTTGCATTTGAGGAAACTGAGGCAATCAGAAGTTAAGTAAGTTGCTCAAGATCACACAGTGTCCAAAGTCACATTTGACCTCGGGTCTTCCTGCCTCCAGGCCCAGCAGTCTGTGCACTGTGCCTTTGCTAAGTATAGGCCAGCCAGCCCCATTTTCTGGAATTCAGTCTCTCTATATATTTACTTTTCAGATTCCTTCATCTTCAGGTTTTATCTTCACTTTCTCTGCAGAGCCTTCTCTGATCCCTTTGGCTAATACCATCAGCTAGGTGGTTTTGCGAGAGATTGCTGGGCCTGGAGTTAGGAAGAACAGAATTTCAAATCTGGCCTAGGACACTTAATAGCTGTGTGAGCTTGGGCACTTAAACTTCCGGCTGCCTCAGTTTCCCCTTCTATAAAAATGGAGATGATAATAGCACCTACCTCTTAGGATTGTTGTGAAGATCAAATGAGATAATAATTGTAAAGCACTTAGCACAGTGCCTATTACATAGTATGTACTATCTAAATGTTACCTATCAGTATCATTATTATTTCCTCCTCCCCCCTCCCCCTTCAAATGTTCTGAGGACATATTGTTTGATCTCTCCTTGGCCCTATCACTACCTGCCTTGTACTAAGCTTGCCAGGCTACTCGTCATTCTTCTTCCCTCCCCCTCGAGTAAAATATAAATTCCTTGTTTTATTTTCCATGCCTTGCATTTAGTAGACCCATAAAATGCTCTTTTAAAAATTTCTTAGGAGACTATTGAAATGGATCTCAGCGGGCCTGGGTTCAAGGCCTGGCTTTGTCAACAGCAAGCTGAGTGATTTTTGGCAGCCACTTTTCCCTTTCTGTGCCTCAATTTCCCCCTTAATAAAATGAAAAAAATTTTCTCCAAGCTACCTTATATCTGCTTCATGTATGTTTTGCATGTTACTACCTACATACCTGTTGTTTCCCCTCTTAGACCATAAGTTCACTGAAGCCAGGAATTGTTTGGATTTTGTCTCTGAATATCTGGTACCTTGCATAAGTACGTAATAATTTTCTGATTGACTAGTTGACTTTTAAGATCTCTTCTAGCTCTAATATTTCTATCTCTTGAGGTAGAAGCATTGAAGTTTCTTCTCTCCTACTATCTGTTGGGTTTTGAAAGATGATGAAGATTTAGTTGGGTGGAAGGAAAAGGCCCAGGCTTTCCAGATTAGGTGAGTAATAACAACAAAGCAACTAGATGGTCCCATGGGTAGAGTGCCAGGCCTGGAGTCAAGAATACTTGTCTTCCTAAATTCAGATCTAGCCTCAGACACTTCCTAGCTATGTGATCCTAGACAAATCATTTCACCGTTTGCCCCAGTTTCCTCATCTGTCAGATGACCTGGAGAAGGAAATGGCAAACCATTCCAGTATCTTTGCCAAGAAAACCCCAAAAGGTATCCTGAAGAGTCGGACATGACTGAAATGATTAAACAACAAGATAGCAAAGCATGCATTCATTCCACAAACATTTATTTAAATTCTCCCTGTCTGTAAACCACTGTGCTAGACACTAGGGATACAAAGATATCGAGGTATGTATTTATAGAAAACATATAGAATATACACATAGGTAATATACTTATGCATATTATAATATATAATCATGTAAGTTATTTTATAATATACAATCTAATATAATGTATACATCATAACATAGAGGACAGACAGGCTATGTCACATACATGTATGCATGTATTCGTGTGTGTATACATATAGACTATATTATACAACCAAACAAAAATATATCTTCTTTATAAATATTATTTTTATATTTGAAAAATCAAACCAAGCCAAAACCCTTCCTTCAGCAATCAGTCTTAGCTTCCACTTACACCATTCTGCTGAAACGGTTTTTCATAGGCCACAGCTGCCTAAGTTGTAATCATCAGGTCCCAAGTACTTTCTCATCCTTTTTTACTTCACACCTTTTGACATGACATTTTTCTTGAAATTCCCACCTCCCTTGGGTTCCCTAATACTAAACCATCACGATTTCCCTCAAAAAACATTCCTTTCTTTTTCCATCTCTTTCCAGCCCGAAGACCCCATCTAATTTCCATGTCATCACAACCATGACTTCTGTATGAATCTGTCTCCAGCACTGGCTGTTTTCCTTGGCTCCCATCCCATCTTTCCAACCCCCTGTCAGACACACTTATGTGGATATCCTACATGTAGGTAGCTCAAGCTCATTGGGTTCAAGACTGAACTCTCCTCCCTACCCCACAAATTTCATCTTCCTTATTTGTCTGTTTCTGTTAATGGCACCATCGATCTTCCACTTAAGTTAAAAAATTCATAGTCATCCGAAACTATTATGTCTCATTTAACCCCCACATCCAATTAGTTGCTAAATCTTATAAATCCAGCTCCAAAATAGCTATTTGATCCCATAACTTGGCTTTCTGGGCCCACTGTTCCCCTACCCCTTTTAAGCCCCATTTTATCCCTCACCTGGAAAACTGCAGCCTCCTAATTCTTTTCCCTAAATCTAGTCTCTTATCCCTGCTCCCCTGTCCCCATGTATCTTATGTACAAGTGCTTTGTTAATTTGATCCCCCGACCTTTGATTATAGGATTTTTTTTTTTTTTGGTGAGGCAATTGGGGTTAAGTGACTTGCCCAGGGTTACACAACTAGTAAGTGTTAAGTGTCTGAGGCCAGATTTGAACTCAGGTCCTCCTGAATCCACGACTGGTGCTCTATCCTCTGTGCCATCTAGCTTCCCTCATCATAGAATTTTATCCATTAAATTGATCATTAATTTGATTATAGGATTATACATTTAGAGCTGGGAGGGACCTGAGAGCCAATTTTTCCAAGCCCCTCATTTCCTGCATCAGGAAACTTGAGATAAGGAACAATAACTTTCCCAGGGCCACCCACCTAATGAGTATCTTAAGTGGGTTTCCTAGTTCAGTGTCATAGCTACTCCACCAGGCACTTTCTTGCTTAAAAACCTTTCATGGTTACTTGTTACTGACAGAAGAAAATCCAGTTTCCTTAGCCTGACATTCTACACTCTCCATGACTTAACTCCAATCATTTTTCCAGGCTCTTCACTCATTGTATCCGATGCTCCATCCAAACTGGACTGTTCACTGTGTGTCCTCGGTGTGTGTCTTCTACTTCTCCACCTACCTTTCCTTGGAATACGCCTCTGCCCCATCCACTACTTTGAAAAAAAAATTATGGATGCCATTTGTTCACCAAAGCAGTCCTTTTTTTCAAAATTGTCTCCTCCAAAAGACTCCTTCCTTATAATTAAGAAACAATTTTTTAAAACCTGATAGACGTGTTATTGACATGTTTGTCCATTTCATTCATTCAGTCAACAAGCATTAATTAGGCACTTAATTAGCAGGCACTTGATAAAGTGCCTACTCTGTGTGAAGGACTACAGTAAGAGCTAGAATCAAGTATGTTAGCACGTGCTGCACTCAGCATCTATATTTCCACTGGAGAAGAGGGAGCTGGGTTTTACCTTCTCTCCTCTGGAACCAATATTGGGGGGGGGGTTTGTGTGTTTGTTTGTTTTTGTTTTGTTTTGCAGGGCACTGAGGGTTAAGTGACTTGCCCAGGGTCACACAGCTAATAAATGTCAAGTGTCTGAGGCCAGATTTGAACTCAAGTCCTCCTGAATCCAGGGCCGTGCTTTATCCACTGCGCCACCTAGCTGCCCTCAAGTTGTCCTTTATAATAAAGACACAAAGAATAAAAAATGAGGGGAACACCTGATCAGGAAAACCGATCAATGCATAAACCAATAATCATGTGTTATTTCTTACTTCATTATATTCAGATACTAGAGTCCAGTCTCTTTCAATCAATGGGCATGCACTTTACTTACAGTAACTGTTTAGGGGAACATGATGCCTTTCTTTGTGGCTTTGACCCTTTGGGCATACATGTGTACTCAAAGGACATAAATCTGCTGTGCCCCTTTTTCCCTGTTGAAATACCCAAGTGTGTAAAAAATAAATAAATAAATAATACCTGAGTGTGTGAAAGCCCAGCTCAGGTACCACCTTCTACCTTTACCTGTCTCCTCCAACTAGAAGTAATGGCTTCCACCTTGGAACTCGTTTGGCACTAAGGAAGAAGAATCCCAGCAGGGGCCAGGCGGCAGACAGAGAGCCATTGCTGTTGGGTAACCGTCGCCCATTGGCCCAGAGGTGGAAGAAATTGGCCCCTGAGAAGGGCAGTGATGACTTTGGGATCCTTGGAAGGAAGGATTGGTCTGGGGCAACTTTTGAGGGCCAGGAGGGTACTCCCATCTGGCCAGTGAGAGGACTGTCCCCCTTTCTCCGTGGCCGGTGTGACTGCCACAGGGTTTGAGGACCTTGCCCTTTTCTAGAGTTCTGGAGATGGGCATCAGGCTAGTAGCATCTGTGGGTACCCTTGCTTCCCATTGTTTGTTTGTTTTTGGTTTTGTAAGTGCCTTATTCTCTCCCTCCTCATTGTTAGGTTGTGTCTGACTGTATGTCAGCCTATTATATCCAATGTCATTATATCTATGGTGTTTTCTTGGCAAAGATACTGAAGTGGTTTGCCATTTCCTTCTCCAGTGTTTCCCCATTTTATAGATGAGGAAATAGGAGTTATGTGACTTGCACAGGGTCACACAGCTAGCAAGTATCTGAGGCAGATTTGAACTCAGATTCTTCCTGACTTCAGGCCCAGTGCTCTATCCACTGTACCACCTCACTGCCCCACAATACAACATAGGTGATGTTAATTAGATTGTGAGCTCCTTGAGGGAATGTATTTTGCCTCTTTTTTATCCCCATTAGCACAGGGCCTTGTACATAGTAGGTGGTTAATAAATGTTTGTTGACTGACTAACTGGTTTTCTAAGTCAATGTGTGGCCTACAGAGATCCATTTCTATTTCGTTTTGACACCATTGTTCTACATTATGCTGCTTTGTTAAATTAATGCCTTTTTTTAAAAAAAGAGGTTGTGTATTTATCACTATAAATTCAATTCAACAAGCATCTATTAATTTGTTACTGAGGAAATAGACTGTGTCTGAAATAAGCACAGATGGTGAAATTAGTTGGTGCTTGATGAAGGACTATTACCATCTTTAATGAAACACATTAGCCCCTCTCTTTTCATTGGCATTGCTCTATTGGTCAAAATGCCAGTGATTTATACTTTATACTGGACACATTTCCCCTCCTTCCGCTACCCCACCTGCACTGTTTGGGGAAGATGTAATATAATCTTTTTTGAAGGACAAAAAGGAAAAATGTTTCAGATTTATGTTTTCTGCTTCCTCAGTTTTTAAACTTGGGTTGACTTCTTCCTGCTACTCAGCATGATCCATTCTCCTTCCCCTGCTGCCCAGTTTGTACACTGTCAGAGAATGTAAAATGCATATGTTAGTGAAGCCAAATGCAATTTAGTAGAAAAATTGACCACAAATAGAAATGGCTTTTGGATTATCTGCATAGATGCATTCATTATCACTGAGAAATAGTGATTCATAATGTAGATAGACAGACAGCTGGCCTTGAAGTCAAGAAGATCTAGGTACTAGTGCTACCTCTGACATATACCGGATGTGTGACCCTGGGGAAGTCACCTGAGATCTAAGTGCTCTAGGCAGCTCTCTAAAACCTTGAGATGTAGAGAATGTGCTGACTTGCTGTGGTTGAGAGTTTCTTCCTCTAGGAATCCTAGATTAGTTGGTTGGTGGTTGTCCTTCCTTCTCAAAGAGGACCAAAATGTCATCACAATGTTGGAAACGAGGTACAGTGTGTCACCTGTGGCTGATCAGACCAATATGAGCTTGGAAGGCTCTACTAGAGGTCAGGCACAAATAGTCCATAGGAACATTTGGAATGGGGATGGCTCTAAATGTGTGCATCTCATGTTTCTTTTGAGCTGCTGTAATTCTGCTGTCCTGTGTCAGTGTCTCCCATGTCTCACGATTGAGACCTTGAGAATGTCTTTGTATTGCCTTGTGTGAGTTTTCCACAAAATAGCCCTTTAGGCAATGTACTTTTGGTGTTCCAACAATGTGGCCCCCCGTTGTATTAACCCTAGATTAATGAAGTAATCGATCCCATTCCTTTCCCTGTGGTTTTTTTACCTTAGCACATTTCTGACTTGTATTCTGTTCTTTTTCTATCTGGACAATTTCTGTGTGTGGGGGGGGGGGGAATTAGTCATGTAATAAACCTTTAAACCTATCTCTATGTATTATATATAACATATATATGTTTGTTTTTCAGTCACGTCTGACTCCTTGTGACCCCTTTTGGGATTTTCTTGGCAAAGATACTGGAGTAGTTTGCCATTTCCTTCTCCAGCACATTTGACAGATGAGGAAACTGAGGCAAACAGGGTAAAGTGACTTGCCCAGGGTCATACAGCTAATAAGTATATGGGGCTGGATTTGAATTCAGGAGGATGAGTCTTCCTGACTCTAGACCTGGCACTCTGTCCACTGAATGACCTAGCTGTTTTCTATCTCTCTATCTGAGATATTGATCTATAGATATAATTTCATTGATGATCTTTTTAAACATTATTCTTACTTCTTAATGATGTCCCATCCCTTCCTTGCACCAAAGACATAGTCTGCATATTGCCCTTACCTGACAAGTGCATACTGCATTCTATACCTGTAGGAGTAAGGCTTAGGTCACAATCTTTTTTTTTTTTTTTTTTAGTAAGGCAATTGGGGTTAAGTGACTTGCCCAGGGTCACACAGCTAGTAAGTGTTAAGTGTCTGAGTCCGTATTTGAACTCAGGTAGTCCTGAATCCAGGGCCAGTGCTCTATCCACTGCGCCATCTAGCTGCTCCGGTCACAATCTTTTGAAGTTGCCATTGGTCAGTGAATCTGTTAGAATTCTGTGTCTTTCCATGTTGGTTTCCTTCACATTATTGTGTGAATTGTTTTCTTATTTCTGCTTGCTTTACTCTGCACAATTCCATACAAGTATCACCAAGTTTCCCTCAGTTCTTCAAAGCTTATTTCGTACTATACAATAATATCTCATTGCATTTTTATTTTGGGTTTTTCTAGATGACACAGTGAATACAGTGTCAGGCCTGGAGACAGGAAGACCTGAGTTCAGATTTAGCCTCAAGATGACCCTGGGCCTCAGTTTCTTCATCTGTAAAAAAAAATGAGCTGGAGAAGGAAATGGCAAACCACTCCAGTATCTTTGCCAAGAAAACCCCAAATGGGGTCACAGAGAGTTGGACACGACTGAACAGAAACTATAACATTTATATAAAACATTGCAACAGATTTATTAAGCATCTCCCATATGTATGCCACTATTCTGGTAGGCATTGAGGATTCAAGGACAAAACAAAAAACAATCCCTATGCTTCATTCCTTTATTCTTCCTCTGCTTGTGCTCCTCTCTCTCCCAGACTTTTTCTGCCACACCACAGACACTTTTGTTACCCCCAGAAGCTCATTCTACTGTTGGACTTCACACACTGGAAATACCCTCCACCCCGTAGCCTCTCCCTCCAACTGTCTGGTTCCTACCAGAACCATTTTAAAAGAGAAATTCCTCTCCAAATAACACTCCTGACTCTCTAGATTTTCTCTTCCGTGTCCTGCCCCAACCCTCCTGTCTTCTTCCTCACCTTGTCTCTCCCTCCCTCCATTTTTCAACTTCCTTTTATATGTTGTCTTCTCCCAGTAGAGTGTAAGCTTCTTGAGGGCAGGGACTATCTTTCTTCCCGCTTGTCTTAGTATTCTCAGCACTTAGCAAAGTGCCTGGCACATAGTAAATACTTTCTAAATGCTCATTGATTTGATCTACTCTCAAGGATCTTATGTTCTACTCAGTTCCTTCCGGTTTGATTCAGTTTGTCAATACATTTTGGGAGCCAATTTGGTCTTCCAGATGATTAACAATCTCTCCTCATTTCATGTCATCTGCTAATTGATTAAACATGCCATCCTTATTGGTAAAAATATTGGAAAGGATGCATGTATGTTGCTTTCCATCTGGGCACACATCTTTTCCCTCCATTTCCAGTTTAGACTCTCTTGATCACATCAGCAAGTCTCCAGGCAAATAATTAACCCGATACCATGGGGCCCTGGCTAAGTGTAGACAGGAGCAACTGAAGGTCTTTGAGCAGGAGAGAAACATATTTAGAGCTGTGCATTAAGAAAACCAGGCAATGGTTTATAGAGCTGATACTAGAGAGACTAGAGACAGAGAAACCATTGCCGTAGTCTAGACAAGATGCTAATGAAGGTATGACTGAGATTGGTGGTGACATTTAGGTAGCACTTTAAGGTCTGAAAAGTGTTTCACATGCATTATTTCCTTTTATCCTAACAACAGCCCTGTGAAATAGGTGCTAACATTTTTCTCATTTTACAGATGAGGGAACTGAGACTCAAAGAGGCTGAATTGCCCAGGATCACACAAATAGCAAACGTTTGAGGAAAGATTTAAACAGGTTTCTTTGGCTCCAAGTCTAATGCCCTATCCTCCCCAGCCCACCTCCTTTAGAAAGGGCAGATTTGAGAGTAGTTATGGAAAAAGAATTCATAAGATTTGGGGACTAGATTCAGGGTTCAAGGAAGATCGAAGAATCAAAAATGACTCTGAGGTTATGAATAGGAGTTACTAGAATAATGCATTGCCATTTATAGAGATGGAAGGCAAAAAAGAAGAGTAGGTTTTGGAGGGAAGGTGATGAGTTCAGTTTTAGGCATTTTACACTTTAGGTTCCAACAAAGAGATGTCCCGTAGGTAGTTGGAATCTGGAAAAGAGGTCAGAGGTAGAGATAGGATTTGGGAATCATCTACATAGAGATGATAATGAAAGCTATGGGAGTAGTCACAGAAAAAGAAGAGAAAAGGGTGGAGTTCAGAACCTTAGGGATTCCTATATCAGAAGAGTCAGGGAAAAGATAACAAAGGAGACAGAATCAGTTACATGAAGAACCCAGGAAGGTTCTGTCTCAGGCAAACCAAAATGGTAGTTTGCTATGTCATATACCAAAGTTTCTTAAACTGTGGGTCTCAACCCCATATGGAAAACTTCTCTAAATGAGTTCAAATCCAACCTCAGACACTTAATATCTTTGTGACCCTGGGCAAATCATTTCACCCTTTTTGCCTCAGTTTCCTCATCTGTCAGAAGAGTAGGAGAAGGAAATGCCAAACCACTCCAGTATCTCTGCCAAGAAAATCCCCCAAAATGGGGTCACAAAGAGTTGGACGCGACTGAACAATAGCAATAACATGCTATAAGGAAGCCAAGAATTTCTAGGCACTCATCTCCTCCTCCCATTCTTAGTTTTAAAGCCCCTTTTGATCAGATCAGCCAGCCTCTAGACAAACACTTGAGCTACAATCTGCCGGGCCATTGGACTTGATGATTAGAAAGCCCATTCATTGTTGACCCTTGAGAGAAAATTATAGTACGTGAGGAGTGAGTGGGTGGTTTAGTGGAAGGAGGGAAGCCTCCCAGACCACACCAGGTAGGATGCTGTTATTAACACATGGAGGGGCTGTCTTTTCCTCCACAGATTGCAATAGAGTCCTCTCTTTTAGCACATCTGCATTCAAATGTTTGCAAACACACTGTCTCTTACCTTCCAGAGAAGAAACGTGCAAAGGTCACTGAACTCATCACTCTTCCCATCCAGGAGGAACCTGAGCCTGTCAGCAATGTCCTGCAGGGAGATGATATTCTGGCTTTGGCCATTAAGCAGGAGGACTTAAAGAAGGTGGGGAATCACACTTGGTGAGCTTTTACTTTGGGGTTGGCAGCAGCTTCTTTTGTTGGCGTTTGTTTTTTTTCCATAGCCTGTGTGGTGGGTGGCTCTTTTAAAAATTGAACCACATCCACAATCATCCTTGGCCCACTCCTCATCCTGCATCCCTACATCCATTGTTGTCGTTGTGACTCATCTACCTTCAGGGAAAGGCTGATTGCACACAGGCACTCATCACTTAGACATCCAAAGGAACTCCTGAATTATATATGTTGACCTTTGAGATTCTTCCTATGCAAGGGAAACAACATAAAGTCGCATGTGATCATGTAGTTCTATCTATGTAGAAACTGCCTTATGAGGCTCGAGATGCTAGAAACTCATTAGTTTTCTCTCCATCCCAGGGAGGAGCCTTAGAGGCCAGTCACTCCCATCATTGTCATCTCCATTTCATAGATGGCCAGTACACTCAAGAACTGGCTTCAGATCACAGAGACTTGGGTTCGTCTGTTCTTTTGTGCTCCTGCGTGCCATGGAGGAGGCTTCTTTCCATCTGAATTTTTCAGATGGTACAGTTTTGTTACTTCCTTCTTCCACTGGGGTTTCACCAAATGTCAGCTCTGTTGGCCAGACCTTTTTTTTGTTTCGTTTTTAAGGAGGATCAAACAGATCAAATTGGAGCAATTGGTTTTCCAGCCCTGAGTAGTTTCATTGAGGAGGAGGTAAGAGTAGCCAGCCTTCTGATCTCATGGAATTCTTTTGTTCCTTTAGCAACATGTTCCCCGTCCTCCTGCCCTTGACGAGAAAACTATTACCCATCAAGTTTTCATTCGGAAACATAAAATCCAAAAGCTCAAGAAGACAACGCGTTACTTAGTAGCTCGCCCTGCTACTCCTGAAGCAGCCACAAAGCCCTTGGATTACTCTGGTGAGAGCAGAATCTATCCCAGCTCCCAATGCATAGGCCATCCTTGAGAACAAACTGTCCCCCTCCCAGAAAGCAGGAACCCTTTTCAGAAATCTTCTGCATGATAAAGGTTGATGTAGAGATGATCCTGGGGATGTCATTTTCAACAACTACAAGCATTTTACTCCTCATTTTTCCTGTTACCAGGACCAGCAGAGGAAAGCTCTGATGGCAAAGAACATATTCTCCCCCACAACATTTTGGGAACTCTCTATGACCTCAAGAGAGTAGCAATTGCCCGAGGAAACAATGAGGTATGTTGGTAAAGAGCTGTGTGGAGGTGGGAGATTACTAGAGACTTTTCCTCTTCCACCCCACTTCAGGCATTTTTAGGCTGAAATCACCTGGAAATGGCATGTGTTTCAGCTTTACAGTCAAGGGCATGCTGGAGCCAGCACTAACTGGCTTGAGAGGAACTCTTTGTTAAATTGCTTGAGAGAGAGCCCATTGTTAAATTTTCAGCAGCAAGCATTTACATCTCAAAGCTAAAAATCAGGCCCTGATTTATCATTTTGATTGTCTAGACTTAAGAAATTGGGGGGGGGGGCAGCTAGCTGGAGTCAGAAGGACCTGAGTTCAAATTCGACCTCAGACACTTGACACTTACTAGCTGTGTGACCTTGGGAAAGTCACTTAACCCCAATTACATCACCAAAAAAAAAAAGAAAGAAAAGAAATTGGTGGAGGAAATGTTAATGGTGCATATTAAACTTAAAAGTGTGTCCTTTGACACACAGATTCCTTTGAGGAATCTGTTGTTAAGCATTTACCAGAACACCCCTGCTTACAGTGCTATAGTTCAGATAGATACTCCAAATAAGGGCAGCAGTAACTATTCTGTCACATAGGAAGAACAGACTGTTTTCTTCTGTTATTACCTGTCCAAGAAACCTAAAGATAAGTGTTGCTCTGGAGGGGGCAGGTATTTTTAATGGATTAAGCTATATGAAGATGCCTGCTGATTCCCAGGACGTCCCATGTCCAAGGTAGTGGTGGGTGTGTGCAGGGCGACCCTTCTATCACTTCTGTTCTCTAGTTGGCTGATATGATCCCAGACACCACCGGTATGGACAGTGTCATCGTCGCTATACCAGAGGAGCCAAAGAAACAACCCAAAAAAGAGAAGGTCAATCTCTGGTTACCACCTTCTCAGCATAAATCTCTGAGGAACTGGAAACGCAATATGACCCTGAGGAAGAAGCAGCAAGAAGCTCTTAGTGGTCAGTAAAGTCTGGGAGCCTTGAGTCTGAACTTGTGTATTACTGTGCTGACCTCCTGCCCAGCTGTCTGGAAGGTAGCTAGCTGCTAGTCTGGTGGAAAGGGCCCTGACCTCTGCCCTTGCCTGGACATGCTACCTTGGGCAGGTTGTTATCTCCTCTGAGCCTCAGCTTACTTATCTTGTAAAAGAGGGTTATGAGGGTCAAGCAAGATAATGGGTCTAAAGCACTTTGTAAATCATAAAGTGGGATATAATTATATTATTATTATTATTATTATTATTGATGGTACTAATTGTGATAATGAGGCCATCCATCCTCTCTTCTACTACCTGTCTAAGTCCCTTGAGCCTGGGACTGAGTTGGTTACTTCTGTTGCTGAGATCTGTCATGGAGAATGCTGGAGCCAGCTCAGGCCTTCTACTTGTTAGTTTTCAGTATGAGCGGGGCAACTAGGTGGTGCAGTGGATAGAGCACCGGCCCTGGAATCAGGAGTACCTGAGTTCAAATCTGACCTCAGACACTTAACACTTACTAGCTGTGTGACCCTGGGCAACTCACTTAACCCCAGTTGCCTCACTAAAAAAAAAAAAAATTTTAAATTTTCAGTATGAGCATTTATACCTTGGAAATCTATGAATCAGGGCTAGACCTATTGTCTTGATCATCTCCCAGTCTTATCTAATTTTATCCTGACCTGAACACCCCTGGCTGCCCTCTCTTGGGGTTCTGCGGAAGGACATCGGCACCCTTACAGACAATATGTCATTGGTTTGTCTTTCAGAGATCCCTTAGCTGACTATCCCCTCTTGTTAATGGTCTAGACTTAAGAAAATTATGGAGAAAATATCAATATTGCAGGTTAAACTTAAAAGGTGTTTTCAGAGAGCCAGTTTTTAGACAGAGTCTGACAAATGCATTCACTTGGCTGCATAATGTATTTATAGTCATTAGCTCTGATTGCTATGGAAAGATAAGATGAGGGAGACTAATGGGACTGGGCAACTATGGAAGAAAGGGTGACATATCTTTGTCAATAGAACATCTGAAAAAGCCAGTGAATGAATTGCTGATGAATACTGGGGAAAGCTTCAGACGGATACAGGAAGAACGGAATCTGATTGAACGTTCCATTTCTGCTTTACATTTTGGGAAGGTAAGAAGAGGCATCCCCCACTTTTCATTCCTAATTTGTACAGTTCATTTTGCGGGGGAAAGAACATAGTTTGGACATTAGGACAACTAATTTCATGTGGTAGAGAAAAGCCTTGTTCCATTGCAAACCTTTGGAGTACCCAAGGGACCTCTTCTTATCAACAGCAATAATAAGCATTTATTAAGCACTGGCCATAGGGTAGCTGTGTGGTGTAGTGGTTAGAGTACCAGGCCTGGAGTCAAGAGGACCTGAGTTCAAATCTGGCTTTAGACACTTCCTAGCTGAGTGAGCCTGGGTAAATCACTTAACCCTGTCTGCCTCCGTTTCCTCATCTGTAAAATGAGCTGGAGACGCAAATGGCAAACCATTCTAGGATTTTTTACCAAGGAAACCTCATATGGGGTCATGGAGAGTCAGATACAACCCAACAACAAGCACCTACTATGTGTAAGGCACTGTACTGGTACTGGAAATACAGAGACAAAACCAAAAGCAGCCCCTGCCTTCAAAAAGCTTATATTTTGCCGGGGAAATACATTGTTTCCACAGAGAAATAAGCACAAAATGGGGGGAGGGGGGAGAGAGAGAGAGAGAGAGAGAAACTATTAATTAGGAAGATCAGGAGAGTCTTCCCTATAGGTGTGGGTACCTTAGCTTGGGCATGAAGAAAGCAAAGTATTCTAAGAGGTGGAAGTGAAGAGAAAGGGCATTCCAGGCATGGGAAACAGCTTGTACAAATGCATTGGTAGTGGGAAATGGATATCAAGTTGGGACTCTGGGGTCTCTGTAAAAGTTCGATTTCCTTATCCCAGGAGGAAAACTGTGGAAGATTTTTCCTGTGACATCACAAGGGATACTATTTCATCAGAAAGAGGGCCTGTGTGCACCAAATCAGATGTCCTTGACTTTATGGGCTCTCCATGTTGGTATCATTACGAATCGGGGTGGGGGGGAGGAGTCCAATCCTCTCTTCTTACTTGCCAGGGCTCTGAGGTCGACTGTGATTTCTGGAGCCAGCCTGAATTTATTGGAGATGAACTAACAGGTCTGGTGACCCAGTGGCCTCGTGGCTACCGACAGCCCATCCTTCATATAGGGAAGCCCCAGAGCATCCAAATGGAGTCAGGTAAGGAAAAGGGCTTTAACTGACACCCTATGAATATAGTTTTCTCTGAGATTCTACAGAGATGTTGGAGATATTTGGGAAGGGGAATAGGCTGATCTGCATGTACTGAATGACCATGGTGTGTTCATCAGGACTGCCATCCACAAGGGAGCCTTGGTTTCGTTTCACATGGGATAAGAGTCTCTTTTTGATTGATCGACGAAAGGAGCTCCGTGGCATCCTGAAGGAGTTGGACTTTAACCAGCCGGTAATACTCCTGGCCCTTTTGTGCCCTTTCCATCTGAAGCCACTACCACCACCACCCCTCCCCCGCCAGTGGAATGCTTATGTTGTTTTAGAAAAAGTGAATATATCCCCCTTTCCTGTTTTTTTCCTCTTTTGAACTAAGGACATTGATGGCCTCGAAGTAGTTGGTAAAGGACATCCTTTCTCGTCTGTCTCTGCACAGCACTTCCCAGTACTTAAAGATCTCAAGGACAGCACATCTAAAGAAGAGACTTCGTGAGTTGGGTTTAATGTTAGGGCAGGGTGAACACTGTCCATCATGGGGATATCATCTCAGGTAGTCCTTGTGTGCAATCCAATGGAGTAGTCCCTTCTGGCATTTGTGTTTGTGTTCAGGGCCAACCCACCCTACTATCTCTAATGGCCATCACTTCTTAGTCTAACCCTTTTCGGGTTTCTCGGTCAGCCATCTCTCTCACACTACTATATTCTGCAAGGTGATTTTCTTGAACATTCTTATACTAGTAATTATGAAATTACTATGATGAGTAATTATGAAATCCCATTCTGCATATAATCAATGATTCCATAGTTTGAGGAATTGGAGGTTTTGGGGGAGTTTCCTCTGTTTGGCTTTTACAACCTGGCCTCTTCCTGCCTTTCCAATCTTCTTAAGCATCACTCCCTCTGTGTACTCTATGATCCAGTGACGTTGGCATTTTTGCCAGACACTCCATCTCCAGACCCAGTGTGGCCTTTTCACTGGCTGTCCCTCATGTCTGAAATGCTCTCCTTCTCGATCTTTGCCTCACAGAGTCCCTGGCTTTCTTCAAGACAGCTACAGTCCCACCTTCTGCAGGAGGCTTTTCCTGGTCCTCTCCCACTGTTGGTACCTCCCCTCTGAGATTACTTCTCATTGATACTACATAGATCTTGTGTGGATGTAGTTGTTTGCATGTTGTTTCTCCCATTGGAATGCGAGCTCCTTGAGGGCAGAGAATACATTTTTACCTCTCATTGCCTCACAATAGCTAGCATTTATATAGTGCTTCAAGGTTGTTAAAACCTTAAAAAACTGTAAAATCATTATTTTATTTTTTCCTCATAACTCTGGTGGGAGGTAGGTCTGTTATTATCCTCATTTTCCAAATGAGGCAACCAGGGCAGGCAAAGGTTAAGTCACTTGTCCAGCATCCCAAAGCTATGGAGAGTCTTGAGGCTTGATTTGAACTCAGGACTTCCTGACTCCAAATCAGTGATCTTTCCACTGTACCACCTAACTATCAGCAGGATTTAGCATGGTCCCTGGCACATAGCAAGCATTAGATAAATGCATGTTGATGATGAAGATGCTATGCCTTGATCATCTCCCAGTCTTATCTAATTTTATCCTGATCTGAACACCCCTGGCTGCCCTCTCTTGGGGTTCTGCGGAAGGACATCGGCACCCTTACAGACAATATGTCATTGGTTTGTCTTTCAGAGATCCCTTAGCTGACTATCCTGATGTAGTTCCCATGCCTTTTCTCGGTCCTTCTTTGCTATTCTGTGGAAAACCAGCATGCTGGATCGACAGCAATCTACCACCCGGAGAGGTAAACCTGCATACCTTGGTATTCCTTTAAACTCAAGCTGAGGTTTTCACCACAGTCTAGCCCAGGGGAAAGGCCCAGGAGGGCCTTCCTACCCTGAAGGTGACTTTGACAAAATCACAAGGAGATGGAAATGCCCCGTTTTAGTTTAGTCTGACCCCATTTTCAGCCTCTGTCGGAAAATGGCAACAAGACTAACTTGAACAAGGACGAAATCAAAAGACTGTAAGGGACTCACAAGTACTCTGGTCCTTAGAATCATAGCTTTAAATCTGGAAGGGAACTTGGAGGTTATTTAATTCAGTCTGTCTATTTTCCAGATGAGGAAATTGAGGAGCAGAGAGGCTAAGTGATTTGTTCAAGGCCCCACAGGTACTAGGTGACAGAGCCTAGATTCCAACCCAGGTTCTTGGACTCTAACCCCAGTGCTCTTTCTACTGTTTCCTTCCAACCCTTCTTACTTGCTGGTTTACCTCCAAGCAATCATCCAAGGCAACCCTCCCTAAATAGATGTATCTCTTCAAGGGAAAAGATTTCATAATATCCTCCGGGAACCAGAGAATCCTCACCGGTGGGAAGTTATCATCAGTGCTAACTTCAGGGCTTCCAGCTACAATGTAGAATCTAGTTTGTCTTTTCTTCTTGTCAGTAACAGCTCCTGGGTCAGACTCCATCAGGATTTTGCCTTCACAGTCCCCACCACTCCATCTGAAAGTAGACCACCACTGGGGGAGCAGACTGACTTTCCTTCTGCTTTTCCACAGGGGTAGATTGGCATCCAGGTGCCCATTATCTCCCATAGAGGCAGACGGGCATCAGTGTCCCCCTTATCTCCCATAGAGGCAGATCGGCATTGCTGTCCGTTTGACCTTTGAGACCATGGAAGGGGAGAGAACATCATCTGTCCTAACAGTTGTAAACAATGGCACTGCAGCTGTTTGGTATGACTGGAGGCGGCTCCAACAGCCCGACACCTTTGAAGAGTTTAAGGAGAGCAAACGGCAAAAGTTTTACTTTAACAACAAGGAAGGTATGTAAGGCAAAGTTACCTTGGCCTTCCTGGACCAGAAGGGTGCTGACCTCAAGCACGTCTCTGAAAGAAACCAAGGTGTCATTATTGCCCAGCTTCCCTTCCTCTAATCTCTCTGTCCCCACCCAAGCCTTCTTTGAGAGACAACAGGCAAGCAAAGAGGCCAGGTGAAAGCCAACTTGTGTGGGTGGAACAGAAATTCTCCTTTAGGAGACTGGGTTTGAATCTTGAAGTGAGATGCCCCTTCCCACCACATCGGGCACATATCGCCAAGAGGTGGAGGGGAGTGCTAGATCCAGGGCAACAGCTTCTGGGCTCCCCTCGCGTGGACTCTGGGGAGACTTTGAGTCCCTGTCCTGTTCAGGTGTGATTCTTCCTGGGGAAACGAAGGAGTATCTCTTCTTCTTCAAGTCTTCAAACGCAGGAATCTTCAGGGAGTGCTGGGAGTTTGGCACCCACCCAACGCTGTTAGGGGGAGCTTTGCTGCAGGTCACTCTGCGGGCCGTTGCCCTGAGCCAAGACATTTTGAAGGAAGATAGAAAGTTACTGGAGGTAAGGGGCCTGGGAGTTGGGCAGCTTTGGGGCTTGTATGGATTATCCTCCCATCCTTCCTGGCTGGTGTTCATGGTGATCCTGTTACCCCCAGCCCTTAGGGATGCCTTGCTGATCTTCACAAACAAGCAGCGACTCCTCTTTAGCAGAAAATTCCCAGTATCCTCTGGGCACACATGAGGAGCACCAGGGCTCTTCCCACTTTACTCTGTTTCCTCCCAAGAACAGAGAATGATAGAACCAGAGCTGGAAGGGACCTCAGAGGCCATCCAGTTCAACTCCCTCATTTCCAGATGAGGAGACTGAGGTCCATGGAGGTGAAGTGACTTGTCTGAGGTCACAAGGTCCTGAGTGTCAGAGGTGGGGTTTGAACTCAGGTCCTGCAGACCGAGGGCCAGGGCCAGGTCTGCCAGGCAAAGGGCATTTTTCAACCTTACCACGTGAAGTATTCTCAAGGAAGTTGGGCCGGGCTTAAAAGAATCAGGAAAAAAACCCCAAAACAAAACCACGTATTTGAATGACACTGGAAGACATGAACTGTGCTGCTCTTGCCATGCTGTTGTACATGCTATTTCTGGCTGGTTGGTGGAAAGGGCTGAGGACCAGTGAATTCCCAAGTTTGCAGATTTTCGTGAGCCTTCCTCTCCCACACATTGGGAGCTGTCAGCGAAGGTGACGGCTGTGTGTACCAGTGGGCAGAATGGCGAGTCTCTGCAGTCATAGGCAGCATTCAAACAAAACCCTCAGAGGCCATCCAGTTCAACTCCCTCATTTCCAGATGAGGAGACTGACGTCCATGGAGGTGAAGTGACTTGTCTGAGGTCACAAGGTCCTGAGTGTCAGAGGTGGGGTGCCTTAAGGGTTTTGTTTTGTTTTTGTTTTTGTTTTTGCTTTAAGTTTGTTTGTTTGTTTTTAGTGAGGCAATTGGGGTTAAGTGACTTGCTCAGGGTCACACAGCTAGTAAGTGTTAAGTGTCTGAGGTCGGATTTGAACTTAGGTCCTCCTGAATCCAAAGCTGATGCTTTATCCACTGCGCCACCTAGCCGCCCCAACCCTGCTTTAAGGTTTAAAAAACACTTTACATGTGTTACCTGCTTTGATCTCTACTTTTCAGGGCTGCTTGGGAAGGCCCAGGAGATTTTGCATCAGTAAGCAGCTGTGGGAGACTGAGGAGGGAAGGGACAGACTTAGCCGGAGAAGACTGGCTCCAGTTCTTGGGGACTTTGCTTCTGCCCAGCATCTGCCCTGAGGTGGTTTAGGGAAGGTCTAGAGGGGAGGTAGATGGGCAGCAGAAACCTGAGGGCTAGTGTTTCTCCTTCCTTTCTTCAGGCCAAACTAGCTTCCCAGGAAGCCGTCACCATTGTGGAGGAGGTGATGAATGAGCTACTGAGGGGGATCTGGCCCCCAGAGCGAGCTGCCTCCCCAGTGGATGCCTACCTCACTGAGGAAGATCTCTTCTGCTACAGAAACCCTCAGGTACAGGGCTTCCCGGGGCAGTCAGCCGCAAGGCCACAGGATTCGCAGGATTCAGCAGGAAGTGCAGATGGGTCAGGCTGGGCTTCCTGAGAGTTGTCCTTTCCTGTGTGTGTGCATGTTTCATTCTCTGTTTCTCTTATAGCTACATTATCAGCATCAGGTGGTCCGTGAACTCCATGAACTATGGAATGAATACATGGCCCCATCCCCCCCGACGCCCCCCCCCGGAAGAGGAAGAAGCGGCACCAGTCCCAGTGGAGGAGGAGCCGCAGGTTGCCCCCAAGTTCCCCGTGGGTTCTGATAAGAGTGCTCCAGGGGAGAAGGTGAAGAGTGCCACAGCGGAAAGCCACAAGGCCTTGAAGGGGATTTTTCCACCTCAGAAAGACTCCAAGGTATCTCTAGTACCCCAGAAGAATGTTATACTCAAGGTGATCGAAAGCCAGAAGGAAGAGGAAGAGAAGGCTGAAGAGGTGCCCGAGCCGTCAGACACACCGATTCCCGATTACCCCAAGTGGAATCTTTGTGTAGATGATTTCAAAAAGGTATTGGCCTAGTAATGGACAAGACGGGCCCCGGAGGGGCTCAGAATAGTGTCAGTGGGGAGCTTTCACCCAGGCTTCCCAGGCAGTGTGGCAGGGAGAGAGTCCCCTCTGTGGACAATGCCTTTGGGGAGGCATGTCCCCTTCACAGGTGGGGTGCAAGGGCAGTGCTGGGGGCGGGCAGCGACAGACATTGCAGACTGTCCGGGCTGGGAACGACCTTAGAGAGCGTGTGTGTGTACACTCCCTCATTTCCCAGAGGAAGAAACTAATCCCCAGCTCCAACATCCCACGGAAAATGGCAGATGCCAGGCCTGGTATTTGGCTCTCGTTCCTCACAGTCCATCATGCTGTGGCCATTCTCCTGGAACCGTTGGCTGAACTTGCTAAGCTTTGGGTATTTCCAAGGACAGATTCCTGGGATACGGCCGAAGGCATAGATGTCTTTAGCCTCCTGGTAGCGGTGGGATGCCAGTGAGGCAGAGCGGAGTATTCTTCCGAGAGCACACCCATCTCTCCCCAGAGCCCAGATAGAACCACACCACTCCAAGGGAGAGTCCCGATTAGAATCTGCTTCCTCTGTCTGGAGCTGTTGACATTAACCATGCTCTGCACCTTTATGAGCTTCTAATGGGTACATTGGGGGCCTCCAGGACTCAGGCAGAGTTGCTGTCCTTTCGGACCTATTAGGCAGTGTTGGATCTCCCCGAAGAGGAACAGCGAGAAGATGCCCTTATCAGGCTCAACAAGGGGGCCCTGGAGCTATGCTCAGAGCAGAGGCCACTGCAGTCAGATCTCATGTACCAGATGTGGTATGTCTTCCCAAGCCCCCTCCCACCTCCCTGGTATAAAATTAACTCATTAAAAAAAAAGTTTTCCCCAATATACCACTCCCTTATTGAACTCTGCCTTGTAACAAAGAAAAGCAGTTAAACACAACTGATCAATGCAGTAAAAAGGAACTGGCAAAAGTGTTAGCAGTATTCAGCTCCCATAGGCTTCCATTGTTCTACCAAGGAGAAGGAGATAACTTTCATCATCTGCTCTCTGAGGCCAGGATCGATCACTGTCATTAACCTAAACCCAGCTGCCTTAAAGGGTTTTGTTTGGTTTTGTTTTTGCAACTTGGTGTGGAGGCTAGAGCCCTGCACTTGGAGTCAGGAGTTCAAATCACACCTTTGATGCTTGGTAGCTCCAGGTGACCCTGGGCAGGTCACTTGACTTCTCTGAGCCTGTTTCCTCATCTCTAAAATGAGAACAATAACAAGTAGTACCTGCCTCAAAGGGTTGTTGTGAGGACAGGCTGGCAGAATTTAAAGCCCTATGTAAGTGTCAGTTTTTATTGCTGTATATATTTTTCTCCTTCTGCTTGCTTCTCTCTGCATTACTTCTCACAGATTTTTCCCGTGTTGTATTCCTCATATTCACTCCAGCTGTGCGCTAGTCAATGGACACCCACTTCACTTTGTTGGGTTTCTGGAGTTTTTTGCCACCACAAAAAGTGCTGCTGAGAATAATTTTGTATATGTTTCATTTATTCTTTAACATCTACCCTCCCCCATGCCCCCAGGAAACATGCCTGGTAGTATCTCCTTTGTCTTCCCACAGGAGAAATCTCCTTCCTCTTTCTTCCCTGTTCTCCAGATTCCTCCCTCCCTAGTTCTGGGGCAGGAGTCTATCTCCTTTTGACTTAGGTCGTCGGCACTGGCCCCCAATGGCTCCTGAGAAGAGAGTGAGGCTGGTGACTTTACACAGCCCTGCCTCACTTAAATCTAGCTCACTGCAAGTCATGACATCCACTTTCCCATGTCACGGTCCTCCTGATCCAACAACAAGGTTGGCAAACAGTGGCTCATTTGTCCCCCATCACTGGCTACCATGTTTCCTCCTGCTGGCCCACTGATCTCTGGTGACTGACTACAATAGGACAACATTCTAAGGCTTCTTCTCCATTGTTTTTTGATCAATGGAGGGACAGAAAGAGATTAAGCTGGCATGCCTGGAGACAGGGTGAGTAATTTCACTGCTTATTCTATGGAGTGCTGCATAAATTGCTAAGCTGAATATGAGCTAAGCTTTTTAAGCGGCATGATATCATTACTGGGGAACATGACCAAATCCAGGTGGTGAAATTTCCTCCCTGAAGTTTTTCATTGAAACAACTCTTTATAATTATTCTTTTTAAAAAAATTCTTTAATTGTAGGGTTTTTTTCTTGGTGGGGCAATGAGGGTTAAATGACTTGCACAGGGTCACACGGCTAGTAAGTTTCAAGTATCTGAGGCTGGATTTGAACTCAGGTCCTCCTGAATCCAGGGCCAGTGCTTTATCCACTGTGCCACCTAGCTGCCCTTTATATAATTCTTATACTTCAGGGGCAGCTAGGTGGTGCAGTGGATAAAGCACCGGCTCTGGATTCGGGAGGACCTGAGTTCAAATCCAGCCTCAGACATGATACTTACTAGCTGTGTGACCTTGGGCAAGTCACTTAACCCTCGTTGCCCCACAAAAAAAGAAACAAACAATAATTCTTATACTTCAATGTCAAATTCTTGGGGTCACCAAAATAGCCAAGGTCTACCTTTTTCCTCCTCACACATTTCCTTCTTGGGTAAGTTTGGGGAATGAGAGCCAAGCCTATCCAATTGGGATAGTACATTGTGTGGAGTAGGGCCAGGTTTGAGAAAATAGGCAGCTAGGTGGCACAGTGGATAGAATACCCGACCTGGAGTCAGGAAGAAGTGAGTTCATCTGCCCTCAGACACTTACTAGCTCTGTGACCCTGGACAAGTCGCTGGCTTGACCCTGTTTGCCTCTGCTTTCTCATCTGTAAAATGAGCTGGGGAAGGAAATGGCAAACCCCCTCCAATATCTGTGCCAAGAAAACCCTAAATGGGGTCACAAGGAGTTGGACACAACTGAAGTGATTGAACAACAAAACAGAGAAAGCGGCCCTCCGAGTCTTCCTGTGAGACTGATCTTTATCTCTGTGGCCAGAGATGGCCCTCTGGGCACTAAAGGAACTTCTTTACAGGGCCATTTTCTGAAGACGCTGGGTGGTGAGGGTTAGATTGAGCCCCTCCTGTCCTCACTGCAATGATGCTGCCCCTTGGCTGTTCTGCTGGGCCAGCATCAACCAGATTCCTAGGCCAACCTGAGGTCAGTTGCACAGTGGGGCTGTGGATGGCAGAGGGATCTCTAGCAGCCAGCAGCTTTGGATTGCCCAGTCTGTCGAGCTCACTCCAATGAGGAGGGCCTGATGGCTGCTGGGAGGTAGCTGGGGTGAGTAGGGTGGCTGCTCCTCCCAGGTCTCTGTCCCACACACTTTCTGGCCTCCTGAAAGATGACTTTCTTTGTTCCCTAGTTACCAGCTGTGGCGTGATGTGATCGATGGTCTGGTGAGCCATTCCATGTGGCTGAAGTCTCTGTTAGGCCTGCCTGAGAAGGATACTGTTTATATAGAGGTCCCAGAGGAACAAGGTAAGACAGGATTGATACAATCCTGTCACTAGGTCTTTCCCCACTTCACTGTATAGGAACCACGATTTTTGTACCCTCTGCAGCTGAATCTGTCTGGACTAGAACAGTTCAACTCCTCCCATTTGTCCCTTGGAGGGGGGGGGGTACTGGCATTACCCAGAACTCATCTAATCTGACTCCTTCATTTTACAGAGAAGAGAAGGGAGATGGGCCTATATATAGTTTAATAAAATTAGTTAGTGAACCCCATGTCTTCCACTCTACCTTATTATTGTCCTTCAGTCATTTTGCAGCTGTGTCTGACTCTCTGTGATCCTGTTAGGGGGTTTTATGGCAAAGATGCTGGAGTAGTTTGCCATTTCCTTCTCTAGCCCATTTGGCAGAAGCAGAAGGCATGAAAACAGGGTGAAGTGACTTGCCCAGGGTCACACAGCTAGTAAGGGACTGAGGCTAGATTTTAACTCATGAAGAGGAGTCTTTCTGACTTCAGGCCAAGCATTCTTCCACATAGCTACCTTGTTGGACAAGCCTAACAGAATGTCCCCTAAGTGGGTTGGAGAAGGGGAAAGTAGATATCTTAATCAAATTTAAGCCCCAGGTTAATTCCTCTTGTTATGAGAATCCTTGTGCTGGCTAAATTTAGGCTATGGATGTCCACTAAGGTTTTCTTTTGTTTTAAGAACTGATCCTTGAGGCGGGGAGGGCAGCTAGGTGGCGAAGTGGATAGAGCACCAGCCCTGGAGTCAGGAGGACCTGAATTCAAATCTGACCTCAAACACTAGCTGTGTGACCCTGAGCAAGTCACTTAACCCTGCTGGCCTCCAAAATAAACAAACAAAAAACTGATCTGTGGCTCAAATACATCGGAGAAGGAGGAGGGATAGACTCAGAAAAGAAGGTGATGTACAAGCAAAAGTTCTCAATAGACATTTTTAAAAAGAATCTTCATTTGGAATGAACATGTGGCATTTTGCAGATCAGTGCTACAGGTGTCTTTTATCTAGCTTCTTTACAGCAGAAATCCTATCCCCATAAGCAGGAAATACCCCTCAGCTTTAGAGCCAGTGGCCCTTTGGGGAATTGTGTGGAGGAGCAGAGGAGCCTCAGGAATATTTCCTCTTTAGTAGAAGCAAAACCATCTGGGAAAATTGGAAAAGAGGAAAGGAAACCTACGGCCCAGGAAAAGAAGCAGAGCGGAGTGAAAGAAAAAGAGGAGAAAAAAGCAGGTGCCAAGTCACCAGGAAGAGAGGTGGGTTACCTGTGGCCTGGGGGAGCAGACTGGCGGGGGAAGATGGCAGCTGGCTGTGCCTCACACAGCGGGCCTTTCTCTCTCCACAACCACCATTCTCTGAGTGATCGCTGGGGATGAGCCCTCCTTATTTATCTTTGAACAACACACTGGCTGCCTTTTCCAGGATCGTGCCAACAGCAAGAAGCACAAGGGAAGGGATGAGAAGAAATTACAGAAATCTCCAAGCCGGAATGGGAAAGACCGACCGTCTGTGGATGAATTAGCTCCCGAACAGGCAGTTTCCCCCTTTGAGCCAGTGGATCCTCTAATCCAAGAAAAATATAATCAGCGGCTTTACATCGAGGTGAGACTGATAGGGGCAGGCAGGACCTCCTCTCCCTGGCCTTTGCCTCTGGCACCGTCTCTTCCCACTGACTTGTCTCTTTTCTTTCCCTTTTTCCACTGTCTTTGGAGGCTCTGCTTTCTCATGATGATCCCATTTCTTGGAAGGGCACCATCATCAAGTGGGTTGAATTTCTCTAAAACGTGAAGGTTTTTAAAGCGCTGGGATGTGACTTCTTTTTTTGTTTGTTTGTTTTTGGTTTTGTTTTTATTTATTTATTTATTTTTCCATTACATATAAAGATAGTTCTCAACTTTTGTTTATACAAGCTTTCCAATTTCAGATTTTTCTCCCTCCCTCCCTCCTCCCCTAGACAGCAGGTAATCTGATATAGGTTTTATATATATGTGTGTGTATATATATATATATATATATATATATACACACATAATAACATTAATCCTATTTCTGCATTAGTCATGTTATAAGAGAAAAATCAGAGCACTGATGAAAAACCTCAAAATAGAAAAAACAACAGCACCAAAAACATAAGAAGTAGTATGGTTCAATCAGCATCTATACTCCACAGTTCTTTTTTTTTTCTTGGATTTGGAGATCCTCTTCTATCATGAGTTCCCTGGAACTCTTCTGTACCATTGCATTGGTGAGAAGAATATAGTCCATCACAGTAGATCAACACTCAATGTTGATGATACTGTGTACAATGTTTTTCTGGTTCTGCTCATCTCATTCATCATCAGCCCACGCAAGACCCTCCAGGTTTCTCTGAACTCCTCCTGCTCATCATTTCTTACAGCACAATAGTATTCCATTGTATTCATATACCACAACTTGTCCAGCCATTCCCCAATTGATGGGCATCCCCTCAACTTCCAATTCCTTACCACCACATAAAGAGCAGCTATAAATATTTTTGTACATGTGGGTCCCTTTCCCCTTTCCATGATTTCTTTGGGAAAAAGACCCAAAAGTGGTATTGCTGGGTCAAAGGGTATGGACAGCTTTATCACCCTTTGGGCATAATTCCAAATTGCTCTCCAGAATGGTTGGATCAGTTCGATGTGACTTCTTTTGAAAGGGTCTCTTCTAGATAGAACCTTTTTTTTTTTTCTAACTTGAAAAATAGAGATTGCACTAAGACTAGGAATTCCCCTCCTCCCAGACTCCTCCATGCTGGTGATCATCTTGGGAGGTGAGGGTAAAGACAAGATTCAGCTAGATTCAGCAGGCATTTATAAAGTAGCTACTCTATACAAAGCTCTGTGCCAGGCTCCAGGGAGAAAAAAGCCAAAACCACAAGAGTCTCTGCCATCCCAAAGCCTGCATTCTGTTGGGAAGAGGTGCATGCACATAGAAAGTGAAATACAAAAACATGGACAATGCGATTTATTGGATGGGGCGGAAAGCAGGTCTAATATGGAGGGCAGTTTGTTAACAATAGAAAGGGGGTGCTGGAGGGCACAATGGAAGGGCAGGGTAAAATGGGATAGGGCCACAAGAGGGATGGAGGCTGGCATGGGAGCTAGTGAGTGGTGAGTAGGGAAGGGAGCTTTGGCCTAGGTAACAAACATCTCAGAATTGTTGGGATTCTGGGTGAAGCATGTGAGATCCTGGTCCTACACGGTGGTCAAGGCAGCAGTTGGTAGAGTCCTGGGTTTGGCTGATTACAGAGGCATCTTTTTTGGGGGGGGGCAGGGCAGTGAGAGTTAAGTGACTTGCCCAAAGTCACACAGCTATTAAGTGTCAAGTATCTGAGGCTGGATTTGAACTCAGATTCTCCTGAATCCAGGGCCTTTGCTTTATCCACTGTGCCACCTAGCTGCCCCCCAAAGGCATCTTTGACGTATTTGCCACATGGTCCTCGGCCAGATCAGCTCTACCCCTTGTCCTACTCCATTGTTGAGTAGATTATCTCATTCGTGTTAGAAGAAGCTTAGGGGCAGCTAGGTGTCCCAGTGGATAAAGCACTGGCCCTGGATTGAGGAGGACCTGAGTTCAAATCCAGCCTCAGATACTTGACACTTACTAGCTGTGTGACCTTGGGCAAATCACTTAACCCTCATTGCCCTGCCAAAAATAAATGAATAAATAAACAAATAAAATAAAGTTATATTGAAATAAATTAGAAAATATGTAAATCCTGAACCAAGTATGTAACTTTAAAATAAGTGAAAATGGCACAATTCAAAATAATACTAAGAATATTGCAACCCCATAAAAACTTAACTTCCTTAAGAAATAGAACAAAAGAGGATTTGGAGGCATGGGAATAGAATCCATTAAGGTTTTTGGTTGTTGTTGATTTAATGTGGAACAAGCCAAGTATAAGTGTTTTGTTAAAAAAAAAAAAACAACCAGCCCATCCAAAAGGGGTCTTTTCACCAACTCCATCCCTCCTGGGATGGCTGCCCCTCCCCCTCTCTGTACTATTTATTTCCCTTTCGTTGGTGGCTTATTGGCTCCCGGGGAGAGTCTTTGATAGGCTCCGCTCTCTCTTTCAGGTCTATGGGCTGTTGGACTCCTTAGTGACTGATATGATGCTGCTGTTTGATGAGCTCAACACCTCAACGGCAACCCAGCAGGAAACTCTTGAGCCTCTTGAACCTCTCTCTTTTTCTGCCTGACTCTGTCTCTGAGCAGCCTTCAGGGAAATAAAAATAAACGCGTAGGTTTCCACAACTCCCACTGCGTCTCTGAATCTCTGTAGATCTTGGAGGACTCAGGTCATTGGCAGGGTCCTTCTGCATCTTCCATCACACTCACATCTCCCTGGGCATCAGCTGGTATTTCCTTCCAGCTTGGGGCACCTGTAAGGCAAGACAGGGATGATGCAGCAGGAGGAAATTACCTCAGGGGTGACAAGTAGAACTAGTTGGTAGGGGACCAGCTAAGATGTTGTCAGAGGTGACTTGAGAAGGAGTCAGCCCTGTTTGGTCTCTCCATTCTGTGTCCCTTCCTTCTGGCTTCCCAGGCCCACACAGCTCAAGGCTGGCTTTGGGAAGTGTCTCCTCTGCATCTCGTTGTCAGAAGCCAGCATCCAGGATGTCTGGGTAATGGAATGTGGCAGGGCAGACCAAAAGTTACACTTACCTCGCCTGACTGTCTGCTATGAGGCTGCTCTACATCGGTGTGTGTGTGTGTGTGTGTGTGTGTGTGTGTGTGTGTGCGCGCGCGCGCAATGGGGGTTTATCTTTGTGAAGGCATATAATTAATCTATCCTAATTTTGGATAATTGGAACCGAAACCATTTGGGGTAAATCATCCTAACCCATTCTCCCCAATCCCCAAGACTGTGTACAGACTTTGGTTGTCATCCTCCTAACTGTCCCTTTGTTTAAATTCTGTATCAGATACTGCCTAGCTGTGTGTCCCCAAGCAAGTCACTTAACCTCTCTGTGCCTCAGTTTTCTCAGCTGTAACATGGGGATAATAATAACATCGACCTCTCAGGGTTGTTGTGAGGAATCAAACACATCGGCACATGGAAAATGCTTTGTCAATCTTAAAGTGCTATCTATATTAATGTTTATTATTATTATACTATATAATATGGAGTCCTAGATTCAAATCCCCTCCCCTACTTACCTAGTCTCTCTGAATTTTAATTTTCCTCTCTGTAAAATTTTGGGCATAATTTGTGTTCTTTCCCTCAGGAGGAAGAGATGAAATGTGGGTGCTGCTCACAGTGCTTTGAAAGAAAGTCGCTATGTGGTCCTCAAGAATCTATTGTAATTCTTATCATCAGCAATAGTGACAGTGATGATAATGATGATACAAAGTAGCCGCAGTGGTTCTAGGGGGCTTTGAGCATCAGGTATTGGCTTTGCACATAGACAGTAATGAGACTTAATGATGTAGGCAGGGTAGAGGGGTGAAGCTGTGACCCTGGTCCCAGGCTTCCGCCTTCTCACCACCTTTATTCACATGTGCTTTGTGATGACAGTTTCTAGAGGCATTCCCACTATCCCTCTTTGACAGATGGGAAAATCAAGGTTGGGGCTGAGAGAAATAAAGACCGGACCCATGGTTTTATTTAATATAGGGAACTAGCAGGTAAGGAACTTCTCTCCACCAGTGCTGGTCTGCACCTTCCCTGCAACTTAGAGTCTGAGAGAACTGCCTAGGGTGCCTCTCTACAATGATAAGTGACTTATCCAGGTTGTTATTCAGTCATGTCTGACTCTTTGGGATCCTGTTTGGAGTCTTCTTGGCAAAGGCATGGAAGTGGTTTGCCTTTTCCTTCTCCGGATCCTTTTACAGAAGAGGAAGCTGAGGCAAACAGGGTCAAGTGACTTGCCCAGGGTTACACAGCTAGTAAATGTCCGAGGCAGGATTTGAACTTGGAAAGAGGAGTTTTCCTGATTCCAGGCCCAGTACACCATTCCCTGTGCCACTTAGCTGCTTTTATATACAGTAGTAATTCCGAAGTGAAACTTAAACCCAGGTCTCTCTATCCATTGGGCCATGAGCCTCTTTATCAAGCTCAGATGGCAAAAGCTGGCGTCATAACTTGCAGCTCTGTCACTAGTAATGCAAATTAGAGGTAAAATCCTACTTCAGACACCTATTAGCTATGTGACCCTGAGGAAGTCACTTTAACCTCAATTTCCTCATCTGTAAAAATGAGTGTAATAATAGCTCTTACTTCCCAGGGTTGCTGTGAGGATCGAGTAAGATAATATTTGTAAACTGTTTATAGTGCCTGCACATAGTAAGAACTTAATAAATTCTTCTTTCTTCCCTCCCTTCCCCCCTGCCCCAAAAAAGATGCCTCTGTAATCAGCCAAACCCAGGACTCTTACCACCCGCTGCCTTTCTTCCCTCCCTTCCTTTCTTCCTCTCTCCCTCCCTCCTTTCTTCCCTTCCTTCCCTCTTCCTTTCTTCTTCCCTCCCATCCTCCCTTCCTCTTTCCCTCCTTCCCTCTCTCCTTCCCTCCTTTCCTCCTTCCTTCCCTCCCTCCTTCCCTCCCTCCTTCCTTCCTTCCTTCCATATATAATGTAAGGATAATAATAGCACCTACCTACCATGGTGGTTGTGTGGCTAAAATGTTCATATTTGTAAAGTTCTTTGCCAACCTTAAGGTACTATATAAGTGGTAGCTAGCTGTTACCAAAGACCAAAATAGGAGGTGAAGTGACATGGAAAATTGTCTGGCAGAACATAAACACCTTGAGAGTAGGGACTGATTATTATTATTTTTTTTTTTTAGTGAGGCAATTGGGGTTAAGTGACTTGCTCAGGGTCACACAGCTAGTAAGTGTCTGAGGCCGGATTTGAACTCAGGTGCTCCTGACTCCAGGGCTGGTGCTCCACTGCGCCACCTAGCTGCCCCAGGGACTGATTAATTTTTGTCTATGCTGGGGCCTACCACAGTGCCATAAGCACTTAGTAGGTGCTTCATCAATGTCCATTGAATTTAACTGGTCCCTGGACTCCCCAAATCCCTTCACCTTCCAAGCCAGGTAGGTATCTTTTATAATATTGGGTCGGATTCCAGCCAGGTAGTCTTTAAGTTTTCTTGGGGACACAGCATCTTAGCTCCTCCATCTCTGCTGAGCAGAGAAGACAGGCGGGAAGAACTTAGCATCAAAGTGCCTAAACAGTCTTGCCACCTTGCCAGTTTTGAGATCCACATTTCTTGTACCAGACCGCCAAAAGGGGGCCTGTGCTTGCATTTCCTTCAGCCCCTTTGCCTAGTGAGTGGCAAGCAAAAGGTTAATGTGTCTCCCCACTGTGAGCTATGGGTTAAGCAGTGCCTGGGTCTGCACTGCTCTTTGGGGCAGCCCGCACTCAAGAGCGGCGCTTTGTGGGCAGGAAGGGGTTAACGAGCCCTGCTGATTCCTCCTGTGTCCTGTTACTGCTGAGGCAGACCTGCCCAGCCAGCTGAGCAACTTTCCCACCGGGTACGGGAGGCAGAGCTGCTCCCCAGTTTCGGATGTCTTGGGACCCTCGTTGGCTTTCTGGTATGGAGGACCCTGCCCCTTCTGGGCAGTGTGGCTTGCTGGAGGGCAGTAGTGGATGGATCTGAAGACACCGGGGCTACCCCGTTCCCAACCTGCTGGGACTGGCAGGTCACTGCAGAGCCTGGGCTCTGGCTCCTGGGCTGAGCTAAGCCTCCCAACGCCGCCGGCCGCCGATGCTTTATACAGGGAGCCTGCCCCAAAGGTAAGAGCAGCTGTCTGCCCTTGGAGGGCCGGGAGGGATCCTGCGGAGATGCCCCGGAGCCCAGAATTGAGCCCCACCCCTCACCGTGTTAACCCTCCCACAAATGGGTAAGGGGAGGCAGGATAGACACACATTTCAAACTACAGCAAGTCCTGCCTAAGCTGGGAAGCTCGGGGCTTGGGGCTCCAGGCCAGAGTCCCAACATGGAGTGACTGAGGCAGGAGGAGGGCTCCTGGTTTCCCATCTCTCAGGAAGCTAGCCGGCTATGGGGGATCCCATCACCAGAAGCCTCAGTGCTGTGGGTACAGCTCAGAAGCTTCTTCAAGTTGCTTGGTTCACATTCTGCTCAGCTAGCCCCTAATAATATGTTCCTAAGACACCCCAGCAGCAATGTCTCCCCATCCCCTCCTCCCATGGTGTAAAAGGCTGCTCAGAGCTGCGACCTCTCTTACTTCCTCCCCTGCCCCCATCACATCATGTTCACTGAACTGCAAATTAGCTGTACCTGGCATTCAGTAGGTGCTTAATTAATACTGATTGATTGATTCATGGTCAAACTGGGAAACAATTTACAGGGATCTGGGAGACAAAGAGGCCTAATCCCGAAGGAGGGGCCCAGAGGGGCCACACACTTCAAAAGGCCCAAGGTCAACCTGGGACATGGGGTGGGGCTTTTTTTTTTTTTTTCATTCTAATCTCCCCTGCCTCCATCCTCAGGCTCTGCCTGGTTACTTCCTGACCTTGGGGGAGATCTTGGTAGAAGCCCTGCTCCCTTGGAGGAGGGATGTCCAGTTCTTGGACAGCAAGGGAAGAAATCCAGGCTGCCTCTTGCCTCCCCCACCCTTCCCCGTCTCCCCTTCACCTCCATCTCTTCTCTCTTCTGGACACTTCTCCACCCTCCGCACACACATTCCTGCCCCTCACCCGTTCTGCTCTTGGCTTGTGCCTGCCCCATTCTCACCCTGTGCCTTGTACTCCTTCTCCCACTCTCTCGCCCTCCTCTGCCCCATCCGTGCCAAGAAGCCTGGGTGCTGGGTTGTGTCCTCTCCACCTGACAAGCCCTAACTCAAGGTCACTGCAGTAATTCCATACAAGACTGGCTGCTGCTGCTGCTGCTGCTGCCACCGCCGCCTTATCGACTGCCTGGTTTCCATTTCACTCCCCTTTATTCCTGGGCATATTGTGTTCGATAAAACTCTTTGCTGCTAACACTGCTGGCAGCACTCCCAGCCTTCTTCTCCCTCCTCCTCTCCCTCCCTCCCTTCATCTCTCTGTCTCATTTTCTCTCTCTGCTGCACTGGCATCCTCTTCTCCTGGACTTCTGCCCCCTTTCAACTTCTCAGAAGTTGAGGAATGTGAGGAAAGGACCCAGGTACCCTTCCTCCCCTCAGGAGAGATTGACGGAGACAGCTCTTTCATATGCACATTGTCCCCATCTTCTGTGGAGAGCTTCTTTCTTCTTCTTTGAGCCCTAGCTAGACTCCCAGGCCAGCTTTCTCCTCCTGAGGCTGGGCAGGCATCATAGTGGCATCTCCTAAGCTAAACTGGGAGAAAGAAAAGTCCCCTAAGTCCAGTCTGGGCTTGCTCCCTCCCCATGCATGGCACAGGGCCTGGGGCAAGAGGGTGAGGGCGGCCCTGCCACAGGCTGGGCTCCTTTGTGGAGCTATGATGCCCAACTGGCTTGACTGGTTTTCATCGATGGCCCTCAGCAGTTGCGTGCATTTTGGGGGCGGGTTTTGGTATAAATTTTTTTCCCATATTTATTCCACCATCCCATCCGCCCAGCTGGGAGGTGAGGACAGGCTGCTTCTGAGTCACCCACAGTGGGGGGAGGGAGGGAATAGGACAAGTTGTAGCAGCTGAGCTTCCCCTCAGAAGCCACCCCCCTCGCTTCCCTCCCCAAGGACACAGCTCCTGCTCCAACAGTCCATCGTACATCGACCCCGCCTCAGTGGCTGGTCGGGGTCAGGAAGTGGTGGATGTGAGCTCAGTGGGATCCTCCTGGAACCAAAAGGTCAGGTCTGGGGATCCGAGGGAGACATGCTGAGGGCTGGTGAGGAGGAGGCAAGAGTGGAGATGGTGGGAGTCAGGGGTGGGGGCATAGACATAGAGGGTGAGTAGTTCTGGGGAAAACCCAGGCAGACCCCGGAGTTGCCTGCCTTCCGTAGGAAGACTGCTGGGGGATCAGTTCTCACTCTCACCAGGAATGTGTTCACGGTAGTGTGGTTGAGATAGGGGACTGAGTTCAACCTACTGGAACTTGAGGCGATCTTGTGGGAAGGATCCCTATTCCCCAGAGGCCTCAGAGTAGCCCCTCTTCCTACTTGAGAGACACAATGGAGGGTATCAGAGCCATAGTGTGTATGTGTGTGTGTGTGTTAGAGGAGGGGTGAGGAGGAGATGATTGTGTGATGGCAGGGACTGGATTTGAAGTCCAGGGACCTGGGTTTGAATCCCAACTTCCAGTATTACTTTGGCAAACCATTTCCCCCTCTGTGGGCCTCATTTTCCTTATCTGTTAAGCCAAGGACTAGGGTACTTGGACCAGATGACCGCTAAAGTCCTTTCTAGCTCTAAGTTCTGTGGGAATGGTTCCCTCTCCGTTTTTATGCCAACAGGAACACACCGGGGTGTTCCTGGGACTAGGCTTCTCTATTCTCTCCATTGGGTCCAAGCTGCCTTCTCCAGGTCTAACTCTTTGGGAACATATAGAGATAACTAATCTTCAGACCAGAACAAGGGTGCTTAATGTCTCTTGTGGCCCAGGCCACTTGGGCAGTGTGTCATAGCTTCTGGACCCATTCTCAGAACTGTGTTTCTGAATGCATAAAATAGATGAGGTTACAAATACTAGTGAAAATGAAGCATGGTGGACTCCAGGTATAGAGAACCCTCAGACTAGAGGATCAAGTGTATCAAAGATTATAAATATCTGTATTTAATTAGAACATTTGTTTACCACTTACTTTTCTGACCTTGGGCAAGTCATTTTTCTTCTCAGGACATATGGGTCCATCTGTAAAATGAGAGGTTACACAAGATGACCTCTAAAATCCTTTCCAGCCCTATCGTCTGCAATCCTCTGCTTATTTTCTAGTGTGAGAGAGGTAGTGAAGTGTAGAAGGTTCAATGACCTGGAAGGCAAGACCTCAATTTGAATCCCTGCTATGCTGATAACTAGCTGGGTGACCTTGGCCCAGCTACTTCCCCTATCTGGGCCTCAGTTTCTTCCCCTTTAAAATGATCGGGTTGGACTAGGTCCCTTCTGGCCCTAATGATCCAAGAGTTTACTTTGTGCCCAGCCCCATAAGAAGACCTAAAAGGAAAATAGCCGATGACACTGTCCCTGCTTTCAAGGAGATGACAGCTTCATGGGACTATGGGTGGGGTGGGGAGCAGGGGACAACTAGACTAACACAATGAAGCAACCAGAGAATAATTACATACTGACCTGTCTGGGTGCCCAAGATAAGGACTAAAGCAGTTCAGAGAAGGGAGAGGTCAGCGTGAGCTGGAGGAGTCGGGGGAGGCTTCGTGGAACGAGTTTTGAGCTGAATCTTGAAGGATGAGTGGGATTTGGAAAAGGGAAAGAAAGGGGTGAGGGACTTAGGGGTGGGTTGGGGATGTTCTGGAATGAAGGCGTTTTCAAGTTGTCTTCCCTTTATGCTGAGGTAAAAATCAATAATCAACCATTATATTTAGCTAGCTCTGATGTAGTCAAAGGAATATGGTAATTGAAGCCAGAAACCCTAGGTTCAAGTTACTGGGCAGCTAGGTCTACGGAGTACTGGCCCTGGAGTCAGGAGGACCTGAGTTCAAATGTGGCCTCAGATACTTACTAGCTGTGGGACCCTGGGCAAGTCACTTAACCCCAATTTCCTCCCCACCCCCAAATACAAAAAAGTAGTTGTAGATGAAGGCTCATGGAGGGGGGGGGTGGTATTGGGACATTGTCCCTAGGGTCCTAACCATCAGGTTTCCTTCTTTCTTCAGATCCATGAAGAGCCCTCCACAGCAACGGTCCCTCTCCTACTGAAACCAATCCCCTCCGTCCACGGATTTCTTGGGGCAGGAGCCCGTGAACATTAATCCCTTGCCCTCGGTGCTGCCTTTCTGGCTGGGGGAGGGGACGCCATCCCCAGTGCCCCCGGCCATGACGACCTCGGCTCTGAGAAGGCAAGTGAAGAATATCGTGCACAACTATTCAGAAGCAGAGATTAAGGTACGTGAAGCCACCAGCAATGATCCCTGGGGCCCGCCGAGCTCCCTCATGTCAGAGATCGCTGACCTGACTTTCAACACTGTGGCCTTTGCTGAGGTCATGGGCATGATCTGGAGGCGGCTCAATGATAGCGGGAAGAACTGGCGCCACGTGTACAAGGCTCTGACCCTGTTGGACTATTTGCTGAAGACTGGTTCTGATAAAGTGGCCCACCAGTGTCGAGAGAACCTCTACACCATCCAGACGCTCAAGGACTTCCAGTACGTGGATCGAGATGGCAAGGATCAGGGCATCAACGTTCGGGAGAAGGTCAAGCAGGTGATGGGGCTGCTAAAGGACGAGGAGCGACTGAAGCAGGAACGGACCCACGCCCTCAAGACAAAGGAGCGCATGGCCCTGGAGGGCTCAGGCATCGGCAGCGGGCAGCTGAGCTACGGCCGCCGGTCGTCCCACTACGGGGATGAGTTCAGCCGGACCAGAGGATCCCCGTCTTCCTACAACTGTGAGTGAGGGGTCAGGCTCGGCACGGAGATGGGACGGGGGTGGGGTGGGGACGGGACCTTGGAATGGGGGCGTTGTCCAGGTCAAGGCTTCTACTCTGGGGAGAAAAATGTGACAATGACGCCAGCGACGTGCCCAATGAGCTGTTGTCCCAGGGGATGGATAGAGCAGCAGCAGTCCACACCTGGCTTGTGCCCTGCTTCCTACAGAGCAACACAAGAGCAGGCTGGCGCTCGGCTAATGAATTAACCAGGAAGGGGCTATATTGTGTAATTTTTCCATCAGGTGCCACTCTGCTCTCGAGGACCCAAGGAAAGAGGGGAGTTGGTTTTTTCCAGTTTATATGAGAGATCTTCTCGACTTCTTGGCTGGACAGGTTTATTCACTCCTGGTAGCTGGTTTTTTTTTTTCCCAAAAATTCAGTTTAGGAGAAAAGAAAATGGAATATCACTCTGAATTATTGGAATTAGGGGATCTCGATCCCTTTTATTAAGAGATTTCCTTCAACTGGACTAAACCTATAATATGTGTATTTCCCAGGCAGTAAACATTGTAATCACATGCTTTATTTAGACATATTCAAGCAGCCAGGCATGGTGGTACACACCTGAAGGCAGAGGTTGATGGATTGCTTGAGTTTGGGAGCTCTGAGCTGCAGTAGGGCTAAAACCAGTGGTGTGTCTGCACTGTCTGCTCCACATATGATGGGCCCCTGGGAGCAGATGCTAGCAGGATGCCTAAGGAGGAGCAAATCAGTCCAGGTCAGAAACAGAGCAATTCAGAACTTCTGTGATGATCAGCACTAGGATCAACCCATCAGTGTCTGCTCCCCTTCCAGCTTGGACAAGTTAAGGAGATCCAATTTTTAAAAATAACAACAACAACAACAACAACAACAGTAAATCACCAAACACCTACCCAGTGCCCCCACTCATGGACCACTTCACCGATTCATTTCCCCTTCTTATAAGCATCCTCCTAGTCTATGGTCTTGTAGACCGTAGGAAAGGGAAGGGATTTCATGTTTAGGCCAACTATGAAGAAACAGGAAAGCACTGGGTAGGCCTGGGTCTAGTTTCCTGGCCCAGTCTCACCAACATTTACAATTTTGTGGTAGCTGCCAAGCCATTTTCTTCACCTGGCCATTGGTCTGCCTGGTCACATCTTGGTCTGGCCTTCTACCCATGGTCTCCATCCTGGAGCCTCGGTTGCCATGGCAGCTTTCCAGGATCAGTCCCAACTCGGTTTCTGGCACTCCCAGCTTGAGAGGCAGCAGCTTAGTGGTGACAGAAGGCGATAGTGAGCAAATCCTGGTGTCCGCCACCTGTCCCACCAGCAGCTCTTAAATATTGTTTCTCTGTTCTCAGCTGCATGGAAGGGGAGGGGAAAAGGGGTGAAGAAAAGGCTGACTAAAAGTGTCTTTTGAGAACAGAAAAAAAAAAAAGGAGATGGAAATATTGGGATCTGTGTACCTGCATACAACTCCCTCCGTTCCCAAGCGTATCACTAATCTGTTTCCCTTTTCTGAATTCTGGGGCTCCCTGTAGCTCTCCAGTGGATTGAAATGTAATTGTAAAAACTATCCATTACAAATAATAATCATATATCGCAGGGAGAGGCTTCAGAGTCAGCAAGACCCGTGTTCAAGTTTTATCTCTGACCTATATTAATTAGCTGTATGACCGTAGACAACAAAATGTTACAGGTGCATTGCTAATCTGAATCCTTGGAGGAAATAGCAATAAAAATCACAGGTCCAGACATAATTACACATAGCTATGGTGGAGGATAAAGAGCACAGTACATGGAGATAAAAAAAAAGGCAAAAAAAAGACCTATAGTTGAATCCCAGATCGGATGATTTTATAATCTTTGGGTACATCATTCAATATCTCTGAGCCTCAGTTTCTTCATCTGTAAAATGAGGATAATAATATTTAGACTACAGCTTGGGCAGTTATGTGAAAAGCATTTTGTAAAACTTGTAGTTGTTATCATCTATCACTTTGCAGTGCACACAGCAAATGCTTAATAAATATTTGTTGAATTGAATCAAGGCATTTTCATCAGTCAGTCATCAAGCATTTACTTTGTGCCAGACCCTATGTTTGGCTCTAGGTAGACAGACAAAAGCAATGTGGTCCTTGACCTCAAGGAGCTTAAATCCTAAAGTGGAATGAACCAAAACCATACAGATAAAGCAGATAAGGGTCACCTTGGGTGGAAAGGTCCTGGTGGGAGGTGGGAAGAAAGGATCAAGAAAGACTACAGGCAGGTGGCGGTGCTTAAGGTGAGAGAGAAATCGCAAGATCTGGCAACTGACTGGATATGTGGGTGAGTGAGAGTGAGGAGTTGAGGGTAATATCTAGGTTGTGAACATGAGTGACTAGAAGGATGGAAAATTCACTTGGGTGGATTAGGGGAATATGTCGTATTTGAGATGCCTATGGGACACAGTTAGAAATGGCCAGCAGGCAGTTAGTAATAGAGGACTACTACTCAGGAGAGAGACTAGGACTGGATATATAGATTTGGGAATGATCTAGATAAAGATAATAATTGAACCTGTGTGAGCTGATGATGTCGTCAAGTGAGGAAACAGAGAGAAGAGACAAGACCCAGGACTTAGCCTTAGGAAATATCCCCTTTAGGGGTCCTGATGTAGATGAAGAGCCAGTAAAAGAGACTGAGAAGAAGTGGGCCTACAGGTAGGAGAACTAAGAGAGAGCAGGATCACAGAGGTGAAGAGAGAGGCGAAGGTCCAAGAAGAGAGGAAGGTAAACAGTGTCAAATGCCACAGAGGTTGAAAAGGATGAGGATTAAAAAGAAGGCATTAGGGGGTGGCTAGATAGCACAGTGGATAAAGCACCGGCCCTGGATTTAGGAGTACTTGAGTTCAAATCCAGCCTCGGACACTTGGCACTTACTAGCTGTGTGACCCTGGGCAAGTCACTTAACCCCCATTGCCCTGCCAAAAAAAAAGAAGAAGAAGAAGAAGAAGAAGAAGAAGAAGAAGAAGGCATTAGATTTGGCAATTAAGAGGTTATTGGTGACTTTGGAGTGAAAGCAGCTCCCCTTGGGTAATAAGGTTGGAAGCCAGATTATAGAAAGTTAATAAAAGAGTCAGGATATGAAGTACAGATGACCAGTATGGTTGCAGCTTTTTCTTTTTTTGAAAAAGAAATAGTATTTTATTTTTTCCAATTACATATAAAGACAATTTTAACATTCATTTTTTGGGCGGGGCAATGAGGGTTAAGTGATTTGCCCAAGGTCACAGAACTAGTAAGTGTCAAGTGTCTGAGGCCGGATTTGAACTCAGGACCTCCTGAATCTAGGGCCTATGCTTATCCACTGTGCCACCTAGCTGCCCCAACATTCATGTTTTAAATAAAATTTTGAGTTCCACATTTTCTTCTTCCCTCCTTCCTAAGATGATAAGCAATTTGATATTTACATATGTGTATGCACCTTTTTCAAGAAGTTTGACTAAGAAAGGGAGGAAGGGTACTGGACAATCGCTGGCGAGCAGAGTAGGATCTAGTGAAGTTTTCTTTTAAAGGATGGGGGAGATGGTCATGTTTGTAGGCAGCAGGAAGGAACCAAGTAGATAGAGAGAGATTAAAGATCAGAAAAAGAGAATGATAGTGGTGGCAATATGCTGGAAAAGATGAGAGGGGGTAGGATTGAAGATACATATAAAAGAATACTTACTGGCTGTGTGACCCTGGACAAGTTACTTCACCCTGTTTGCCTCAGTTTCCTCATATGTCAAATGATCTAGAGAAGGAAATAACAAACTGCTCTAGTATTTCAGCCAAGAAAACTCCAAATGGGATCACAAAGAGTCAGACATGACTGAAACGACTGAGTAACAACAACAATAAAAGGATTGGTTACGGCAAAGAGAAGGACTACTTCCGTCCCAGAAATTGAAGCAAACTAAGCATCCTAAGCATACTAAAGGATGATGTCAAGGGGTCGTGAGTTGAGGAGTAAGAGGGAGCTTATTTCAAATAAACTCAACTCTCTCAGTAAAACAGATGAGTCCTCAGCTGAGATTTTAGGAAGATGGGGGTAATGTAAGGTGGGACAGTGAGAAGAGAAGGTTTGGAATGGCTGTTGTGGTGAGCAGGATGGAAAACCCATGAGGGATAAGTAAATAAGATTGGCTTACTCCAATGAAGGCTTATTTGAGATTAGGTAACATACATTTAGAGTGGATCCAGTTAGTACAGTTCTACATTATCTCCTTTGGTCCTCACAACAGTCTTGTGAAGGAGGAAGAACAGGGTATTATCTTCCCCCAACTCAAAGGTGAAACTGAGATCAGAGTAAACCAGTAAGCTCATGGCCACATGGTTAGTGAGTGATAGTGTCTGGACTAGATCCCAGGTCTTCCTACTGCTAGTCTGAAACTTTTTCTACTATGCCATCGTGTCTCCCTGAAAATAATAACTGTAACAACAACAACAATAACAAAAGCAATAATTCAACAAGCATACAGATATCCAAAAGAAGATTATGGCTGAATACGTTAAGAGATTCACTGGCATCCTGAAATCAAAGCTTAAATGGGAAGACTATTTGAAGCAATGAACAATTATTCAATATTGATCTTCATGTACACTTTTGGAACTATAAAATGGGCCATAACTGATTTGAAAAGTATCCCAACAAGGGGCAGCTAGGTGGCACAGTGGATAGAGCATGGGCCCTGGAGTCAGGAGTACCTGAGTTCAAATCCGGCCTCAGACACTTAACACTTACTAGCTGTGTGACCCTGGGCAAGTCACTTAACCCCAATTGCCTCACTAAAAAAAAAAAGGAAAAAAAAGAAAAGTATCCCAACAAAAGCCCATAATATTTATGTGTATATATATGTATATTTGGTGGGGCAATGGGGGGTAAGTGACTTGGACTGGGTCACACAGCTAGCTGTCTTAGGACAGATTTGAACTCATGTCCTCCTGAATCCAAGGCAGGTGCTTTATCCACTGCACCAAAGCCCAAACTATATTCATGAAACCTGGGGCACAGGATTGGTAGACATCCTTAGAGCACATGAAAAATTGGTCAGAAACTTACAGAAGTATTTTTGGAACAAGCAGATGTGATGTCACTGAGCAATACTAAAGGCTTGTAACAAGTACTGGCCACTGGATTTGTCAAATGCAACCAAAAGTGGTTTCCCTCCAGAAGAAGCCTGTGAAGCATCTAAGGTCCAGGAATGGAAGATAAAGGCACTTTGTTAGGAATGGGTGCTGTGTTTTGTCAAAAAGCTTTTTCTGCATCTATTGAGATAATCATATGATTTTAGATAAAGGCACTTTGTAAGCAACATAACCATGAACCTGCCAACCACTTTCTGACAAAGAATCAAAGAAAGGTCAGAAAAGTGGCCAAGTGATAGGGATTAGTTTTTGGAAGTGGAGGAGTGGAGTGATGTTAATTCACTAAGGCATCATTGCCACTCCAGAAATGACAGAAGGGTTATACCTTGATCAATATCACTCATGCAAGGAAATAGTCCCTGCCAACTGTTAAAAAAATAGCACCTACTAAGTATCCAGCAAGCCATGACCTGGTGGTTAGAATAATGTTGACAAAGCAGTGTAAGAGGAATGGCTGAGTCAGGTAGGTTTATTGTTAGAAATGAAGGGGGTTGGGGCAGCTAGGTGGTGCAGTGGATAGAGCACTGGCCCTGGAGTCAGGAGTACCTGAGTTCAAATCTGGCCTCAGACACTTAACACTTACTAGCTGTGTGACCCTGGGCAAGTCACTTAACCCCAATTGCCTCACTGAAAGAAAAAAAAAAGAAATGAAGGGGGTTATCTGAGTGATTCAGGATCAGATCATCACCACGAAAATTGACAGGAAGGTTACTCTTATGGAGCCCGGATGTATTGAGCAATGCAGATTATATAATGCATCTACAGAAATGGCAATGTATTACTGAAGGTTACAAAAATTAATCGTCTATTAGCTACCTAGAAAGATACAGCCAGGAGGCCAGAATTATACACCAGAAGCTTACTTTTATTCTATTGTAAAGGGGGCTTTGGTCCTCCACTCCACCACCTCAGCTGATAATAAAATCACAGATGAAAAGTTGTCAACATCCACTGATGGCTTTACAAAGTGTGAACACTTTTGGGGGGGCAGGGCAATTGGGGTTAAGTGACTTGCTCAGGGTCACACAGCTAGTAAGTATTAAGTGTCTGAGGCTGGATTTGAACTCAGGTCCTCCTGAATCCAGGGCCAGTGCTCTATCCACTGCGCCACCTAGCTGCCTGAACACTTTTCTCTGAATGAAATGGAAGGGGCAACCCCATTGACTGAAGGAAGATGGCCACATCCCTAGGTGACCCTTCAAAGATAATTTGTCACTTCAAGCCAACAATGGAGGAGGAACTCAGCTCTGGAGAGGGAATCTGAGGGTAGTGGGGAGGGTCTTCTTTCCTTCCCACCTCAAATTCTATTATGATATCTAATATCAGAACTATTATTCCTAAGGAAATCACCCCATCCAGGAATTTGAGTCAGTTCAAGAAGAAAAGGCTAAAACTGGTGCCTGGTAGGTAGGTATCCAGCCTCAGAATTGCAGACCTGAGAGAGCAGTTTCTAGCAGTGCTAAGTGCCTGTTCTTTCCAAAGGAACACGGCGATACCACAGCGGAGGACTGTAGCTGAGCCTAAAGTTGGAAGAGGTAGAGATGATGGTTGCCCAAGAGGAGCAAGCCCAGCATGTCCACCTGTGAGCAAGTCTAGCCCAGTAGTACAACCTCCCCAGCACAGACGTGGGGCCCATCACAGAACAGCATTAGGGTAAGGCAAGAAGCAGGAAGACCCTGAAGCCCTGCACAGACTGCCTTGGCTGCTAGGCTAAGTGTATCCCCTCCATGTGTGCCTTAACACCAGAGTGCTCTGGGCTCCTTCTTCCAACAGATGCTATGTATATTTGTGGGAAAGTACTCCCCAGTTTGATGGTGGGGAGAGAGGAAGTTTTGTAGCTATTCTTACTATACCACTTTAATAGATGCCATCACTTTTAAGTTAATTTTGTCTTCATTTCTTTAAGCAGAGTTAAATTTGGCTGCTTGTGGGGAAAAAACATCGCTTGGGGCTCATGAGTTAGAGTTTTAGAGAGGTGACTTCACAGAGATATACCCTTTGAACCCAAAGTGGTAGTGGCTCAGTGGGGACCAACCTCTGACAAATCTCCATTCTACAAATTCAAGCCTCCAAAAGAGAAAATAATAAAATATGTCAAGAAACCAACCAATCAACTGTACTGAACCTGGAGCATTCTTACAGACGAAACAGTTGCCCCCAACCACCGGGACCTCACATTGATACCTAAAAACTTAATTAAGAATGATGTTTTGGGGGCAGCTAGGTGGCACTGGCCCTGGAGTCAGGAGTACCTGAGTTCAAATCTGGCCTCAGACACTTAACACTTACTAGCTGTGTGACCTTGGGCAAGTCACTTAACCCCAATTGCCTCACTAAAAAAAAAAATGTTAAGAATGATGTTTTTTATGGATGTCATTAGGTCATTCTCATGCTCTCTAAACTACATGGTATGAAAAGCTTTTAAAACAGAGATCTCGCTGGAGAAACGAAAACCATGTGTGACCAGGATGAGGCACAGATTATCCTTGCCATCCAGTCTGTTACAGGAGTTGACCTAAAGATGCTTTCTACAGAGGATGAACTTGGACCCCAATACTCTTACTGAGTTATAAAAGGCAGTCATTTTACTCACCTGCCTAATTGTCTGCAAAACACTGAATATGAAAGAATAATTGCAGGATAACAACTTTTCTCAAAAATTTTTTCTATCACATCATCTTCTTTCCAGAAAGATGATAAAAACAACATTATAATATAGCATCTTTATAGTGCTTTCCATCCACTATTGTCTTTGATTTCCCATAGCAATCATCTATGGTAGGTAATTCTGTTGATGTTCAGTTGTTTCATTTTTATCTGACTTTTTGTGACCCTATTTGGGGTTTTCTTGGCAGAGATACTGGAGTGGTTTGCCATTTCCTTCTCCAGCTTATTTTACGGATGAGGAAGCTAAGACAAACAAGGTTAAGTGACTTGCCTAGGGTCACACAGTTAAGAAGTGTCTGAGACCAAATTTAACTCAGGAAGATGAATGAGTCTTCCTGAGTCTAGGCTCAGGATTCTATCCACTGTACCACCTACCTTCCCCCAAGGTAGGCAATACCAGTGTTATTATCTCTATTTTACAAATAAAGGAAGTCAGGCTCAGAGATGAAGTGACTTGCCAGTGATCACACAGCTAATAAGTGGGGGAGGTGAGATTTGAACCCAAGTCCCACCTGACTTCAAGTCTGACACTGTGGAGAGTTTCCCTCACCTACCCCAACTCAGACTCTGTCTGTTTCAAGATGTACCCTGAACATCTTAAATAGAACATCTTTAATAGGGGTTTCTGAACCCTCCCTTCCCTGTTCCAGCATCATCCTCATCTCCTCGATTTACCTCTGACCTGGAGCAAGCTAGACCCCAGACCACGGGAGAGGAGGAGCTACAGCTGCAGTTGGCATTGGCCATGAGCCGAGAGGAGGCAGAGAAGGTAATGTTATCACGGGTCCATAGGGTTTGCTATGTGTGGATGTGAAAGGGCTGCGGATAGGAGCTAAGGGCCAGGAGGCGGAAGCTTTGCCCTGTAAGGGAGGGCTTGCACCTTTCTGGCAGGTGGAGTCAGAGAGCACCTGCTTTGCGGGAGGGGGCCCAGCTTAGAGTGCTGAGCCCACTGAGCACCATGATGTTTTAGCCAGAGGGTGGTTGGCACAGATGGAAGCAGGCTGGGTTCATGTGTTTCCTAGATTGGAGTAGCCCCAAACCCTGCCCATCTGCCAGATTCCTTCTGCTGTTGGACTCTCTGGCTTGTAGACATTTCCTGAAGGAAAAGAACTAGAGCCACCTCAAAGGACTAAAGGGCTGAATGACCCAGGTTGTCCCCAGCTTCTAGAGAACTGCCCAGGGGCAGGGCCTTAGCAACCCCATGCTTGTTTGTCTCTGCGGGCTTCTCTCTGCCTGTCACCATGACCCTGAAGGATTCTTGGGGGCAATGTATAGGGACAGGGGGAGGAGCACACGGGGTACCTCCCTGGCCTGGAGGCTCTGCCCTCTTTTGGCAGGGATATAGTGGGACAAAGTGCCACAGGGCATGTTTCCTCCCAAAGAAGGCCACATGGGGGAGACAACTCCAGCATCCTCCCCCACCTCCCCACCCCCACCCCAAGGCTTCACATTCTCTTCAGGGATCCCACCTGACCTAGTACAGTGTGGAATGGCCTCTTCCCAGGCTTGGCTACCCACGTTCACCCAGCAAGGGCTCTGTTGCACTCCATAGAAAGTGGAAGATTTAACTGGTGGAAAGGGAGCATTTTGACACATAAAGCTTGCAAATGTATGTAAAATAATGTGCGAATACACTTTCCCCCCCTTTCCATTAGCCTGGGACTTGGGCAGTTGACATCACGGGATTGTAGCCCAGCTCCCCCTCTGTTCTCTTCCTTTTCCCAATTTCTCTCTGCTCTCCCCACCTCCAGGCTATTTCTCCTCGACGGTCCCTGTGCTCCATTTCCCTTCATGGCCCATCTTCTTTCTTTCCCCTCTCCAGGTTCCCTGGACACTGTATTTCCTATCCTATCTGCCTTTGACGCTTTGTCCCATATCTCACCCCACCTCATCTCCCACCCTCCTCCTGCCCCGTATCTTTTCTCTCTCCTCCCCTGTCCCCCAGCCCTGCCACTGCCCTGCCTCCTTTCCGCTTTCTCCTCCCAATCTCATACCTTCGGTCCTTCCTCTCTCTGCCCGCCCCCACCCCCCAGTCCCCTTGCCCAAGACTGAGAACTGAAAGGGTGGGGGAAGGTAAGCTGAGCCAAGCAGGGGGACGCCCATTTCATTCTCTTCTCCTTCACCCCCAGCAGCCGGTCCCTCCAGCCTCCCACAGGGACGAGGATCTGCAGCTGCAGCTGGCACTGCGCCTGAGCCAGCAGGAGCATGAGAAGGTAGCGGAGCCCCCAGACCCTACTCTGGGACTGGTGCTGGTGCTGGTGCTTCTGGGCACTAACAGGGCTCCTCTCTGCAGCTCCTCTCGGTTTCACTTGGTGTCTCTCCAGCTCCTTCTCGCTCCCACCTGGCTCTTTAACCACTTTGTCACCTAGCCTGGATCTTCCCCTGCTCCCCTCCCCCGACCCCCGCCCTCGCCTCCCCACCCCCACCCCACCCCTGCTTTCTCTTCGTGTCTGCAGGCTCCTGGTGGATCCTCTGGGGAGCTGAGCGTTCTCCTTAGCCTAACACTGGATGCCCTGGGTTCTAGGGCCCTGGGTGCCAGGGTCCCCATGACTCCCAAACTTAGCTGGTTGCTCCCCCTGCTCCACCACCAATCTGTCCCAACTGCAGGAGGTGAGGTCCTGGAGGGGAGATGACTCCCCCTTACCCAAAGGCGCTGGGGGCCATGGTCGCCGGGACCAGGACCCCGAAAGAGAGGAGGAAAAAGAAGGAGAGAAACTGAAAACCAGCCAGGTTTGTGAAGGGATGCAGCAGATCTGTGGAGGGGAGGAAGCATGCTGGGAGGGGTGAGAGAGATAAGGAGTTGAAGGACAAAGGAATATAGTAGTCCTAGGGGACACGCATAAAGGACCAGAAGATGGCACCAGAGGGTCAGGTTAGGGGCAGTACTATCCTTCAGGTATGACAGAGCTGGCTTAGGTATGACTGGCCCAGGCTGCATCCAGGCTCTGGGGCTACTCCACTGGCTGTGGGCTGGTGCAGAGGACCCGTAGCCAATTGGACCCTAGTCCAGGTTCTACTCATTGTGTAACCTTAGACACTGGCCCCCTCTCGGCCTTTCAGAGTCTTCCAGAGTAAAATGAAGGTTGGACCAGTGACCAATGATCCCTGTTCTAGGCCTGGCATTTATAACCTTCTACATCCATGATATTATTGGATTGGGTTGGTGACATTCAAGAGGAGAGTAATTCGGGGAAAGACATATCAGTCAGCTGGAGGTTGCTGGGTTGTTTTTTATTTTGGGGAAGGGAGGTTTCTAAACATACAAATTACATCATTGTTAGGGTTCCTGCCTACCTTGCCACAACGACCCCTCCCCATGTCTACCTCTGGCTGGACTAGAACTTTTTGTAAAATATTCTCCCTTCAAGGCCAGCTTAGATGCTTATTTCAGCCCGATTCTCCCCTCAGATACACATGTTCAAATAAGGGGTTAATGCTATGACTTTGCCTGAAGCCCTAAACCTGCCTAAGTGGTCCTGGGTGATCAGTAAGCATTTATTGAGTGGCTACTGTGTGTTGTGCCCTTGGGACACAAAAACCAAAAGGAAACAGTTCCTGCCCTCAAAGAGCTTATGTTATATAAGGACAATGACACATATAAATATTATGTGTATGCATGTACATACATGTATGAAAAATATTAAAAATTGAGGGGCAGCTAGGTGGCACAGCTGATAGAGCAGCAGCCCTGGAGTCAGGAAGACCTGAGTTCAAATCTGACCCCAGATACCTACTAGCTGTGTGACCCTGGCCAAGTCACTTAACCCAAATTGCCTTCAATTATATATGTATAGAGATAGCTGGATAGATATAGATAAAGATGTGTGTGTACATACACACATACACACATTATATATACATATATACATAGCATTAAAATATGTAATATACATGAATATAGAATATAAAAAATGCAATGTAATGGAGGGCGGAAGCACTAGCAGCTGGGGGAGGGGGCGGGCAGGAAAGGCTTCATGTAGGAGGTGGATTTTGAAGCAAATAATATTTGAGAGCTGGAGGCAGGGCTTTGCAGGCATAGGGGATAGATAGATAGATAACCAGTGTAAAGATGCGGAGATTAGAGGTGTATTACCATGTGTATGGACCAACCAGAAGACTCATCTGGCCAGAAGGGAGAGAACATAAAAGGGAGTGATGCATAATGATGGGTGAGACAAGACTAGCCATGTCACAGTGGGAAGAGCCCTGGATTTCTTAGGCAAGTCACTCCCCCTCCCTGGGCCTCAGTTTCCCTGCTTAAAAAATGAGAGGGGGGCAGCTAGGTGGTGCAGTGGATAGAGCACCGGCCCTGGAGTCAGGAGGACCTGAGTTCAAATCCAGCCTCAGACACTTGACACTTTCTAGCTGTGTGACCCTGGGCAAGTCACTTAACCCCAATTGCCCCACCAACCAAACAAACAAACAAAAAACAAAAACAACAAAAAAGGAGATGGTTAGACTAGACGATTTTTTTTTCCAGCTCTAGGACCTATGACCTTAGGCCCCCTTCTGCTGACCATTCTGCTTTCCCCTGTTGATGCAAAGGGAGAGGATGGAAACAGAGAGGACAGGATAGGAAAGGGTTGGGAGCTACTCATTTACCAGTGAAGGTGTGTAATAAAATAGTGAAGTTGAAGGAATCTGAGAAGCTGAGGTTCTGGGGCTCATCCCCCAACTAGAGCCGAGAGCACCCACCCCCAGGGTGCTCAAACCTCTCTCCGCCTTCCTTCTTTGTAGTCTTCCATCCTAGACCTTGCTGATATCTTTGGGCCAGGTCCAGCTCCGCCCTCCACACACAGCTCTGCTGACCCGTGGGATATCCCAGGTGAGGTAGTCAGGTCCTGGGAGAGACATACATATCCCTACCCCCGGGACCTAGAGATAATCCCTCCCTCTATAGCCAGCCTCCAGGGAGACCTCTCCCCATTTTCCTCTTCTATCTCTATCTCTATTTTCTTTTTCGTCTTTCCTTCCTCTCCTAGGGACTTTCCCTGGTAGGACTCTAAGTGATCAGAAGGGAGAGGAATGGAGATTTCCCACCTAGTGTCTCAGTTTCCCCATCCATGAATTGGTTACCATCATCTCTCTGATAAGGGAGGTGACTGGGAGAGTAATGAGGGGGGAGGAGGAGGGATGAGACATGAGGAGGAGAGCAGTAACTGGGGGCGGGGATAGAAAAAGAGTGTGTGTTAGTGCTGTTCTCATTTTAGGTCTCAGGCCAACTGTGGAGCCAGCTGGCTCCTCTTGGGGACCCTCTGCAGACCCTTGGTCTCCAGCCCCTTCTGGGGATCCTCTGTCCCGTAGCCAGCCTTGGGACTTGCCCTCTGTGCTGTCATCTTCGGAGCCCTGGAGACGGACTCCTGGGCCGCCCCTTTCTATGGATCCCTGGGTGAAGGAGTCCCCCCAGCACAAACCCTCCGGCACAGGGGCAGACCCCTGGGGAGCTGCCTTAGAGACCCCCAGCACCCCCAGTAAGTGAAAGCCTATTGCCCGCCGTGTACATCCAGTCTGAAGGGGGAGGGGGAATGAGGTGGAAATGCATCGTGACCCCTGGCTCCATCCCTGATCCCAGAGACTTGGCTCCTGGGGTTTGATTCTCTCTGCCTTCACTGAGTGAGGGGTCTCTAGGGTGAGGGATGGGGAAGAGGGGGTGTAGAGTGAGTCCTCTCCAGGACAGATCTGATTCCCGCCCCCCAGAAAGGAGAATACCTCATTCTTCTCTTGGGAGGGTGCAGACCCATTTGTCCTCTTCCTCCCTGTTTGTCCATCTGCCCTTCCCCCACCACAGCAGCTCTAGGTGGTTCAGCCTTTGACTTATTTGCCAAACTTCCAGAATCAACAGAGGCCAGAGAGGGGTCTGAGAGTGCCCAGGCCCTCCCCTCCGTGAGATCCGGCAGCCCTGGTAAGCTAAAGGAGAGCAGCCTGGGGGGGGGTAGTCATAATGAGATGGGCCCCAGTAAATGAAGGAATGGGATGGGGGGGCAAAGCTGAGGGCAGTGGATCCCTGATGGGTGTGGCCACACAACTCGGGCCCCCCCCCCATCTCAGATACCCTGTTTTCTGATACTGCCACCCCTCCCCTTATGGGAGGCATTGTGCTTGTAGTGCTCGAGGTGGAGTCAGAAGATCTGGCTTTAAATCACAGCTTTGACATTAAGCCCCAGTTTCCTTACCTATGAAATAATAATAGCACCTACCTCATAGGGTTGTTATGAGGATCAAAGGAGATAACATAGGGAAAGTGCTTTGCAAACCTTAGTGTTATATAAATGCTAGTTTTGATGGGGCCACTAGGTGGCGCCATGGCATACAGAGTGCTTCTCCTGGAGTCAGGAGGACTCATCTTTCTGAGTTCAAATATGACCGCAGAGACTTACTAGCTGTGTGACCCTGTATAGGTCACTTAACCCTGCTTGCCTCCGTTTCCTCATCCATAAAATAAGCAGGAGCAGGAAATGGTCAATCTCTCCAGTATCCCTGCCAAGAAAACCCCTAATGGGGTCACAGAGAGTTGGACACAACTGAACAATGATGATGATGATGAAGAAGATGATGATAAGACAAGTCACTTAAGCTCTCAGCCTCAGTTTCCTCATGTATAGACTAAAAACATTGAACTAGATAGTCTCTGAGGTCTCCACCAGTCCTAAATCCATGACGCTGCAGTTCTGCCATCTCTTTCCCCCTAGAATCTGAGCTTTCTCTACTTTTTTTTCTTTCAGACCTAGACCTCTTTGGAGACCCTGTCCCTAGCTCCAAGCAGAATGGTACAAAGGAGCCAGATGCTTTTGACCTGGGAGGACTTAGTGGGGCATTGACCCAGGCAGGCAAAGACGGTCGAGCCTGCCAGACCCCTGAGTCCTTCCTGGGACCCTCAGCCTCCTCCTTGGTCAACCTTGATTCACTAGTGGTGGCCCCACAACCCACAAAGACAAGGAACCCATTCCTTTCAGGTAAAGAGATGCTACTTCCTCCTTCCCTCCCCCACTTCTCACTCTAGTCTGTCACCCTTTTCCCCTGACCTGTGAGACATGGGATGGGAGAGGTGGGGGGAAGACAGTTTGCAGGGAGGGAGGGCCTCCCAGGATGGCAAATGTCACATAGGGAGGGAGTGGTTTATCTCAGGTGTGGCTGTCAAGGAAGTGGGAAAGAACTCAGAATCCTCTCAGTTTCAACACCCCAAGGAAACACTCTAGCCACCTTACCCTAGTTACATCTCAGCTTTTCCCTTATCACCTTGGCAAATCAAAGTCTCTGTTTCCAAGTTACTCATGGTCTCTGGGCCAATATCTGACACTCCTCCCTGCCACCATTAAATCCTAGTTTTAGTTTCCAATTCCCCCCCCCCCTCCACCAATGGCTAGGCCTCTCAGTTTCCTGATCTGTTTTCTCTCCTCCAGCAGGTCTCAGTGCCCCATCCCCCACCAACCCATTCAGTTTGGGTGAGCAGTGCAAGCCAACTCTCAACCAGATGCGGACGGGGTCTCCGGGGCCCAGTCTGGCCTCCGCAGTGCCTATGGGGGCTCCCGTAGGCTCCATGACCTACAGCGCCTCTTTACCACTTCCACTCAGCAGTGTTCCAGCAGGAATGACCCTTCCTGCCTCTGTCAGCGCCTTCCCGCAGGCCAGCGCCTTCCCTCAGGCTGGCACCTTCACTCAGCTGCCTGGGACTTTGCCCCAGCCCCTGCTCCCCATGTCTGGTTCAGTGGGACCGCTGAACCCTTCTCAGGCAGGCACCAACCCTTTCCTTTGAACTCTGCCCCCCTCTGCCCAGCTCTTACCTCTGTCACCTTCTTCCCTCCTTCCTGGAGATAGTTTCCATGTCTCTTCCCCTCGCTTCTCTGCCTATGTGCCCCGGTCAGCCGCTGGCAGCTGACCAGAGCTTTCCCCACCCCCTGCTTGAGGGGCTGGGGCAGTGGACAGGGGCACCGCCCCCACCCCACTTAGGTCAGTATGGATGTTGCCTGCCTGAATGCTTGGTTCCCTGTCCTGCCTCAGGAGTGGGAGAGGGTTGTGGGGGGGCTCAGGGAAAGGACATCATGGGAGCCAGGCCCCCCGGGATTTGTTTGTGCCGGAGGAGGGGCTTTCCAGGCTCCAGCTCTCCCTTGAAGGGGTTCATGTATGTATGTGTGGAGGGCTCCAAGACACCACAAGTACTGTAGTGCATAGCACAGAAGCCTGGTGACCAGAAGCCTTTTGGAGCCGTGGCAGTGGTCCCCAATAAATAACTGAACTAGCACGATAGAGCCAGTTATGCTGGTGGCCTTCTTGTGGTGGTGAGAGAGGGTCTGCTGTGAACGCATCTCCCTGAAAGGGGGGGGGCCGGGAGCATTCGTTCCATGGATCCCTCTCCGGCACCCATCTCCCCAAGCCCCCAGAGGTGGGAAGTGGAAGGGAATGGGATTCCAAACATGGAGGTCAGCTCTTGGGTTTGCATAAACTGGCCTCATCTTTCCTAGAAGGCTTGGCCCACAGAGATGCTTCCCTTTGGTTGGGTTTCCAGTTGCCCAGGGCCTAGACTTCACTCTCTAATTCATAGGGATTCTTAGAACTAAAAGAAACTTCAGATTATTCAAGGAGATAGATAGGGTAGAGACAATGCAAGAAAAGTAGAAGGCATTCTCCCTCATTGCAAAGAACTTATAGAACTACTGTAAAATTGATAAGATACTGACACCAGGAAACTTAGAGGCTCCTATAAGAGCCTGTTCCTATCTTCTCCTCTGGGTGACTCTGGTCCACACCCTTCCATAAATCCTCCCTGTATCCACTCAGTATGCTGGAGAATTGCCTCTCTCTTAATATATCACATAGCTAACCACACAGCTGCATTATTCATTCAACAAGTATTTATTAAGTGACTGCTTTGTTCCAGACAGGAATAATACAAAGGAAAAAAAAACAACACTTGAAACATTCCCTGCTCTCAAGGAGTTTTCACTCCATGAGGGATTGGGGTGGGGAGGAGAGGGACAGATTATAAACAGAAAAGTACTTATAATATATCTATATAGACATATAGATGTATAATTTGGGGAGGGGAACATAGTATACAGAGATAAGTAATTACAATGTAGCCATATGTCATTTGGGGGCAACAACATGGACATAGAGAAGTACTTAGAATTATTTACATATACATGTGGGGAAACAAAGTGCACACAGATTAATGACAATATATCTCATTTGAGGGGAGGAACAAAGGACACAGATAAGTAATAGTATATCTATATCTATACATAGACATGTAATTGGGGGGAACAAAGTATACACAGTTAATATATCTATACATACATATGTATGTACGTACATATATAATGTAGCAGGGAACAAGATATACACAGATAAGTAATTATATATGTATAATTTGAGAGGGAACAAAGTATACACAGATAAGTAATTACAATATATATCTATATGCATACACACATGTATGTATGTATGTATTTTGATGGGGGAGGGGAGGAATTAAAGATGGGCCTTGCATAGGAGGTGACATAAACTGGGCCTTGAAGGGTGTGAGGAATTCTCAGAGATGAAGATGAAGAGGGAGAGCAGTCCAGGCATGGGTCCCAGCTGGTCCAAAGGTATAGAGTTAGAGGATGGAATTTTGTGTGTGAGAAATAATAGCAAGTCAGCCAGGTAGGCTGGTCTATGAAATAGCCTGCCAGCTTCCCCAGTCTGGTCTCTCGTGTGCCACTTTTAATGTGCAGTGCTCCTTGGGTACCCATCACAGCCTAGCTATGCTCATTATCAGTCTTTCCATCATCCTTTAGTCCACCCACAGTTTGGATTCTTTGGCCATCATGGTGGTGTTCTGACCTTTACAGCCACACACGGCATCCCCAGAAATGTTTCTTCATAGCGTTGAACCGCCTGGGGAAATCTGCATTGTGCAATTTTCCACACATGATCCAGCCCACTCTCTTATTCAGATCTTGGCCCAGCCTGCCATCCAGATGCAGGGCCTGTCCAAGACGTGTGTCGTGATGAACTAAACTCAATAGCCCATCCATCCAGCAGCATGAGTAGTCTGCAACCTTTAGCCACATAAGTCAGGAAAATAACCAAGTGTGATAAGTGCTTTAGGAATTCATAGATTTCGAACTGGAATGTCAAAAGTCATCTCATCCAATATAACTGAGGATTTGAACTTGGGCCCTCTGGCTCCAGAGCCAGTGTGCTTTCCACCGTACTGGGAAAGGTCAATAAGGCCTACACAGATCTGGAAGGTTTCATGAAGGAAAGTGGAGCCTGAGCTTGGCCTTCAAGGGCAAGCAGGCTAGACCCAAGGAAAAGGACTTGAAGACAGCTTCCTAGCAGAGTGTCCCAGAGATCTGTCTTTGGCCCCATGCCCTTTGATCACAGGTTTGGATGAATGCCTAAAAAGAAGGATGATATGAAATCTCTAGATAATACAAAGTTGGGAGTGATAGCTATCACAAAGAAAAAGAATACAAAGAGAAGGTGGTATTAAAATGATGCTCTTTACCTAAATAAGAGGAAACCTAATATATCTATAGAGCTAATATCATCTTGTCACAGTAGCTGATAGGGTTTTAAAGCTTGAAGACTCTGCAGCCAAGATCATCAGCCCCAGATCTGCTGGAGTGGGGCACGCCCAATACTGCTGGTATCCTGTGCTCCATCCTCACAGATCAGGGAACCAAGGCTCGGAGAAACTCAGTCATTTGCTCATTGACACATAGTTTGTCAGTGCCAGAGGCAGGATTCGAAGCTAGAATTTCTCAACTCCCAGTCCAGGGTTATAACCACTATTCCGTGATGAGATGAATGTCAAGTCTTACACATTTATGTGTTTTAAATGAACATCACAAGAGCAAGATGGTGTTGGTGAGGCTAGACATCTGGGGAAAAAAGATGTGGGGCTTTCATCAAAAAATTAAGGGGGTGGTTTCAGTGAATCCTGGGAAGACATGTATGAACTGATTCAGAGGGAAATGAGTAGAGCAAGGAGAATGATTTATACAATTACAACATCACTGTAAAAACAAGCAACTGTGAAAGACTTAAGAAGTCTGATAGATGAAATGACAAGTTGACTCCAAAAGGACTGATGATAAAGCTTACTACCCCATCTCCTGATAAGAGAGGTGACAGAATGAAAAATAAGAGATGATTTTTGGAAATAGCCAAGATGGGAATTTGTTACAAGGACTTTGTGTTTTCCCCCTTTAATGGAAGGATATGGGAGGGAGAGAAAATCAATTTTTGTTCATTAAAAAAATAAAATTTAATTGTAAAAGAATTAGGGGTTTTAGCTCTATAGTATGATATGATAGTAAAATAAAGCAATTCCACCTTAGGCTACATTGTGAGGAATCATCTCCAGGATTAGGGAGGTACTGTCACCCACTTTAGTTTGCCCTAGTCAGATCACATCTAAGTAATGAGTTCACAGTTTGGGGTGTCATATTTTAGGAAGTACTTTGGCTAGAGAGCATCCAAAGACAGGTGACTAGGCTGAAGAAGTTATTTTGAGACCATGCCATGTAAAAATTGGTAGAAAGAGCTAGAGTTCTTTAGCCCAGAAAGAAGAAAAGTCTTAGGGGAGACATCCTAGCTATCTTCAAGTAGCCCATGAGCTGCCTGTGGAAGAGAATTAGATTATTTCTTCTTCGAAACAATGGAGTAGGGGAAGAAGAATTGCAGAGAGGCAGATGGGTACAATGTAAGGACAAAATTCTTAACAATTAAAAATGTTATAGTTTCATGTCCATCTCTACATCTAGGGTCTTGTGATATGTCTCCAAGTCACCCATCCTCCTCCATTGATCTATATTAATCTATCCCTCTTTGGGTGGGGTGAAGATGGGAGCAATATAGATGTTGGGATGTCCCTCCCAGACTGACTATGTGACCCTAAGAAGGTGCCAGTCTGTATTGGTAGGAGTTCCCTGGATCAGTGAAATCATGGAATGTTTCTATTCCTGTAAATTGAAATGAACTACTTTCTGAAAGTAAATGATCCCTCTCTGGGGAGCCTCACACTATTTTTAGAGGACAGTATAGAGGGAATTCTAGAACAATATAGCCTCCAAGGTCACTTCCAACTTCAAGACTCTGTGATTTGCACTACTGATTAGAGAAATGCAAATTAAAACTACTCTGAGGTACCACCTCACACCTATCCAATTGGCTAATAAGACAAAAATGATAAGCAGATGGATTTCAGAAAAACCTGGAAAGACTTACATGAATTGATGCTAAGTGAAATGAGCAGAACCAAGAGAACATTGTACACAGTATCAACAACATTGTGGGATGATCAACTGTGATAGACTTAACTCTTCTCAGCAATACAAGACAATGCCAAATGACTTATGATGGAAAATGCTGTCCACATTTGGAAAAAGAACTGTAAAATCTGAATGCAGATTGAAGCATACTATTTTCACTTTTGTTGTTGTTTTTTTGTTATTGTTCTTGTTTATTCTTTCTTGCTTTTTTTCCTTCTTATCATCCTTCTCTTACAACATGAATAATATAGAAATATGTTTAACATGATTGTAATGTATAACCTATATCAGATTGCTTGCTAGCCTCAGGACTGGGGAGGGAAGGAAGGATAGGAGAAAAATTTGGAACTCAAAAAAATCTTTACATGTAATTGGGAAAAAATGAAACTTTTTTTTTCATTCCAAAAAAAAGGAAAGGAAAAAAAGACTCTGTGATTTGGATAGGTGGAGAAGGGGCTGGGCATTCAGGCAGAGGTGTAGAAAAAAAACAAGGGACCACGTGGTCTGTTCTCTCTTCCCTCCTGGTTGTCTTTCTTCCGCCTCTTACTACCCCCATCTAAAGTTGTTTACTTTCGTGTAAAATGAGACCTTGCAGTAAATGATTCTTTCCAGCTAGAAATCCTAGAATCCTAATATTTCCCTATGACCTGACCCTTTGGTATCTGGTTAGGCTGGTCCAACCACAGTTGTGTTGTGGAGGCTCCCAGTGAGAGGCAGTGAGGTATACTAACAAGAACACTTGATTTGCAGTCAGTCAGAAGTCTTGGGTTCGAATCCAGGCTCTGACACTTACTACTCGCATAACCTTGGGCGGGTCATCTAACTTTTCCGGGCTTCAGGTTCTTCAGGATCCCTGGGATCTTCTCTTTCCAGCTCACATCCTTCTCCTCCTTCTTTCTTCAGCCCCTCCCATCCCGCCCGTAATCCCACTCTTGGCCACCTGAGGGAGCGCGGAGACCAGGGATGGACCCTCGTCCAAGCAATCTCGCTTCTCTAGATCCAGGAACCCAAGCGGGGTGACCCAGCGCTGGCCCGAAGCCGGCTCCAGAGTCCCAGGTTTGGGGGGAAGTGAATGACTGGTGACGATTAGTGACAGCGTAGACTCAGCCTCAGCTCCTAGGCCAGATCCTGAAAGTTGGGAGTTCTGCCCATGGGATGCGCAGCCCTGGGGCCCTGGAAGGGCAGGGTCCAACAGGGCTGTCTGGCTCTAGGGGGTGGGGCTGAGCCGCAGCCGGCCCGGTCCTCATCCTTTGGTTCCGCCTCCTTGTCCGAGGCCCAGCCCGCTGAGCGGGATCCCCGCTACTCTTTTCCCTAACCTAGGGCAGCCATGCTCAGTGGCGTCCATAGACTCCTGGGCCGCTGCGTCCCGCAGCTGCTGAAGGGGCCAGGGGGCTGGACTTCGGCACAAGAACCTGCAGGTATCCTCGGGGCCACTTCAGGGGAGGGGAAACCGTTTCTCATGGTCCGCACCCTCTGGCTCCAGGATGGCTCCAGGTTAAATTTGTAGCCTGCATTCTCTGCCACCAGGATCCATCTCCCCTCTTCATGCTTATTCTTGCCCCCTCCATCCCGCACTCCCAGACATGCTGGTCCATCATCACACGAGCATTTAGGGGTCATGATCTGATCTGAAACCCCTTGGGACTCCAACTAGAAGTATCTGCATCCCCACCTCTCGGGTCCTTAAAATAATGTCATAGGATTTATAGTTGGAATTTATAGTTCAGAATCATTCACAGGCACACCTCGCTTTATTGCGCTTTGAAGATATTGGGTTGTTTGTTTTTTTACAAATTGAAGGTTTGTGCCAACCCTGCTTTGGCCAAGTCTGCCTGCACCATGTTTCCAACATCATGTGCTTACATGGTTTCTCTGTGTCCCATTCTAGTAATCCTCAGGATATATCGAACGTTTTCATCATTATTAGATATGTTATGGTGATCTGTGAAGTTTCCACTGTGATTGTTCTGGGGCTCCACAGACTTCACCCATATAAGACTGTGAATTTATATGTTGCCTGTGAACTGACTGCTCCACCTGCTCTCCCTCTCCTCAGGCCTCCCTATTCCCTGAGACACAATTATATTGACATTAGGCCAGTCAATAACCCTACACTGGCCTCTAGGTGTTCAAGTGAAATGAAGAGTCAACCAATTGGCAGAGTCCATCGGCTTATTTTAAGAAATTGCCAGGGCCAGCTAAGGGCGCAGTGGATAAAGTACCTGCCCTGGATTCAGAAGGACCTGAGTTCAAATCTGGCCTCAGACACTTGACACTTACAAGCTGTGTGACCCTGGGCAAGTCACTTAACCCTCATTGCCCTGCGAAGAAAGAAAAGGGAAAAAAAGAAATTGCTACAGACACCTCAAACCTTCAGCAACCACTACCCTGATCAGTCCAGTGAGCAGTCATCAACATGGAAGCAAAACCTCCACCAGCACAAAAGGTTACAGCTTGCACAACGCCCAGATGATGGTTAGTAGTTTTTAGCCAGAAAGTATTTTTTAATTCAGGTATGTACATTTTTTAGACATAAAACTAGTACATACTTAATAGACTCCAGTATTGTGTAAACACAACTTTTATATGCACTGGGAAACAAAAAATGTATATGGCTCATTTATTGTGATGCTCATTTTATTTTGGTGGTCTGGAACTGAACCCACAATATCTCCGTGGTATGCCTGTGGTCTAAACCCTTCCTTTTACTGAAGAAACTGAGGCCCAGACAGATAAAGAGAGTGATTTATCCAAGGTCCTTTGGGTGGTGAATAGTGGAATTGGGAAGATAAAGCCCTGTCTCTTATGACTTCAAATCTAGAGCTGTTTCCTGACTCCCCTAGATCCTCCTTTAGGATAGCTTCTTTCTATATAGCCTTGCCCCATATCCAGATTTCCCTGGACCTGATCTTTTCCCCTTCCTTCTGGGATGCCCCATCATCACCACTAAGCAATTCCCTTTTCTGTAATCATTTTCAGCGTCTGAGGCCCCCTCCATCCAGAAATCTATGGTCCTGTGATCTATCTTCAGGCTACTCATCCTCCAGTCTATCCTTCCCTTGGGGGGGGGGGGTGCTGGAGGGGAATGTAAATATTAGGATGTTCCTCCCAGTGCTGAGTCTCCTGCCATCTACAATAACAGGTTCATAGGTCTCAAGCTGAAAGTGGACCTCAGAGGACATCTAGTTTGAGCCCCTGACTTTATAGATGAGGAAACTGAGAACACCTCTTTGGTGTTCATCGACACACAGGTCAAAAGCATCAGAAGCAGGATGTGAACCCTGGCCTTGTAAGTCCCCAGCTAGGGCTCTTTCTACCATGCCATGATGATTAGGGACTGCTTTCCCCAAGGGGACCCCTCTGAGTGTCCCTGAGGAGAAACATGGGTCTCTAGAAACAAGACCCAGTGCAATATGGAGGAGGATCTCCCTTTGGAAGGGGGGAGGGAATAGAATCCCTGAGTTCTACCCATTGTGACAACTCTTGTCTCACAAGTCACCATCCCTGCCTACCACCTGGGATGCAGCTGTAGGGAGCCTAGCCTAGAAAAAGGAACCCCAAATGAGTCACCTTTCTTCACCCCTTCAAAAACACAAGGGGGCTTCTAAAAACCAAGGCTTATTGACAGTTCCAGAAAGGTGGGTCTGGTTTGTGGGAGAAGAACAGGGCTGACCTGGGAGCTCAGTGGGGAAGAAAGGGGGAACTTAATATGGGGAGGGGTTTAGGAGTACAGTGTTGGCTATTTCCTAGCCCTGATTGGTTGTTCCCTCCCTGCACCTCCCACATGTATTCTTCACTCTTTCCTCACTGATGGGTACTTTGGTCAGGGGAACATCAGCGAGTGGTCCTATTGCTATGGCCACGGGAGCTAAGGATCATCGACAAAGCCATAACCAGACCCAGCTTCAGGCACCCAACCGTCTGATCCATGAGAAGTCGCCTTATCTACTACAACATGCCTACAACCCTGTGGACTGGTAAAAAGCTCCTGTCATTTCCTCCCCTCAATTCCCCACAACTCCCCTTACCCCACCCCAGGTACCATGAAGTGCTCCCACTTTGAGCTTCTTCTACCCCTCAATCCTCAATCTCTCTTCCTCTCATTCTTCCATTTAATGGACTGGTGAGGGACTCCCCTCCAGAGAGTAGGAGAGAGTTGGCACATCTCCAGTTCCCTGACATTGTCTATCTTTTCTATACTCTGCCATGACTCCCCCCATGGACTGTTGAATGATATCTCCTTTACCTGAGGCTCAAGATTCATTGTCTTTCTTCCTCCAATTTGTCTCTAGGTTCCCATGGGGACAAGAAGCTTTTGATAAAGCCAAGAATGAAAATAAACCAATTTTTCTTTCAGGTAAAATAATTCCCCATCCTCCTCTTTAGACCTGACTGGGAAATGGTCAACTCTAGACTCTAGAGTAGAGGGTAGTGACTATAACAAGGTGGTGTCTCTTAGGATAAGCTGCCCCAATGAACAGTTGGGAGGACATCAACTTTCTATCCTGTCCAATGGGACTGTGGTTAGCTGTACAATGCAGACTATACTTGACTCCCCCATCTGACAGTTCATGATTGATTTTCTTAGATTATTCTCCTCATCTAAGCCCTTACTGCCCACCAACCCTGGCCAACACTCATCGATTCCCCCACCTTGGCTCCTCATGGCTCCTTCACATCCCCTCTAACCAATCCTCAATGGCTCTTGGCATTGCCTTTATGTTACTGATTATTCCACTACCTCCCCCATCCTCAGTAGGATGGAAGATGCTTGAAGGCATAGACGGTTTCATCTTTGTCTTTGTATCTCTAACACCTAGCAGAGTCTGGCACATAACAAGTGGTTAATAAACATTGAATTGGATTGAATTCAGTCCAATGTGGCTAGGCCTGACTGATATCCTCTCTGCTCAGTCCTCACTGATCTCCCTATTACAACTGTACAGGGGGATCTGGACAATCCCCTTCTGGACAGCCCTTAATGACCACTGCCACACATATCCACACTGTCTGGTCATGGGTCTAGTTGGCTATTCAACTTGTCACTGGTGTCATGTGATGGAGGAGGAATCATTTCGGAATAAGGAGATTGGACAGATACTCAGTGAGGACTTTGTGAGTGTGAAGGTGGATCGAGAAGAGCGTCCTGACGTGGACAAAGTGTACATGACCTTTGTGCAGGTGAGAGGCCAGAAAGACAGAGGGCAGGGGGCTGCTTCAGGCTGCCCCCTAATTTTCTGCTCATCTGTTTCCCCAGGCTACCAGCAGTGGTGGGGGCTGGCCCATGAATGTGTGGCTGACCCCTGACCTCCAGCCATTTGTGGGGGGGACATATTTCCCCCCTGAGGATGGACTAACACGCGTCGGTTTCCGAACTGTCCTCCTGAGGATTCGTGATCAGGTAATGCATGATGCATGTAGGATAGAGGGTGGCAGGCAGGGTAGAGCTGTGGAGGACACAATTGGGCCGGGAGAACAGGGAGCAGAGGTAGAATAAAAAAACTGTTTGGATGGGCTGGCTGGATACGTGTAGGGGAGGCAAGGAGGGACAGATGGGATGGCACAAGAGGGGTTTTGAGAGGGAGGACAGGGAAAATGTTGGAAGTAGACAAAAGGGGAGGGTCATGGGGAGGGTCTCCTATGTTCCGTGTAACCATTCCCTGGATCCCTTCCTAAACAGTGGAAACAAAACAAGGCAATGCTATTAGAAAACAGTCAACGGGTCACAGCCTCCCTGTTGGCCAGGTCTGAGATCACCGTGGGTGACCGAGAGCTACCCCCCTCTGCCTCAGCAGTCAGCAAACGATGCTTCCAGCAGCTAGAAGAGGTCTATGATGAAGAACACGGTGGTTTTGCAGAGGCCCCCAAATTCCCCACACCTGGTCAGTGGTTCCTGTCCCCTCCCCCTTGCATTTGACTTTTATCTGTCTTTTCTCCCCATGATGATCAGTGACCCACTTCTATGCCCACCCTACATCCCATTGGGCTCTCCAACTATAAGGGATTTGAGCTTCTTCTTGACTGAGGCCAACCTCTCATGTCTGAGCCCTCTCTTCCTGCAGTCATCTTAAGCTTCCTGTTCTCTTATTGGGCCACTCATCGAATGACCTCTGATGGTTTTCGAGCCCAGCAAATGGCCATGCACTCGCTGAAAATGATGGCAAATGGGGGCATCCGGGACCATGTGGGGCAGGTAAGAAGAAGCAGATTGGGGAGGGCTGAGTGGATCAAATGGACTTGGCCATGTTTTGAGCCCTGATACCTTTCTTGGGGTTAGGGTTTCCACCGCTACTCTACTGACCGTCAGTGGCACATCCCTCACTTTGAGAAGATGCTTTATGACCAGGCTCAGCTGGCAGTAGCCTACACACAGGCCTTCCAGGTAACCCTTGACATCCTATTCCCATGGATATCCAAGTCATTTCTGACCTTCATCATGCCCAAAGACCTCCAGGTGACCCATGACTTGCCTGCCCCATGGGCCAAATGTGGAGGCAAAGTTTTAATCTTTCGGATAGCTCAGAGGCCCTTCCCCATTTCCCAAGGCCATCCAGGTCACTCCATTCTTCAGTGTCTTGAACAGTCCCCAACAGATATCTCTGAAGGTACACTGAAACCATGATTCCCTCCTTTTGACCTCTTTTTGAATTTTCCCTGCTTTCCCCAAGATATTATCACCTCCTTCTCCTCCCCCTTCAATCCTCATCCCTATAGATCTCTGGAGATGAATTATTTTCTGATGTTGCCAAAGGCATCCTACAGTATGTAACCCAGAACCTGAGCCACCCGGTAAGTAGACATGGGAGGATAAGGGTTGGGGCAAAGGAAGCCTCTTCTGCCCTGTCCCCAAAGACACAGAGTTGTGAAGAGACCCCCACCCTTCTATCTCCCCATAGTCTGGAGGCTTCTACAGTGCAGAGGATGCAGATTCTGTGCCTGAGGGTGAGGTGAAGCCCAAGGAGGGAGCTTATTACCTGTGGACAGTGAATGAGATCAAAGACCTACTTCCAGATCCTGTGGAAGGCGCTACTGAGCCGTTGACTCTTGGGCAACTTGTCATGAAGCATTATGGGGTTACAGAGACAGGCAACATCGGAAGCACCCAGGTGAAGGCCCAGGGGTAGGGGGGGACATGCAAATGAGGAGATTCATGTCCAATGTGGGCACAGCATAGTGAGCTATAGTGAGGATCGAAGGTGAGGAGATTATAGATGACATCAGTAAGGGTTGGCCATAATGGAAGAACCATGAAGTAGGCCATGAATTTCATACCCGATGGGGAGGGAGACGAAACCTGGGAAAGGGCCAAACCTGGGGATGATGGAAGGGCTTGAAGAGCCCTAAATGCTAAGGCCTAGAGTCTTAGTCAGGGCATGACTATGCCAGCCCTGATACTTGTGTCTTGTAGGACCCCCAAGGAGAGTTGCAGGGCCAGAACGTGCTGACGGTGAGGTATTCGATGGATCTCACTGCTGCTCGCTTTGGTCTGGAAGCGGAAACTGTGCGGACGCTGCTAGATACTGGGCGTGAGAAGCTGATACAGATCCGAAAACGTCGGTCTCGGCCCCGATTGGATATCAAGATGCTTTCTGCCTGGAATGGTGGGGGAAGGCAGCCCTGGTACCTTTGAGTTGGTCGGGGGTGGGGGCTGGGGGGAGCAGGCTCCCAGAATATTGGTTACTTGGAATGGGGAGAGTTTTTGATCGCTTGACCCCATACAGTAATAGCAAAGAGAATGGCTGAGTCCCTGTGGCTTCCTTCAAGAACAGGAAGAAGGAGTGGATAGAATGAGGGGGTTAGAAATGGGCTGATGGGGCTGGCGAGCAGGGCATAAATCTTAGACTCATAGAATGTCAGAGCTAAAAGAGAACACCTCCTACTCCAACCCCCTCATTTTGCAGATGGGGACACAGAAACCCAGAAAGAGAAACTATGAACAATTAGAAAGTGTGGTAAAGTGGAAAGAATGTTGGATTTGCAAGTATGAACACACCTGGGTTTGATTCCCAGCTCTGCTATTTACCCAGGTCATCTCTGTCTCATTTTCCTTATTGATAAAATGAAGAAGGCATTAGACAAGATGACTTCTAAGGTTGCTTCCATTTCTAAATCTGTGATCCTTGTGATTTCTCCCCCTCCCCCCCAAAAGACCCCTACTTCTCTCCCTCATATCTTCCATCCATCTTTTTTTCTCTTTTCAGGATTGATGGTATCTGGCTTTGCAGTAGCAGGGGCTGTCCTGGGCAAAGAGGAGCTGATCAGCCAGGCCATCGATGGGGCCAAGTTTTTGAAAAGACACCTGTTTGACGTCAGTAGCGGGCGACTTCTTCGGGGATGCTATGCAGTCGTTGGGGGAATTGTGGAGCAGAAGTAAGGGTCCAAACAGAGAAAGGCAGTAGCAGGGCTTGGATCCTCCACAGAGTGATGAGTAGGGGCAAAGTTTGGGGTAGAGGAGGAGTTCAGATGGGCAGTACCAGGAATGTGGGGAAGATCCCAAGAACCCGGAAGGGTTTGGAGAAACTCTATTTTCATCTGGTCTCTCTTTAGAGGGCGGGAATAGAATCGGACATAATAGGAAAGGGAGAACATGCTAATATCTTCTCCAGTGCTCCAAAGCAAGACAGAATGGTGTATACTTCCCCCTTAATAATTCCGGCTTGCCCTTCCTAGAGTGGAAGTTTTTAATCTGGGGTCCACAAAAAGCACTCCATGGATAGATTTCAGGGAGTTAATGAGCTTGCATGGGAAAAAATTACATCTTTATTTCCACTAATCTCTAAAATTTAGCGGTTCCTTTCATTATGAATTATTTTAAAAAACTTTATTCTGAGAAAAATCCAAAGGCTCTATCAGACCATTAAAAGAGTCCATGACACAAAGAACCCCTGCCCTTGAGCATGTTAATTGGCCATTCACTCCCATCCCTATAGTTCCCTCCCCTCCTACCCATCTCTCTTGCCCACCCCTCATCTTCCCCCTCTTCCCCCTAGTTCCTCACAGTTCTGGGGCTTTCTAGAAGACTACGCCTTTGTGATCCGAGGTCTGCTGGACTTGTACGAAGCCACCAGGGAATCTGCATGGCTGGAGTGGGCACTGAGGTTGCAGGATATGCAGGATAAACTCTTCTGGGACGCCCAAGGAGGTGGCTATTTCTGCAGCGAGGCTGAACTGGGGATCAACCTCCCCCTTCGACTCAAAGACGGTCAGTAAGGGGGAAGTGGAGGGGAAACCAACCAGGAGAACCCTGGGAAGAGATCCCCAGGAGAGGCCATGCCATATAGTAGAAAGAGCTTTGGGCTTGGAGAGATTCAGATCAGGAGAGATTGGGATTGGAATCCCACCTCCAGTAACTGGGGAATCATGTAATTCCATTAAGCCTCAGCTGTAAAGTGGGGATAATTAATAATTATAGCAGTTGTCCTTGCTTCAGAGGGTCGTGTGTGTATATCCTAATATATATATATACACACACACATATATATATATACATACACATATATACATATACATACACGCATATATAATATACACAAACATACATACATACATATAGTTCTATAAGAATATTTTCCTTGTGATTTCCTACCTAGGGTTGAATTCCAGAGTAAGGTATACACCTTTGAAAGAGATCAGAGCCCCACTCCTTGTACACCTACCCCCATCCCATCTTCCTTCTTTTCTCCTCTCAATGCCTTTTCCTCAGGTTCCCTGCAAATGTAGCTTCTAGGGAGGGGCTGATTCTAGGTCTCTTTCCATGGTTTCATGACAAGCCTTCTTCCTTTCCACTCTCCCAGATCAAGATGGCTCAGAGCCCAGTGCTAACTCGGTGTCTGCTCACAACCTACTGCGGATTCATGGCTACACTGGCAGAAGGGACTGGATGGACAAGTGTGTCAAGCTGCTGACTGCTTTTTCCAATCGGCTTCGGAGGGTCCCTGTGGCACTGCCGGAGATGGTTCGGGCCCTGAGCATCCAGCAGCAGACAATGAAGCAGGTATTGGTGGGGTTGGGATATTGAAAGTAAAGAGATTTGGTGGCCAAGGACAGAGGAGCTAGGGATTCCTTTGGGAGCCTCTGAGTCCAGGAAGCCCAGGAGGGAAGTTGTGGGGGAGTGGGCAGGGGACAAGCCTGGACCCCTCTCCTGTCTCTGAGATGTTTGTGTATGCTTTTGCCTGAATCAGCACATGATTGCTTGTATATGTGCACACCCGTATGTTATTTAGGCATGTGTACCTACACACCTGTGTGTGCATTTGTGCGTTTTTGTATCTGCATCTGTGTCTACAAGCATATGCACAAGTTTGTACTTGTGCCTGTGCCCCATTTGTTTGTGAGTTTGGGGTACAGGTATGTCTGCGTGTATCTATGTGTGTGCTCAGCAACATGGCTGTGACAGCCAGCAGCATTTTGGCTCTGCCCTAATTACCAAGGACTGCATTTGTTTATAATCAAAGCAGCTGGTCCAGACTGTCCCCATTCTTGGCTTTCCTCCCCTTGCTTTAAGGGACCTGGGAATCCTCTCTTGAGGCCTGACCCTCAGTGGGAAGGGGAGGGGAAGAGAACCACAGTCAGAGAACAAGGGAATAGCAGCATAAGAATTTCAAATGGGGTCTTGGACCATCAAAATTACCAGGCAACTCACCCCACACTCTTTACAGATTGTCATCTGTGGAAACCCCCAGAGTCAAGACTCCAAGGCTTTGATCGACTGTGTCCATTCAATCTATGTGCCCAACAAAGTAAGCCTGATATTCTTCCCTCCACCCTGTTTGCCATTAAACAGCAGCGGCCTAGCCATATGAAACCTCGTTTTCGAGTCCCATCAAACTTTTTTTTGGGGGGGTGGCATTGGGGGAGACCTATGATCTCTCCTCTATTGGGAACACATCATGAAGAAACTCCCTTTATCTACGCAGTTCAGCAGCTGTTCAGCAATTTAAATTCTTAGAGAATGGCCTGAGATTCAAAAAGGTTAGTTAAGTGACTTTCCCTAGGTCACAAAGCAAATGTGTGTCTGAGGCTGGACATGAACCCAGTTCTTTTCCAATTCCAAGGTCAGCTCTCTGTCCACTAGACTTGATGCTTCTCCCCATCAAACGTAGTGGGGGAGAAATAAGAAATAAACCTGAGCTTACTGTTGAATGAATGAATCGTTGCTCATTGAATTAACAATTGCTCCTCTGTTGGGATCTCCGGTGAATTTCTGCCCTTCTCTGTGCCTCAGTTTCCTCATTTTTCCATTGAGATCATTGACCTAGGTCATCTCTAAGATCCCTTTTCAGCTTTGAATCCTTCTGATCTTATGTTGGGGTGAGATGGAGAAAGAGGCTGGAGCATGGACTAGCTGAGACTCACTCCCCCTAGCCAGCGTCTCCTGTTCCTTCCGAGCTCTGTCCCTGCTGACATCAGGTCACACTGACTCACTCGAGAACCTCTCGGGCATCGCCTGCTTTTCCTCTATCCCAGGTGCTAATCCTCTATGATGGAGAGCCTTCCAGCTTCCTTGCCCGACAGTTGCCATTCCTGACCAGGCTTCAGAAGGTAGAGAATCAGGCCACCGCATACATATGTGAAAATCAGGCTTACTCCTTGCCTGTCACAGACCCTGCTGAACTTCGAAAACTGTTGCTCCTGTGACTGACTGGTCTCTGATCGTGGGTCCTTTGAGCATCCAGACTATAGATGAACCCAGAAGGAGGGGGCAGTCCAAAGTGGGGCACTAGCTCAACAAGGAGCCCTGCATCATCTATTAACTCATGGTGACCTCACAGGGTCATGGGTGATTTTCTCTACTGATCCCCCCTACCCCACTGACCCTAAGGTGACCCCATGGACTCTATGGAATAAACCCCTGGGCCCCAACAGTTTTCTGCAGTGACCTTGAAGGCAATTTGGTGAACTTCTCTTGTGGGAAGAGGAGGAGGGAGGGAGTAGATTAGAATCCTAGTCCCTGCCCCTAAGAGAACGGGGAAATTTCAAATCTATTGCCCCACTATCCCAACCCATGGGGGTGAAGCTCCTGTGTTTATTATACTCCACATACTCATATACTTACCCTACCGCTTCTCCTTCCTCTTCAAATCTGCCTCCTTTAGTTATCCATCCATCCATTCATCCAGTCACAGAATAACAAGGTTGAAAGGGACCCCAGAGGTTATAGGATTCAGAACTAGATGGGACCTAATCCATTCAAGTAGCCAAGTGATAGGGAATTCCCTGAGCTCCTGAGGTAGCCCTTTCCCTTTGGGGGAATCTCTGATTACTAGGAGGTTTTTCCTTTTATCAAGCAGAGATCTCTGACCTCCAATAACTCCTTCGCAGTGCCCTTGGTTCTGACTTCTGAGGCCAAGAAGAAGGCCCCTAGAGCCTCTTCCATTCCTGTCTGATGCTTACCAACACCTACTGTGGTTACAAGTTGGGGGAAACAGAGGTTTGGTGGGCAAAGCCCAGCTCAGCCCAGGGAGGATGACAAGATCAATAGAGGTAGGATGAAGACCCAGGTGTCCGAGGTCCTGGACCTTATACTCTGTAAACTCAGATAGAGCCTGGGCACCATAGCACAGTGCATGAAACACACACTGAATTTGATGTCAGAAGATTTGTGTTCAAATATTAATTCTGCCACTTACTATATGTGTAACTTTGGCCAAGTTCCCTGACCTCTCTTACCTTCCATTTCCTTATCTGTAAGACAAAGGGGCTGGAGTAGATAGCCTCTGGTGGCCCTTTCAACTCCAAAGTTATAATCCTATGATCAAGGAACCCAGCAAGGGAGGGGTTAAAGGAAAAAGTATCTCCCCCTTTCAGCCTTCCTCCTATCACCATCACCATCACCACAAACACTAGGCTAGGAAGGAAGAAGGGATGAGAAGCTTGTTCTGTTCGATTTCACATTAGAACTGACTGGGGGTAGAGGGGAGGTCCTTGAGTGGGGATGACCTTAATCGTCTACCCTGTGGAGCAGAGCCTCTCTCCTTTTCATTCTTAGATTACTCTCTCATGAGTGGAGTCTTGGCTTTGAACTCAGGGTAGCTGGAAGGGGAGGGGTAAGTGATAGAATGAGACGAAAAGGGGAAGGACAAAGGGATATGTGGCTCTGGGGAACTCTATCTGTAATCCTTCCAGCAAGTCCCTTTTCCCCTTCTTTCTTCATTCTGTCCTCTTGTGGACCTAAGAAGGTGGAGTTCCCTTTTTAACATATTTCTCTTCTTTCTGACCCAAGCCTTCAGTGACCATTGATTAAGAAACTGTATGGGGGTTAGGTAAAGGACCCAGAGAGTAGAGAGGGAAGGAGAACTTGGCTCTTATCCAAGGAAAAGGCTCATAAGCCTTCAGTGAGGGGTTTAGGAAGGTAATCTGGGCCTAACCTCCCATTTCTTTGTAGTTGGATGAATTGGAGAGAGGGGAAGAATAAGATATCCTTATAGAACCCTTTATTTAAAAAAAAACAACCTGAATGACAATCTCATTTGCATGTGGTTTGGTGCATTATGGGAAGTGTCCAAATCCTTTCAAGCTGCTGGAAAGGAGGAATCTTAATGAGCTCAGTAACCAACATGTTTCTTTCCCCAAAAGCCTTTCTTTTTGTTTGTTTTTTGTTTTTGTTTTTGCGGGGCAATGGGGGTTAAGTGACTTGCCCAGGGTCTAGCTGTGTAGCTAGTGTCAAGTGTCTGAGGCTGGATTTGAACTCAGGTCCTCCTGAATCCAGGGCCAGTGCTCTATCTACTGCACCACCTAGCTGCCCCCGAAAAAGCCTTTCTGACACGGCCAACCTGAGATAGTGCTTATCCCATTTGCCTTCACCTAACTCAGCCCCGTCTTTTCATTCATTCTCCCATTCCCCCTTTGATCTGATCTAATGTTTCACATTCAAGAAGTCCCCTTCCCGATTCTAGCTTCCTACTTCAGTTCGAGGCCATAATTCTTTTAAGTCTGTTGTCCTTACCTGCTTTCTAGTACTGAACAGGTCTTTTCCTTCCTCCCTGTCCCCTACCCCCCTCACTCAGACTCCCAGTGCTCTATGGCAGCCTCCACATCATGATGAAAAGCAGAGTCCTACTTGGCTTGTAATCAGAAGAGTTGGGTTCCAATCCTAGTGTGACCTTGGAAAAGTAGTTGCACTATTCTGGGCATTCCTCATTTTCCTTCTAACATAAAGGTGTTAGGCTGGGTGCTCACTAAGGTCCTCCTGATTCTTGAGATTCTAGGTACCCTGTTGAACCCCTTCCTGGAAATTAGGAATAGGTGATAAGTGACCCATAGGGAAGGAGGACAGAGACCAGGAAATAGTTTATCAGTGTGGCACAGGATGAAAAACACTTACTTTGAACTCTAAGACCTGGTTTTGAATTGCAACTATGCCATACAAACTTGCTGAGGATCACATCAGTTCTCTGGGACTCAGTTTCTTCCTCTGTAAAATGAGGAGCATTGACTAAATTATCTCTAAAATCTCTATCTCAAAGTTCTACGATTCTTATGATTTCTGAATGTTATGTGGCCTCCTGCCTCCCTTTCTCCTCTTTTCTCCCCTCCTCTCCTCTCTTCTTTTTTTCTTCTCTCCCCTACTCTCCCCCACCAGACCAGAGAAAGGACAATCACAGGATTTAGACATAGAAGGGTCCTAGAGGGTGAATATTCCCTGTAAAGAGCACAGGAAGTGATAGCAGGAGAGAACGGGTGGGGGATTCAGGTGCAGAATACCAGGGGTCTTCGGATAGCAGGTAGTCCTGGGGGAAAGACAGTTGTTGGGTAGTGGGGTGGGGGAAGCTGTGGGCTAGGTTCTCTGTTAGCCTACATATCTATCTATGATCAGAATCTCCCATTTATCTGATTGCCCTGGCAAACCTCTTTCCAATTCATTTTGAGGTTCAGAGGTCCCAAGTTGATGTCAGGAAAAAGGGGAGATGCCACAAGTGAGGAGTGGGGGGAGTCAAAGCTGACAGAGGGGGGGCAGCTAGGTGGCACAGTTGGATAAAGCACCAGCCCTGGATTCAGGAGGACCTGAGTTCAAATCTGGCCTCAGACACTTGACACTTACTAGCTGTGTGACCCTGGGCAAGTCACTTAGCCCTCATTGCCCTGAAAAAAAAAGTCATCGAATCCAAAGCTGACAGAGGAGTGCTAGGTGAGTTAAAGCAAAAGGAGAAATAGACAAGAGACAGGCTGAAAGGGCAAAGAGAAGGCTAGGTTATCCCTGGGGAGAGTATAGGTGAAGACTAACACAGATGGTCACTGGGGTTGAAGAGTGCGTGTGTGGGGGGGAGTGAAGGATGTCATTGTTCTGCCTGGGCATCTGGGCCCATGGTGCTGACCACTGAGCCCATCTGGAAGGGATTAGGGTTCTGGCCAGCATGGGCAGCTATCCCCTTTCTGGCCAGAGCCAACTCCATGTGGCCAGGAAATACAGAGGGATGGCTGAAAGGAGGTCTCCAGCAGGGAAGTGGGCAGAGTGGATAGTAGAAGCAGTGAAAGTATATATCTAGTACGTGTCTCACACACCTGCCATACGGAGTTCTGATTGGCACAGCTCCAGTGAATGCCTTATCAGTCCCCCAGAGCATAGACCTTGGTTGGGGACAAGCAGAGTTTAGGAGAAGCTGTCTCTCTTCCCCTATACTAAAGCCTCAGGGAAACAGACACAATTTGGCACCCTTTAACACCTGCTTCTAATGTCTTTTCTCTTTCATTGTCCCCTTTTTCTGTCTCTCCTCTTAGACAGGAACTTCTCTCATTTGAAATGCTATCGACTTTGCATTTTCTATAAGATTTCTACAAGACTTCTACAGGAAGAGATATGAAGGACATTCAAGGCGTAGGGGGCAATTTAAGCAAAGGCAGGGAGGTGAGAAAGTATAGTATTGCCTGGGGGATAGAGAATGAGTGACCTGGTTTGGACTAGGCTGGAGTATATATATAGTGTAGTGAGAGGGTGTATAGAGGAAGCGAATCTGGAAAGGTAGGTTGGAGCCAGTCTGTGAAGGCCAAAGAATCTGAAATACATTCAATGGAAAGCTATTGAAGTTTTTTGAGTAAGACCTTGCCACGATCAGAGGCATTTGGAAAATTAATCTGATTGTGCTGTGTATGGTGAGTTAGAGAAGGGGACACTGGAGACAAGCATTGCTCATGGATCTCAAGTGTGGCAATTCAGCTTTCAAGTAGAGGAGGTATTTGAGCACATGGTTCCTCCACTTCCATCAACTCACACGTTTGAGAGCTTCTTCCACCCCTCAGTTTATGCCAGTCCACCTAACCCTGAAATATTTAACTTTTAGAGTCAGAGCTGAATCTCCAGGGAAATTTAAGGTCTTTGAGGCTTGTTATTTCTTGGGGGTGAGTCTGAGGAGGTCAAGCATCAGGAGAAAATGCCCTTCAAACTGATCAATAACCGTAGATATTGAAGGAAGATATTTCAGAGGAAATACCATGGAGCAAGGGAGAAGGGGTACAAGATGATTCCACAGAGCGAAGGCTGGAGAAGCAAGTAAGATGTCTGGATAGTACCAACTGGAGTTCAATAACCAGGCTTTTTCCTTCCAGATTTGTGTTAGAGATGTTTGTGTTAGCAGTGAACTCTGCGTGCATCAAGGACGGTCGTGATCATAATGATGGGGAAGGAGAAGAGGGTGGGTGGTGATTAGAAATTCCCGGAAAACTACCTCTCTTGGACTTGGAGCTCCTTAAGAGCAGGTAAAGATCCTTATCTGAGCTCTCCATTAGAGGTTGGAAAGTGTGTCTCCTCACTGTGTGCCCTTGAGCCAATGAGAGCCTTTCTGGGGTTCAGTTTCCTAGTCTATAAAAGCAGAGATTAAGCTAAGGTCTTTAGATTGCTCGCAGCTATAATGCTCCTTGTAGGGGTCCTAAGACTTACTCTCTTTTTGTTAAATTAGGGGTGGCACAAGATGGTTTTAGAGCTCTCCTATTCTTGCATCCTATCGTCGTCTTTATCAGCCCGAGTCTGGCACAGGACTTGGCACCTGGGGATTCTAGGTAGGGTTGGGAAGGCGGGAAAGGGTGGGTTAGATGAATAGAATAATTTAGGTGGGGGGGGCGAAAAATAGCTAAGTTTCCTCCTGGCCAAGACGCCTTCCATGGGCCTAGGTCACTTCTGTACCGGATCTCCCCTTTTCTGCTCCTCAGTGTGTCCCCCCACCCCACCCGGTGCCCCCCAGAAGCGGGCCTACCTACCCGAGGGAGCTGCTGAGAATCCGGGCGCAGGGCGGGAGCGGCGACCGCTGCAGGCGGGAAGGAGGGAGGCAGAGAGAGACCGAAAAAGGGAGGGAGGGAGGGAGGGAGGAAGGGAGAGAGGAAGCTAGCGGCCGAAGTTACCCTCCCCCGGGCTCCGTGGCTCTAAAAGGAAAGGTGTCAGCCTCGTCTCCTAAATCAGAAATAATCATCCCCATAAAAGATGACATCCTCCGCCCACCCCCAGCGCCGGGTTGAGTTTAAGACTCTCGGGCCCTCGCAAAGCTGAGCAGCTGCTCGCTCTCTGCCTGGGAGAGAGGGAGAGACTGGGGATCTGCTCATTAGCATTAAGTTTAAATGAGTCCGTCCTCGTTTGCATACTTCTGTAAGAGCTCGATTTCTGCGGAAGGGCAACTGGGGAGCCGACGGCGCAGACGCCCTGCCCTCAGCTCAAACCCTGCCCCCCCCCCCCTCGCCAACTCCACCCTTTGCGGGAGCCGAAACCTCCCGGTCGCGACCCGGAGTGAGGGATTGGGGTCGGGGGGGGGGGCGGTGTTCTTGTCTGTCTGCCTGTCTGTCTGTCTGGGTGGCGCTGCTTCATACAGTCGTGAAGACTGGAGTCTCAGGGGACGCCTGAGGTCATGCGCTCCATCCCTCTGCCTCCGGACAGTGCCCTTTTCCCAGGCATGACTCGGGAGAAGGAGGTGACCCGACTCCTCTCAGGTATCTTTCCCTCCCTGTGACATTCAGGAAGTGCCTCGCAGTGTCTAACCCTTAATTCCCAACACGCTGCAATCGTAACGCATTTTCCTCCGTAGTTCCGAGGAGGCGAATGGGAAGTAAGGGGGGAGCATCTAGGTAAAGAGGCCGGGGGCGAGGAAGGGGTAGGAACCCGAAGTCGCCAAAGAAGGGGACTTTTACTTGCCCCACCCCCTGTCCAGGGTGCTGGGACTAGGACGCCAGCCGCCCGCGGCGGCCGCCGCGTCTGGGTGTAGGGTTTGAGGAGGAGGAAAAGGAGACCTCGTCTGAGCGCGTGGCTGAGACGGAACCGGCGGCATTTGGGCTCCTAGGAGGTTGGGCAGACCCAGCTCCATTTTGTTACTTCTGGTCCGACTTCTCTCTCCGGCTTCTCTTGAGAGAACCAAGAACTGTCCAATCTTGGCACACTCCTCCGGCTCCCCTTTCCCCATTTCCTCCTTTCGGACTGTCCCTATTCTATAAAGGGAGAAAGTAAGGCCCGGTGCGACGCCTTGGGAGGGGGGCGGTGGTGGAAAGATATTTCCTTGGTTACAGAAGCTGACCTGAACTCCAGGTATCTCTAGTTTTCTCCTGTCTACACACACGTTTATCAATAGCAGACGTCCTGAAATCCCCTGCCTCGAATCGCATACCATCTTCTTACTCTCCAGGGGCCCAAGAAGGCCTTAGTCTTATCTCCCCGGTGCTGAAGTCCTTCAGAGCAGACTAGGTTTCCCCTCTCCAGGTCAAAACAAAAACAACAAAAACCCGTCCGCTTTGTAAAGGCCCCTCACCGACCGAGACAAGAAGTCCTGTCACCTTGTGTGGCCAGCGCGGTGGTCCCAAGGGAGCTCGGGATGGACTGGACAGACAACCCTGTAGCTGCTGCTTCCTAGCTCAGATTTTAAAAAGTGGGATTAGAGGAGGGGACACAGGGTCATGTGTAGGGGGCAGATGTAGAGGGGCACGGTCTTGCCCCAGGAGGACAGAGGAGGCAACGCCTACCTCACAGGTCCTAAACTGATAGTTTTTCTTTCTCTAGCCCCCCGCGGCATCCCAAACCACACATCCCTATCCAACCGCAAGCCCCGCCCTCAAACCTCGCGACTGCCTAAGCCCCTTGGTCAATCGAGGCCCCACCCCCAGCCCTTCCTCCTGCATTAGGCCCCACCTAACTGTCTTGCCTTTCTATCCTCCAGCTCAGGGTAACCAGGTCTTGGGGTTGCCACTTTAAAAAACATCCAGATTTTCGTGTTGGGCCCCATTGCCCTCCCCATGGGCCGCCCCTTCGGAAACCCAGAGCTCCGCCCTCCACCCCCACCTCCGGGTCCCCTGGATTGATCTGAACCCTCAGTCTCTCTCATTTCCTAAGCTGCAGTTCTTTCCCTAGCCCAACTCAATTGGAGGGGGGCTGGGAAGCCACAGACTCGGAGCCACAGAAGGCCCTAAGGGTTCAAGCTCAAAGGGGCAGTAGACCCCAGGTACAAGCCCCTAATTCCCTGGAGGCTCCCAACAAGGGAGTCCTCGAGACCCCAGCAGCCAATAGGAAAAGGGGTTCGACCACTGTGCCATGATGATTGGCTTCTCACATTCCAGAGGGGCCGGGGGGGGGGGAGTTGTGGGGGGGGAGAGGGGAAAAAAAAGGGCGGTCCCAGGCGTCCGGGTTGGAACCGGATTCCAGCTGTGGTTCTTTCCCACCACCACCACCCCCACTTCCCCGCCCCCCCTGCCCGCCTACCTCAGCTTCCGACCAATAAGAGGGCGGCGTGAGGCCGGCGGCACGTCTGGATTGGCTGAGAGGCTAGCTCTGGAGGGGCGGGACCCGGGGCTTGAAGTTGGAGTGAGGGATCCAGCTGTGCTGTGCGCTGGGCTCAAAGCTTTAGCTTCAGTCTCTGGTCCAAGGAGGGAGGCAGTGGCGCCGGCGCCGGCAAAGGCAGCGGCAGCAGCGGCAGCAGCGGCAGCGGCAGCGAAAGCTGCAGCAGCCGCATCTCCGCCCCCGGCCCTGCCCAGGACGGCCCCCCACTATCTCTCCGCCCCACCCGGACTGCTAAGCTTGTTGGGGGGAGGAGAAAGGAACATCTCCTCGCTCCCCTCCAAGCCCCCCCACCCCCACCCCAGGAGAGTCCTCCTTCCCTTTCCCCCACCGACACTACAACTGACAACCCGCTGGAGCGATGCTGACTGCTTAGACTCTGCCCTCCTTGCTCCAGGGAAGAGGGGCACCCCCCCCCGTGGCCCCCAGCCCTAAGCCAGTCTTCCCCTGCTCTTCCATACTCCCTACTGCTGCAGTGAGGTGGTCGCGGAGTCGGGCGCCCAGCACCTGGACGCGAAGCAAAGAAGCCTGAACAAAGTGAGGAGGAGCCGGCGGAGGGGAGGGAGGGGAAGCCGAGGCCCAGGGGAAGCGGGGACCCGGCCAGGAGGGGCCCTCCGAGGGCCAGGAGCGAGACCGAGGATTCGGGGGCCCCCGGCGGGCAGCATGCCCCTGGGGGCGGCGGGAATCGGGCTGAACTGGCCAGCCCGGGGGCACAGCCTCCGCCCTAGAGCCCCCCGGATGCGTCCTCCCAGGGGTCCTCCGGTTCTGTGAGGACCCCCCCACCCCCGCGCAGGGGGTACTGTTTGCCCCGCTCCAGACCTGGGGCTCAGGCTGGCGGGAGGATGGACGAAGAGGAAGATGGAGCCAATGCCGAAGAGTTCGGGCAGCCCAAAACCTTGGTGCGGCTCAACGACCTGTCAGGAGCTGGGGGCCTGTCGGAACCCGGGCCGGGGCCGGGGCCAGGAGACAAAGACCCAGGCAGTACGGACTCGGAACCGGAGGGACTGCCCTATCCTGCGCTCGCCCCGGTGGTTTTCTTCTACCTGAGCCAGGAGAGTCGACCCAGGAGCTGGTGCCTTCGTCTGGTCTGTAACCCATATCCTTCGGGGGACCGCAGCGGGGAAATGGGTGGGTGGGTGGAACAGGTAAGCAAGCAGGGAGGGAAACAGCTTGGGGGGGGATGAATCACAGGTGAAGGGAAGACAGGTGAGATTGGAGGGAAGAGAGAATTGGTGTAGGGGAGACTGTTAGAGTAAGGGGGGAGGGGAGAGCCAGGTAAGGCCAGGATATCAGAGGAGAGACAGCCATCACCACCTCAACCCTTCTAGCGGGGTGAAAATCGGAGCTGAACTGCTAGAGAGGGGGAGACTTGGGCAGGGGGAGGGGGCTAATGAGGAACGTGCGCCGACCGTTCCGCAGCTGGATGCTCTCCAGATGTGGGGAGGGGTGAGGAGGATCATTGCCCTCCAGATGTGGGGAGATGCAGAAGCTATTGATTTCCCTGGCCGATAGGGGCTGGATTTGCTTCCCTAAGTTGAAAGGGGGGGGGGAGCAAGCAGAGAAGCAGGGAATGGGGGGAGGGGGAGCTATAATCTGCTCTTCCTTTCTTGCCATCTCCCCCACTTCAAAGTTTGCTACAGGATCTGGGGTCCGTCCTCCCCACTTCGACCCTGACGCTGAGGTTTTCCTGACCAAACAGGAGCTGTATGGGGGGGGGGGTTCTAAGCCCCCCTCCATCTATCCCCACCCCTCACTCCCCCGCAGCGGGCTGGAGGCACAACAAGGAGATTCCGGCGGCGGCTGATGTCAGGGGCTGAGAATGAGAACAAGATGTGCAGGGTGGGGAGGGGGGCAGTTGTGCCCCCAAAGCTAGAGCTAAGCCCCTGGCGGGAACTGAGCCAATTTGGAGATCAAATCTGAGCTCCCCGAAGTTACCCGCCCCTCTTTTCCTTATTTCAGGGTGTGAGGATGCTTAAATGTGAGGAGTTTGAAGTGAATCTCCAGCGGGAGGGTGTGTGTGTGGGGGGGGGGGGGAAGGCAGGGGTAGACAGTTGCAGGAACTGCTCTGTAAAGAGGAAAGCATCGAGCTAATCAGAACACCCCCCCCATTATGCAAATGGCAACTGCTCCCTCCTGCTACTGCTTTCTTTCAATGAAAGCTTCAGTAAGGGAGAATATGACCAACCCCCTAAAAATGAGGGTTGTAGAGAGCGAAGGCATGAGTATGGTTTTCCATCTCTCCCCCTCCCCTCCTTAGAAGAGATTCAGGTTGGCCTTTCTCTGTGTCTGGCCCAGCTGATCTGGTTAGGGAGCTGCCACCACAAAGTAGAAAAGAATCATCATCACCCCTTCAATTTAATCCTCAGTGTATGGGGGGCTCCCTTCCCTCCCTCTCCCAATGATTGGCTCGGCTTCCCCAGAGAAACCCTATTCCTGCCCCCCCTCCCTTTCCCCTCTGCTCCCTTCCTCCCTCTTTGGCTGCCTCCAGCTCAGATTCAGGGACAAAGCGCTTCCCTGGAACAGGACCTGATTTGGGGGTTTTGTTGTTGTTGGTTTTTGTTGGGTTTTTTTGTTTGTTTGGTTTGGGGTGTGTGTGTGTCTGTGTGTGGTTGTTGTCACTGGGGTTTTTTGGAGGGGGGGAGAGACTCATTGAGATATGGTGTGTTTTGACTGCCTCTCTCCTGCCTTTGTTCATGCCCCAGGGGCTTCTTGGGGACCTTGAAATCTGGGGTGACCTAATCCATCTTCCCCCCTTTTGAGATTCCTGTTGCCTATTCCCAATCCCTGGGGCTGTGAGAGAAGGGGGGAGGAATGTATGCCCAGACCACCCTTCACCCCTCTGCAGTTGAGCACCCACAGTTCCCAGAATCCAGCTCTCCCAGCTCTTCCCTTTCTCTTCTACGCAGAACTGGGGACTTGGGTTTCTGGTCTCCTTACCACCCCCCCCTCCAATCCTCTTTTTCTCCTGAGACTCAGATAGCGTTAACATCCCCCTAAACCACATGAACCCACAGGCACCTCACCTAGTCTGCTCCGCAGTCATGAGTACCTCCTGGATTGTATCTTCTTTCCACTTCCTTTCCAAACCCCAGAATGAGAGAAATTGGGAGGAGTGTGTGTGTGAGTGTGTGTGTGAGTGTGTGTGTGAGTGTGTGTGTGTGTGTGTGTGTGTGTGTGTGTGTGTGAATCGGTACACTGTGAGATTTGGATGACTGTTAAGATTTGGGTATTCTAAGGTCTGTAGTCCTCACCCCTGCCCTACCTTTTTATGCCTCAATTTCTTCCCTTCAAATAGATTAAGGAATGGAAGTAAATTACTCATAGTTTCCCTCAATTCCTCCCCTCCACAATATACTCCAGGGAAGTGGATCTTGAGCTAAAGGAGCCAGCCCCCCATAAACCATGAATGGGAAAAAGTAGCAGCTCCCCTTGGGTCAACTCACCTTTGTTACAGGGGGAATAGAGAGAACAGAGAAGGATACTTTCTCCATCCCTCCCAACTTACCCCATAAATTGACCTTTTAGAGGTTTTTTGGGGGAGGGTGGTTTTTTACCTGCCCATTATCCTTTTATCCCACAATGCTTTTATTGTATGTGTGTACACAGGACCCATGGTTTGGGGAAGAGGGAGGAAGGGTCATAATTTACCAATCTCCACATTGGGATCAGAAGGTCAGAGTGGTAAGAGGTGAATGCTATTTCAAATGGAGATTTTTGAGTTCTGCCTGGTCTCAAGCCTGTTTCTAGGGGGCTGGGAAAATTGGGAAAATTGGCTAGTGGGGTAGTCAGGCCTGTGAGGTAAAGGGAAATTCAGAACAATGCTGCCTAGACTCCCTTCTTCACACACACACAGCATAGCCACAGCTTAAGGCTTGAGGAAAATGTGCCTTTTGCATTTGCCAGAGGCTCTGCAGTGAATCCCCATCCTCAACATTTCCTTCCTCCTTCTTACTCGACATGGACACGATCTCATTTAGCCCTATAGCACTCATTTATGCCTTCTACCCCAGCCCCCCACTCTCTACTTCCCCCACTTCAAACTAAGAAGTGAGCCAGATCCCGTCTCTGCACGTCACTCTTTACCAATCTCTCCACCCACCAAGATCAACTCCCCCCCCCCCCAAAGAGGCCTTGTTTCCCAGAGAAGAAACCTACCCAAGGCCCCATCTGGGCTGTAGGGGGTGGGGTGAGGAAAGGCAATCAGGAAGGCTATGAGGGATGGGGCCTGGTGCTATATGTGGGGGGGGTGCCTGAATTAAAGGAGGGTAACCAACTTGGGGTCAGAAGGAATTTGTCCCCTATTCCCATTGAACCCTTACCCCTCCAGGCATAGGTGCCTGTTTTCTATTGACTAATGTGTACTTTTCAGTTGGGTGTGTTTTCCCTCCCTTGCTGACTCTCCCCCCCAACCAAAGGAGATCCTGAGCATTCCCTCTCCTGGCTGTTATGTCACATCTGGAAGTTTGTGTAGGAGTTCCTCCAAGCTCAGAGCCCAGCACAGCTTTTTCTCATTTAGAAATCATAGGCTGGCATTTGGGATCCAGGGAGGGGGAGTGGGAGAGAAGGGTTGGAGGGGGGAGTGGGGAGCCTGCCAGGAGGAGGAGGCCTGAGCGGCAGGAGCCCTAATGACTTCCAGAAGTGAGTGTGAGTGTGTGACTGTGCGTCATTGTGCGTGTCTGAGTGTGTGTCTGGTGGGAGGGGGAGGGCAAGAGATCTATGGATTTTTTGCCCCTTAGAGGGTCTTTGCTTTCCTGCTTTACTTGTCCCTTTCTCCCCAGGGACTTGGATGTGAAGAGTGAGGCTTTACACAATGTCACATTACCCTAATCTCTGTCCTGACCTCCCCCCCACCCCAAAAAAGAAAAGAAATTGAGGAGTTAAGAACTTCCCGTTTTATCTCCTGATTGCTGCCTCTGTTTTAGGTCCATGTACTCTCCAGGGGGTGGAGTGTGAAGGAAAGATTTGGGGTGCTGGGAAAAGACTTGAGGGGGCAGTGAGAATCTTGGGAAGGGGTACATGAAAGAGGAGGGGTGAAATAGGTCTCCCACCTCAAATCTGCCAGACAGACTTCTTGCATTAAAGACATCCCCTTCCCCTCCCCTTCCCACAGTTGGGGACTCCCCAGCTACTCTTACTCGTGGCCCCAGTTGGAGCCAATCCTAGGATTCCCCCCTCCCCACACCCCTCCAGCTGCTCAGGCTCCAGCTCTTCACCCCACCCTGCTGGCCTCAGCCAGGATGGCGACAGACACAACCGCTCTCACACACACACACACACACACACACACACACAGGCACTCACACAGAAACACACACAGATATGCTTGCACACATCCGAGCATAAACCCTCTCTCTCTCACACACACATGAACATGCACGCACATATAATCATAGACACTTGAATAAGATTTCTGGCCCCCTTTCCCTTCCAAAGATTCCAGTAGGCCCGTTGTCTCTCTCTCCTTCTCTGTGTCTCTGTATCTATGTCTCTGGGTGGAGCTAGCTGTCTTTCTCGGCATTTTTTTTTCAGTTCAGCTAGAAATCTCTCTCCCCACACACCCACACACGGGAGAGGGTAGAAAGACACAAGCAGTATATATATTTGTGGTGGGTTGAAGGCAGTAGCATCTGACCAAGGGGCTCTGCTGGGGTCATGGACTCTCCAACCTTAGTTGGCTGATGATTCCCCTTCCTGCCCCCCCCCCCAGGTCCGAAGCTTTGTAACGTGGCCGCTCCTTGCTCTTGATGAGGTCGGGGAGCTTTGTGCCCATGTGATTATTGAAGTTGCCAGAACCCTGGGGGCTCTCTCCCTCTTGTATCCCACTCTTCTCACCCTTTTCCCCTAGTGGCTGGGCAAGGTAAGGTTATCTTAGGATGAGTTCAAATACCCCATGAGAAGGCTCTCCCAGGAAAGGATGGAAGTGAGGTGTTTCTCCTGCCTCTTCTTTCTTCCTCTAGATTGTGGGGAGGAGGGGGGCTGGACCTGTGGTGTGAGGGAGAGAGCTCCTCCAGTTTCCCTTCCCCCCTCCTTTCAGAGCCACTCCAGCCGGGAAATTCACCATAGCAACAGTGGCCACGTGACTGCACAGGTCTCTCCCAGTCACTATGGCAACCAATGTCCCCTGTTCCCTTGGTTGCCATAGGATATATCACATGGTTTCTTCCCCCCTCCCCACCTGGTAACCTGTGTTTTCCCCACTTCCTACTTTCCCTTCCCGGCTAGAGAATAGGAGAGCAGCTTTAGGGGAAGGGGGTCACCTCAATTACCATGGCAACAAATCAACACCAACCTAGTGACACATCCTACTATTGCTATGGCAACAAAAGGAACATCACACAGTGACATGGAGCTCTGTTTCCATGGAAATGAGCCCCACCCTGGGATGGGGGAAAGAAGGACACCCATCTGGGAGTCCAGCACTGTTGGGTTCAGTCCAGTCAGTGGTTAGTTACACTGACCTGGGGCCAACCCAGTATTCCATATCCAATTTCCCTGTGCCTCGGTTTCTCTCCTGCTTACTTCTGTAAATTTAGGACCAGTCAGGTGGGAGGGGGATGAGAAACAGAGAAGGGGATAGAAACTTTCTGAAGACGTCTTCTGGTCAGGCCTCAGGAGGCAATTTAGGTGTTTCCATAGTTGAATGATCTCAAACAGGTCATTTCCTTCTTTGGCCTCATTTTCCTATCTGTCAAATGAAGAGGCTGGGTGAGGTCCCTTGAAGCTCTAATACTCTATGTTCTGTGTATGGTTGAGGGAAGGGGGAGGCGTTACCTCTAGTCAAGATGTCAAGCCCCTGCCTCAGAGTTCTGTTCCTCCATGGAGGAGAGACAGCACTGTCCTTCTTCTACTTATACCTCCCCCGTGAATGTTTATACCTTTGGTCATGGAAATGTAGAGTGTGTGTATGTGTGAGCACTCATAGGATTTTTTTTTTTTTTGGTGAGGCAATTGGGGTTAAGTGACTTGCCCAGGGTCACACAGCTAGTAAATGTTAAGTGTCTGAGGCCGGATTTGAACTCAGGTCCTCCTGACTCCAGGGCCGGTGCTCTATCCCCTTCGCCACCTAGCTGCCCCCAGTCATAGGATTTTATACTTAGAGCTAGAGATCATTGATAGAGGTTCATGGATCTCACTAAGCTCCTTCCCTTCCTTGTTTCTAGTTTCCTAAAAGGTGAGAGCCCCTCCTGGCTCAAGCCAGAGACAAGTTATCCCAATTATCTGGATCCAGAAGCACCTTCCTCTCAGCCCAGCTTTTGGGGATTGCTTGGGACAAACTCTTTTTTTTTGGTGGGGGGGGACAAACTCTTTTGATGGACTTACTTCCCACCTATCCCGTCCCCATCCCAACTTGGGAAACAATTGTTTCTTCATCACCACTCTAAGGAGGAGGGGAGAAACCCTGAGATAGGAGACCACTTCTGGTCTCCAATGGGTGTGTGAAAGAGGAATTTATTCATTCAGCAAACTTGATATTTGAACTTATTCTACATAAGGCACTGTGGGGGTTGGGGTGGGGTGAGGTACAAGAAGGATAAGATATACTCCCTGCCCTCTAGGAGTTTAAAATCTAGTAAGGAAAATGAGACAGGAACACATATAATTATACTACAGGCAGAGTATGGCCAATGTTGTAAGAGAAGCATGAGCAAAGTGCTATGGGAGTCATCCTGCCAAGCTGTGTGTGTGTTATCTGCTCCATCCGGCTCCTCTTCCAAACAGAGCCACCCACCCACTCTCATTCAGGTAAACCCTGGTTGGGCTTCCCAAGGCACTCCCACACCCTCTTTCCTAGCTTAGAAGCCTCCACTCTGAATTCTTGCTTCCACCCTCGCCCTCCCGGGGAAAGCCACGGGGGAGGACCACCTCCTGGGTAGGACAGAAGAGGGGACAGTCCCAGGGAAAGAAGGGCGTGACAGCTCTTCTGGGCTCTGACCTTCTTCCCAGAAGACTCCAGGCGTGGGGGCGAAGGGAAGTCGGGAGCCCAGAGCTTCTAGGAAGCCTGGCAGCTCACCCCGCACCCCGCGCCTCAGCACCCCCTCCCCGCCCCATGAACTCTGGCTGACCCCTGCTCTGGGGAGAGATCCACCAGCTTCGGCTTTACTCAAAGAAACGGTTCCATGGAAACAGAGCACTCTTTCCCGTCTTTTCCTCGCCGCCCGTTCCCCCCAACCCCCATCTCCTGACAGCTAACTATTGGAAAATCATTCTTGTTAGGGCACAGATGGGAAGGGGCATTGCAGGTGCCAGAGGTTTGGGGAATCGGGGGCTGCAAGAGAGGGACGAGGGCCTGTAGGGACCCGGGAGAGGCAGAGAACCTGGATCTGAGCTGGAGCCAGAATTTAGGGTAGGGAGGGCGTGAAATATTATTGGATGTTAAGGCTAGAGAGCTGGGAGGGCTGATCGGCTCAGCTAGGTGCTGCTTCCTCCTTCACCACCACCGATGATTATGCACAGCTTCGCCGTCGGGGCACGGCTTCTAGCCCTCAAACGGCGCCCTTTGCGCAGCTCCGTAAAAGGGTGGTGAGACATCCCCAACCCCGCCTTCCTGCGGGTCTGTTTCGTGCTCTCTCACTCCTCCTAACTTCTACTCTCTCTATCTCCCACCCCGGCCCTTTCTCTATCCTCCAAGGACAGAGACATTTCACCTTTAAAAAATGGTAAAAAGAAAAGAAAAGAAAAGAAAAAATGGTAAAGCAGGGGCGCCAAGGCTTGGGGTCCGAGTTAGCTCTCTCCCTGCGTCTTTGGGGGTAGAATTACTCAGCCCTGCGACGACGGTCTTTTCAGACACCTCCTCCTGCTTTACAGGACAGCCCCTCCCTCAGTCTGAGCTTGGAGGGAAAAGAGGAGGGTTCAGGGATGTGGGAAAGACCCCCAGCCATTCCCCAATTCCCCGAGAGCATGCTCCCAGTGACGGTCTGCTGAGCCCAAGCTGTGCCTGTGTCAGGAAGGGCGCAGATGAGTATGATGGAGTGTGTGACTGTGCATAATAACTATGTGTGTGGTCTGTTCTCTGCCCGTGCCTGAGGGCAGGAGTCTGTCTGGGCCTATAACCCTTTGACTCCCCATTCCCCGGGATTCCTCCACCAGCCCATAGGGGGCAGAGGTGGGACTGGGCTGGGCTGCATCTAGAAACCGAAGCGCTCAGTGAGGGGGCCTCCGCAGACCCATTTCTCGGACCATCTGTCCAGTCAGACCTGGTTTTCTTCGTAATAGGTCTGTCTTTTCCTGTCCCACATCTTTCTGCTGGGTAGCCACTGTATCTTTGGATTTTTTTTTTCTCTCTCACATACATGGGCAGGAGTGGATGTGTGGGTGGGTAACACAGTGGGTGGAACTAGGAGAGTGAACAGTTAAACTCGACCCTGAGGCCGGTTGCAACCTTGACCACTACCCGAACCTGGTTCGAACGGGTCAGCATGCTGGTTATCCTGCTGAACTGCGTGACACTGGGCATGTTTCAGCCATGCGAGGACATCGCCTGCGACTCCCAGCGCTGCCGGATCTTGCAGGTGTGTTAGCGGTGGGGAGGGGGCTAGCGGCTGCATGGGGAAGTCGGTTCCCAAGTTCCAAATTTCTGTTCTGGGTGCACCAGAGTCCCCTGATGCTGCGGTACCATTGCCCCCTTTGGGAGCAGGCCTCCTCTCCACCACCCCTATGGCCTCTCCTCAGTTCTACCCCTTCCCCATTCAGAGTTGATCCCAGCCCCCTCCCCACTCTCAGGCCTTTGACGACTTCATCTTCGCCTTCTTCGCTGTGGAGATGGTGGTGAAGATGGTTGCCTTGGGCATCTTCGGGAAGAAGTGTTACTTGGGAGACACCTGGAACCGGCTAGACTTTTTCATCGTCATTGCAGGGTGAGTGTTGGGAGTTCCAGAAACTCTGTTCTGGTTTCCAGATTCAAGGCCAATTGATGGAGTAGCTTTTCCTGTTTCCTGATACTCTCCCAGGCCCAGGAGTGCACCCCTTGTCCCTTTCTCCCACTTGTTTCTTCAACTTAGTGATTTTCTATCCTCTCAGACAGTGGTATGTAAGCACCACCTCACACCCACTTGGACAGGCAAGGCTTGGGCACTGGGGATGTCACCAAGGAATCACATTCGTATCCCAGGGCTCTAAGTCTCTCTCTGAATATGTTTATCCTTAAAAGAAAAAGAGCAGTGTAGCTGAGTAGATAAGGAGCTGTCTTCCTAGCCAGGAAAATCTGGATTCAAGTCCTGACACTGACTTACCTGACTGTGAGAGGCTGGGCAAGTCACTTAACCTCATAGTGTTTTTTGTTTTGTTTTGGGGGTTTTATTTATTTATTTATTTATTTTTGTGAGGCAATTGGGGTTAAGTGACTTGCCCAGGGTCACACAGCTAGTAAGTGTCAAGTGTCTGAGGCTGGATTTGAACTCAGGGACTCCTGAATCCAGGGCCAGTGCTCTATCCACTGCGCCACCTAGCTGCCCCCCTCATAGTGTTTTATGAAACTGGCTAAAACTATAAATTGCAGGAAAGGTGTCAACCTACACTGATGGAGGAACTTCCCTATACCAGGAAAATCGGCAGGTCAAGATCCTCCCATCACTACGTTGATCCTCAGCTTTGGGACTGTTCATGTCCCTAACAAATCATGGATATTAATTTGGTCTGGGACCATATTTGTCATCTCTTCCAAGGAGAGAACTAACCTTGTCTGGTCCCTGGAGAGGGCAGGGGAATGAGCCTTGTGTTGTTCCGAGCTACTTGTATAGTGAGAAGAACATGGTTCTAAGAAGCAGAAGAGGTTGATTCTAGTCTCTGAGCCACCACCCCTGCTGTGCTGCATTGGGCAAGTCTCTTTATCTCTCTGTGCCTCTGTTCCCTCATCTGTAAAACAAGAAAAGTTGGACTAGACAATCTCTCGAGTCACTTTGAGCTCCATCATTCTAGGATTCTAACCTTTGCCCTTGTCTGAACTTCCAGTGGACTTGAGTATTCTGATCTCTTAGTGTGCCCTGAATATTGGCCTTTCTCCTACAGGATGCTTGAGTACTCCCTGGACCTTCAGAATGTCAGTTTCTCTGCCGTTCGGACTGTCAGAGTGTTACGGCCTCTTCGAGCCATTAACCGAGTCCCCAGTGAGTCATCCTCTCCCTGGGGCAAGTGGGCAAAAGATGAAATAAATAAGTCCCCTCACCCTCTCCCGCAAAAGCGCCTGCACCTTAATTCCAAGAAGATGGGTTGGGGACAGGGAGGAGATGGGGAGGGGAAACAGGACTGACCTACTGTGTGTATATGTGCGTCTGTTGGGGGCAAATCAAAAGGATTCAGTAAGACTGTAATGGAACTTGAAATGTGCCTCTAAGGCTGTGACAATTGATCTCCTGGGGAGTGGTGATGTGGGGGGGGGGAAGAGAAAGAGAGAGAGAGAGAGAGAGAGAGAGAGAGAGAGAGAGAGAGAGAGAGGGAGGGAGGGACGGACAATGGCAGAGGAAGGATGGGGGAGGGGGTATAGAGAACATGTGGAAATCTCTACGTTCTTGATTTCATTAAGGCTTAGAGCAATACCTCTCCTCCAGATTTTTGGGTCAAACTCAAGAAGATGCCCTGCTGTCCCCTCCCTCCCACAGCCCCGTTTCTCTCTCTCCACACCTCATTAACTTGGAAGGGGAAAAGGTGCAAAACTAGAGCAGCAGCCCCCAGTCTTTGGTGCTCTTGACCAACCCCCCCCCACCCCTTGCCTGTGACTTTCCTTTACTTCCCCAGTGGTAGTCCCCTTTGCCTGTGGCCTCCTCCTTCCTCCTCCCTCATCCCATTTGGAACATTCACTAGAGCCATTATCTAAATTAAACCCGAGATGGGAAAGCTTTGGAGTATGGGGCAGCCTTGGCAGCCTCAACTCATTGCCTTCCTTCTTGAACTTGTCCATCCCCCAGCATAGTCCCCAAGTCCCCAGTCCCCAGTCCTGAGGCCCGTGTAGATGAGCCAGTATGTAGATGGGCCTTGCCATCCTGGGTGGGGGTGGGGCAGAGATGAGAAGCAGTGCTTCTAGATGGTTGTGTCAGAGTCCTGGTGTGTGTCTGGGTGATGACAGCTGCATGTGACACGTGTGTGTGTGTGTGTGTGTGCCTGTGTTCCTCTGGGTGGTTCCATGTTAAGTGCCTCTGGGGAGTCAAATGTTAAATGTGTCTCCAGGTGTTCTGCTGTGTTGGTATTAACAGTCGCTCCAGACGTCTTGGGTGTAGCGTCCTCCCCACTTTCACGCCCCCCACCCCCACCTCAAGTGACGGATGGCTGATTTAGTGGCCTCTGTCTAACCACCAGTGTAATTCCCTTAATGTAAACCTTGAAGAATTGATCTCTGCTGCTGTGCGGTGGATTTGGGAGAAGGGGAGAAGAGGAAGAAGCCTGAGGGAGGGGTGTGGGGGAGACATAGTGCAGGGGAGGCTGGCTGCAGTCACAAGGCGAGTCAATTCTGTTAATTGTTTGTGGAGAGGGAAACACTGGAGGCCTAACTCTTCCTAAAGACGTCTGGGCAGTAAGGAAGGCACTTAAGGAAGGGTCAGGGCAGATTCTGACCATATACAAAAGCAGTCTGATTGAGTCATAGACCTGCAAAAGGAAGGGAGGAAAGCCTTGCTTGAATGGGGTGGGTGAGAGTCAGAGAGATGAAAAATCAATGATTTGAGGGAGGGGGGATAGCGGAGGAAATGTCAGTCTTAGATCAATTTCTGTGAATGTCAGGTTTATGTCTCCACTGATTCATCCTGATTACAGGATCAGGACTCCAAACTGGTGAATTCTAAAGGGGGGAGAGGGTCTATCCTGGAAATGAAGGACTGAAACCTGGGAGGAAGGCGAGAGGAGATAGTGAGCAGGTTTTATTTAGGCAGTTATGGGCAGCGTGGAGACAGTGTGGTAGTCCAGCAAGCCTCTGTCCTTCCTTGCTTTCTGCCTCTGTTTCCCTACCAATCCAACTCAGAGAATTTTGGAATGACCAGACAATTCTGACAGTGAAAAGGAGAAAAGGAATGGGTGGGGTTTATATCCTGACAAGCAAGGAGTACTTAGAGAAGAAGGGAAGGAATTTTAGGGTCTAGAGAAAGCCCCAGGTGAAAAGTAATCATGAATCATTTGGCTATTGTTCTAGCTAGGTGGTGTAGTAGAGGGCTAGGCCCCGAGGCAAGCAGACCCCAATTCAAATCCAGCCTCAGACCCTTTCTAGATGTGTGATCCTGGACAAGTCACCTAATCCCTGTCTACCTCAGTTTCCTCAACTATAAAATGGGGATAATAGTAATACCTGCTCTGCAGGTTTGTTGTGAGGATCTAGTGAGATAACATTTGTAAAGCATTTAGGACAGTGCTTGGCAAATAGTAGACACTTAATAAGTGTTTGTTCCCTTCCTCCCCGTAAAAGACAAAGAAATGGGCCCCCCTCCCCTTTTCCCCTCAGAGTCCCCTCAGCCCAAGGCAGGCTGGATTGGGCTGGCCTAGAAAGTTCTTGATTATATTCTGTCTCTGGATGCTTAACCTACTGCACCAGTTCTGGGGCCTCCCTGCTGCCTCCCCCCTTTCTGCCCCGACAGTGCAGCCTCTGCCCACCCTCTAGGTATGCGAATCCTGGTCACTTTGCTGCTAGACACCTTGCCCATGTTGGGCAATGTCCTCCTTCTCTGTTTCTTCGTCTTCTTCATCTTTGGCATTGTGGGGGTTCAGCTCTGGGCTGGGCTCCTTCGAAACCGATGCTTCCTACCAGAGAATTTCAGCATGTGAGTATAGGGAGGGGGGCGATTGGTTAGGGGGCCTGGGAGATGGTAGGGGGTGACTCCTGGGGACTGGGGGTTAGGTTATCTTTCTTCCTGATCAACCCCACTCCCATCTCTGCTAGCTTCCAGATCCCCAATTGTTTTTCTTGATATTTCTCACCCTATTCCCTAGGATAGCCCTTCACACACCAATTCTAGGCTATCATCCCCTATCCTTGCTGCCATGCTCCCTGTCTACCAGCCCATCCCAATCTTCCTGCCCCTGACTCCTAATGTCCCACTGTCCCTTGCTCCATTTCTTTGCCTTCCTGTTCCTTGCCCTCCACCTTCTCAACCCCATTCTCTTGCCCTTCCGTCCCTGCTCCCTCCCCCCATATCTTACTCTCTTAAGCTTCCACCTTGGGTTTTACCTCTGACCCCCTTCCCCACTCCCCTAGCCTCATCCCTGACTCCCTCCCCACCCCACAGCCCTCTGAGCGTGGACCTAGAACGCTACTATCAGACTGAGAATGAGGACGAGAGCCCTTTCATCTGCTCCCAGCCCCGGGAGAATGGGATGCGTTCCTGTCGAAGTGTCCCCACGCTTCGAGGAGAAGGGGGGGGTGGTCCTCCTTGTGGCCTTGACTATGACGCCTACAACAGCTCTAGTAATACCACCTGTGTCAACTGGAACCAATATTACACCAACTGCTCCGCGGGTGAGCACAACCCCTTCAAGGGAGCCATCAACTTCGACAATATCGGCTATGCCTGGATCGCCATCTTCCAGGTGTGTGTGTGTGTGTGTGTGTGTGTGTGTGTGTGTGTGTGTGTGTGTGTCTGTGTCTGTGTCTGTGTGTGTATTATGTGTGTTTGTGTGTGTGGAAACGGGCAGCCTGGGGAGCTGGATTTCAGAACATCAGGCCCCCTAAGATGCCCCCTGAATGCAGTCCCCAAGACTCAGATCCTAGCTCAGAGGATCCTTCTTAGGGTTGTGAGCATAGACCCCTACAAAGATGACTCCAGACTGTGTGTGGACCACATGCATCTCAGCGAGTCTTCCTCCCCATGCTCCCCTCCACACATAGCATGAGCTCCCAAGAGATGACTCCAGGTCTCTTCATCTTCCCCAGGTCATCACGCTCGAGGGCTGGGTAGACATCATGTACTTTGTGATGGATGCTCATTCCTTCTACAACTTCATCTACTTCATTCTTCTCATCATTGTGAGTGGCTCCTCTGCTTGGGATGGGAAGGCATGGGTCCCGGGGTTGGGTAGTTCTGGGGAGAAGGGGAGAGGATGGGGTTGGGCAGGACACTTGATGGTGTTGCCTAGAAGAGAAGGGTCATTCCCTGTGAATCCTCCCACCCCCAGCTCATAGGACAAGCTCTAGTGCAGAGGTTCTAAACTTCTTCTGGATTGTGGTCCTCATTGGCAATCTAATGAAGCCTATGGGTCCCTTTGCAGAATGATGATTTGTTGCCTACATTCATAATTGGAGGAAATGTTAAATTTCAGTCAGATGTCAGTGAAAACCAAGATGTCATTTTGCCCCATCCAAGTTGAGGTACTTTGAAATCTATCCATGAAAAACCTTGGCAGGATCAGGGAGAGAGTCTGTGGACTCCAGGTCAAGCACCTCTGCTCTAGAGAGAAACAAAGAACAGAGAAACACAGAGAAAGGCAGAAACATAGACACCATTCTTAACATCCCAGACAAGCCTAGAAAGAAAAACCAAGACAGAGAAGTGACAGCTAGTGTGACATAGACAGAAAAAAAAAATAGAACCAGGGACAGATATTGAGACCGTGAATAAGGAGGAGACTCTCTAGAAGATAATCCCCCCTTCCCTCATCCCTGTCACGTATACAGAAGAGTTGCCCAGCCTTGCTAGAGACGTCTGACCACTGGGGCCAATTCAATTGTTGTCTTTATTCTGGGATGAGAGGTCACAACGAAAAAGGAGGAAATGTTTCACACTATTCTATAATCGTGCGATTGTTTAAGGTTGAAGATTGGCAGGAGAGAGGGGTCTAGGTGAGGGAGGCTGGGCAGACAGGTGGGGGGAACTAGTTTCTATTCTCCCACACCCACCCACGACAACTCTTTCAAAACAGTGCCCTGAAATACATTAATGAGGCTAATTATCATAATTATCAGGACAGACTCTGGGGAGAAAAAAATCTGCTTTGTCATCATGAATATTCATATCCTTCATTTGAGTAGTTTTCCCAGTTGTGGCCATCCCAGATTTCTGGTGAAACTGAGGCATGGAAGGGAAGGGCATAGGACAGGAAAGTTGATGGATGTATCAGTGGAGTGGGGCGGGTCAAGTGAGACATGACAGATCTTAGGGTGGAACTCATGGGATTTGTGGTGGGCAGTCCCAGGCTAGGCTAGGGAAGGAGAGGGGGGATTCTGGCATTTTTAGCCACCCTTCTCCATCCCCCAGGGGAGGGCCGTGTGTCTTGTTCCATAGCTAGGGTCACACCCAACTTGGAAACCCTGTGGTCGTTATGACTCCATGTGGCTCCACTGTATCTTCTCCTCCCCAGCCTAGCCTCAGGAAGGCCACTGAATTCATGCTTTCCCCCTTCTCGTAACTCATCCCTTCTATTTCTTCCCTCCTCCCTTTTTATTCTCTCTGATGTGGTGAAAAAACAACACTGAATTCAGAGGGGGAGGGCTTGGATCCTGACCATCCTATGCGTGCAACCTTGGGCCAGATATTTAATTCTTCTTAGCTTCAGTTTCTTCATCTGGACTGGATTAGATGGTCTCCTATTGTGGCAGAGTTGATGAAGAGCTGGGCCTGAAATCAGGAAGACCCAAGTTCAAATCTGGCCTCAGACAGTTCACTTAATCCCTGCCTCAGTTTCTTTCATTGTAAAACGGGGATGATAATAGCCCCTACCTCAGATGAAATAATATTTGATTTTTTTTTAAGAAACCAAGTACTTAGTGCAGTGCCTGGCACATAGTAGGTTCTGTGTAGATGCTTGTTCTCTCCCTATGCCCCTTTAAGTCCTGATACTATGATTTCTACTCTCCCCTGCAACCTCCCTCCCACCAGGTGGGCTCCTTCTTCATGATCAACCTATGCCTGGTGGTGATTGCCACTCAGTTCTCAGAGACGAAGCAGAGAGAGAGCCAGCTAATGAAGGAGCAGCGGGTTCGATTCCTGTCCAATGCCAGCACATTGGCCAGCTTCTCTGAACCGGGCAGCTGCTATGAGGAGCTACTCAAATACCTGGTGTACATTCTCCGGAAAGCTGCCCGGAGACTGGCCCAGGTCTCCAGGATAGTAGGAACTCGTGCTGGCCTCCTAGCCAGTCCTAGTGGCCGAGGAGTTTCTGAGACCCAGCCTGGCGGGAGTGGGAACTGCCCCCGTTCCCGCCGCCGTCGCCCGTCCATCCATCACCTGGTTCACCACCATCACCATCACCACCACCATTACCACTTGGGCAACGGGACCCTGAGAGCTCCACATACCAACCCAGAGATTGGTGATGGAGATGCCAGTGAAACACGTCGGCTCATGCTGCCTCCGCCCCCTGCCAGTGCCCACCCCGGGGGCTCTCCTGGGGGATCTGAATCTGTACATAGCTTCTACCACGCCGACTGCCACCTTGAGCCCCTGCGCTGCCAAGCATCCCCTTCCAGGTCCTCTCCTGAGGGCCCGGGTAGGAATGTGGGTGGAGGAAAGGTATACCCCACCATGCACTCCAGATCCCCACCCAAGGTGCTAAAGGAAAAGGCACTGGTGGAGGCAGCCCCTACCTCTGGGCCCCCCACTCTCACTAACCTCAACATCCCCCCTGGACCTTATAGTTCCATGCACAAGCTGCTGGAGACACAAAGCACAGGTGAGTATTCTGGAGGTGGGGGCTGGCTGGGACTTGGGCATGTCTCTGAATCAGCCTTTGGTGCTGGGTTCTTATGGTGGAGACAGACAAAGAGGAGCGCCTAGTGCAATTGATGGAAATAACTCTGTCCCTACCCTGTGGGATTGTTCAGGAAGATGAAGGGGCCACCGTTCCTCCCCTCAGAGGGCTTCCCATCTCTTAGGGGAAGAAGAAGAGCATATACAGAAGAGACAGAGTTAAAACTTATAAAGCAAGATCCTATGGAAACAAGTGTGACTTAGCAGCTGTCACGCAAATTGGGCACAGTTTAGTGGAAAGACCAATGGATTTCAAATCAGAGGGCCTCTGTGTTAGAATTCCAGCACTGCTGCTTACCTCCCTGTGGGATCTCGTGCAAGTGGGCTCTCCTCTCGGGGCCTCCATTTCTTTATTTCTGTAAAATGAGAGGGTTGCTAAAGGTCTCTACTGGCATAAAAGCTACCATCTGACAAAAGCTAGGGGAAGACAGAGTAGGATTCCAGGAAGCTTGTGAGAAACGGTGTTTTGTGATGGATGACCACTTCGACTTGCCCCTCTCTTAGTGACATGACCAGGGGTCCAATGCCCATTTGACAAAAACTGGCATTGAACTGAAGGAAGGAAGGAAAGAAAGAAGGGAGGAAGGAGGGAAGAGAGAGGAAGGGAGGGAGAGTCACTCTGGTAGTGAGATGTGGAAATGTTGTCAGGCATAAAGGCTGAGGAGCTTCTGTTCTATGGGCCTTGGAAATATTCAAGGAAGGGGCCTTTGATGATGCATCTTCAGGTCTAAGTAATCCAAGGTAATCCATGGGTTCTGATTATAAGAAAGATCAATCTACTGTTTATCTTTAGCAGGAAGCTAGGTGGCATAGGGGATTGAGCACTGGGCCTGGAGTCAGAAAGACTGAAGTTCAAATACTTTTACTAGTTGTATTATCCTGGTCAAATCATTTATCCTATATTTGCCTCAGTTTTCTCAGCTGTATAAATGATAGTACCTACCTCCCATGGTTGTTGTGAGGATCAAATGAGATAATATTTGTAAAGCACTAGGCACAGTGCCTGGTACAGACTTAGTGTTAAATAATGCTTGTTTTCTTCCTTCCTTCCTTTCTTCTCTCCCTCCCGCTTTCCTTCATTTTTTCTTTCCCTCCTTCCTTTCTCCTTCTCTCTTTTTCTTCCTTCCTTCTTCCCTCCCTCCATGTCTCCTTCCTTCCTTCCTTCCTTCCCTTTTATCTCCTCCTTAATGACTAAGCTGCTCTTCCTAACCCCATACCCTTGAGTCCAAGAGAAAGACACTCAGGCATCAGCTGGGCTGGGGTTGAGATGGCAATGGAGGGTTTTCATCTGCTGGCAGAGTTGGAACCAAGAGCCTCCTTCCTGGAGAAATTAACTGGACCCTAGGGCTTCAGCAAGAACAAACTAACTAACCTCCCCCGCCCCCCACCACCAAAAAGCATGCATGGTGCAGTGGAGAATCATCCTTACTATAAACTACAGAAATACGATGAGAGATACTCTTCATAAACAGAAGGCTATAGTCAGCTTTCCATAGCCCTGGCCATAGGATGGTCTTTGCTAATATCTTTTTCACCTGATTTTTGTATTCTAATAAGTCATGAGGGTGGGAGAAGTTAAGAAGATGATGATGAATGGTATATTGGAAAGAACTAGGGTTCAGGAGACCTGACTCTGCCACAAATGGCTGTGTGACCCTGGCTGAGTCAATTACCTTCTCTCTGCCTCATTTTCCTTTTCTGTAATTGAGAGAGTTGAATGGTAGGATCTGTAGTATCCCACCTTTTATGATTCTTGAAGACTTGAGATGGTCTGTGCTTCTTTGTAGTTGTCTATTTCTAGGTTTCTTTTACTTCTCTTTTTATTAATATGATTACAAAAGTTGGGCTGTGGGTCCAAGGGACAGCTCTCTGACTTCTGACTTCCTGTGTTCTAGGTTCCTGTCAAGGCTCCTGCAGGATTTCCAGCCCCTGTGGGAAGGCAGAGAGCGGGGCCTCCGGCCCAGATAACTGTCCCTACTGTACCCCAACACAGGCGGGAGAAGCTGAACTGCTGGACGCAGAGCTGCCTGACTCAGATAGTGAGGGCATCTATGAGTTCACCCAAGATGCCCAGCATGGTGACCACCGGGACCCCCACTGGGGGGCAAGCCAGGGCCAGGGCCAAGAGCCCAGTGCTTTGATGGCCTTCTGGACACTGGTCTGTGACACTTTTCGGAAGATTGTGGACAGTAAATACTTTGGCCGTGGGATCATGATAGCGATCCTCATCAATACCCTCAGCATGGGCATCGAGTATCATGAACAGGTACATATGGGGAGGTTCCTTTCTCTTCCCTTTCCTCTCTACCCTGACCTGGGGCGGGGGGAGGCTGGCGGTTGGCTGACTTCTTTCTACCCACACCTGAATGACTTAATTTATCCTGCTCTCGTCTTCTTTATACAAGATACATGGGGATTCAGGAAGCCTTGCTTCTAGACCAGGGATTCTTAGCCTGCATCCTTAAAATGAACTTAAAAGGGGAAACAGTTATACCTTTATTTATTTTATTTTTTTTTTTTTAGTGAGGCAATTGGGGCTAAGTGACTTGCCCAGGGTCACACAGCTAGTAAGTGTTAAGTGTCTGAGGCTGGATTTGAACTCAGGTACTCCTGAATCCAGGGCCGGTGTTTTATCCACTGCGCCATCTAGCTGCTCCACACCTTTATTTTTGCTATGTTTGGTTTCTTTTATTTGATACATTTAAAAACATGATTCTTAGAAGGGGTGCACAGGTTTCACCCCACTTCCCAGTTGTCTGTGACACACACAAAAAGTTAAGACCCCCTGGTCAAGGCCTATTGTTGTTCAGTTGTTTCTGACTCTTTGTGACCCCATTTGGGATTTTCTTAGTGAAGATACTGGGGTGGGGCAGCTAGGTGGCGCAGTGGATAAAGCACTGGCCCTGGATTCAGGAGGAATTGAGTTCAAATGTGACCTCAGACACTTGACACTTACTAGCTGTGTGACCCTGGGCAAGTCTCTTAACCCTCATTACCCTGCAAAAAAAATTAATAAATAAAGATACTGGAGTGGTTCACCATTTCCTTCTCTAGCTCATTTTTCCAGATAAGGAAACTGAGGCAAACAGGGTGAAGTGACTTGCCTAAGGTCATACAGCTAGGAAGTGTCAAAGGCTGGATTTAAACTCAGGAAGATGAGTCTTTCTGACTCCAAGCCTGGCACACTATCCACTGTACCACCTACTGGCCTGAGGTCAGGGCTTGGCTTCTCCCCTTTCTAGCTATACAATCTTGAGCAAGTAAAACAACTTTTCTGAGCTTAAGTTTCCTTATCTGAAAGGTAGGGCTAGCAATCTCTCCTCTACCTATCTCAGAAGTCTGTGGAGAGGATCAAATATGTGTAAAAGGCATCTAGAAACAACAAAGTTTCATACAAATGGAAGTGAGTTATTAGCTCCTTAGTGACTCTTCTGTGTTGAGTACAGAGGGGAGGTGCATAGCATGTGGTATAGTGGGAAAGTAGACTAGATTGGGAGGTAAGAGACCCATAGTCAGGTTCTGTCTCCACAACTTAGTAGCTGGCTGTTGGTTGATTGAGTTATAGGCTGTAGACATTTCTTTTTCCCAGAAATAAAATGAAAAGACCAAAACAAACAAACAAACCAACAAAAAACCACCACCACCACCACCAACAAAAAACACCTTACTACCTAAGTAACCTTGGACCCTGAACCTCAAGAAGTTTCAATTCTACTCAATTCATTTAAAAAATAATTTATTAATTAATTTGAAAATATTAGAGGTATTTAGGAAGTTCAAAACCAAAAACAGTCCCAGTCTAGAGTGGAACAGATAAAATGTGTACATAGTTAAGTAAATACAGATAATTTGAAAATAACTGGATCATAAATAGTGACCTAAAAAAGGACTTCAGAGGTCATCTAGTCCAATGTCCTCATTTTATAGATAAAGAAACTGAAGACTAGAAACATGAAATGACCTACCCAAAGTCATACAGGTAGTTTTTAAAAGTGCATTAGTAACTGAGGGTATCAGGAAAGGCATCAAGACGGAGATGATAATTAATAATAAAAATTTATGTGGCATTTCAAAGTTTGCAAAGCACTTTACAAATATTGTCTCAGTTTATCTGCATAACATCCTACCTGGAAGGCAGGTGTGGCTGTTATCCCCATTTAACAAACAGATGAGGAAGGTGAGGCAGATAGAGCGTAAGTGACTTGCCCAGGGTCACACAGCTAGAAATGGCTTATTTAGGTATGGAGAGTAGCCTGTGTGAAGAAGGCCTGGAGACTAGTGGTGAAATATTGAGTTCAGGGAGAAATGAACTAGTCCTGTCTGGCTGAAATACAAGGAAGTGGGGTGTAATTTGAAACTGAGGGGGTAATTTAAAAGTAGGTTGAAGCCAAATTGTGGAGGGCTGAGGAGTTTAGACTTTTTCTGGAGGCAATGGAAAGCCATTAAAGAGCTTTCATCCTGTTCTGATCCATACACAAAGACATATAATATAAAATAATACATGATTAGTATATTAGAGAGACACGGACAAAGTGCTTCGAAAAGTCTAAGGTGGGAAAAGTTATTACCAATGGAAGCCTCTCTCACCATTGTACCCCTTTCTCCATGTTTTCTTCTACCTTAGCTTCTTAGGACACCATACTCTCCTGGTATTCCATCTACATTTCTAACCACCTCTTTTCTGTCTCTAATGGTTCCTTCCGTCAGTCGACCAATTAACAAGTACCTACTAAGCGCCAGGCAGGAAGGGCAGTGTGGTATAGTGGATAGACACCTGGTCTTGTAAAGGGGAAGGTCTGGGCTCAAGCATTTCTTCAAACACACACTGGCTGTGCAAGTCACTTAATCTTTCTGTGTCTCAGTTCCATTGTCGGTAAATTAAGAGGTTGGACTTCATGGCCATTAAAGCTTCCTAGAGGGGGGCAGCTAGGTGGTGCAGTAGATAAAGCACCAGCCCTGGATTCAGGAGGAATTGAGTTCAAATCCAACCTCAGACACTTGACACTAACTGTGTGACCCTGGGCAAGTCACTTAACTCTCATTGCCCCACAAAAACCAAAACATAAAGCTTCCTAGAGGACAGACTTAAAAGTTGTATATAAGAGGTTGGGATGTAGGGTAGAAAGAAGGGAAGAGAATTTCAGGTACATAGGCTCGTAGATTTACAGCTGGAAGGAATCTTAGAAGCATTTAAGTCCAAATCTCTCATTTTACAGTTTAGGAAACTGAGGCTGAACCAAGTTAAGAGACTTGCTCAGGGTCTCATAGCTTAGTAAGTGTCTGAAGCAGGATTTGAACTCAGATCTTCCTGATTCCAAGCCTGGCACTCTATCTACTATTCCACAGATTGTGGATAAATGCATGGAGGTAAGAAAATATGGGTCGTGAAATCAGAACAGTAAGTAGTCCAGTTTAGCCCAAGTAGAGTGAAGGTTAAGGATGAGCATGAGAGAAGCATGGAAAGGTACAGGGTGTATAAGGTGACAGCAAGTCAGAGCAGAGATGTGAAGGATGGTTTGGTTGGAAGCTTCTGCAATAGTTCAGAAGGGTGGTCAGGAACAATTGTACTAGTGTGGTGGCCGTGGGGATTGGAGAAGAAGAAATGTATATGAGGAATATTGAGGAAATCGAATTAGATATGAACGGTGAGGGGGCGGGAAGGGTCGATAACTACCAAGGTTTATGACATTGGAATCTGACTAAATCGGTAGAGTCTGAAAGTGGAGGTTTTGGGGGGAAAGGGAACAAGTATGCCTTTGGACATGGTCCCAGTCAATCCACAATCATTTATTAAACACCCGCTGTATTCTGTGCCAGGAACTGTGCTAAGAGCTGATGATATAAATACAAAAGTGAGAAGATGCTGCCCTCAAGGAAATTCACTGTTCAAAGAGAATGCTGAGTTTGTGTTCTGATGAGGCATTCTATGGGCAGATGGAAATGTGGGTCTGGATCCTTGGGAGGAAGGTCGGAACTAGATATATAGATTTGTGAGTCATCTACCTGGTAACGTGGTTGAAAGTGTGCCAGGCTAGTAAATAGACTGAATAGGGAGAAAGTAAATGGAGTATAGAAAAAAAACAGATGAATGATATATCATTAAGGGGCACCCACCTTAAGCCATCAGAAAATGTGTATATTGTTGTTGTTGTTGTTGAGTCATTTCAGTCATGTCTGACTCTCTGTGACCCCATGTGGGGGTTTCTTGGCAAAAATGTTAGAGTAGCTTGCAATTTACTTCTCTACCTCATTTTACAGATAAGGAAACTGAGACAAACAGGGTTAAGTGACTGTCCCAGGGTCATACAACTAGTAAGCGCCTGAGGCTATATTTGAACTCAAAAAGATGAATCTTTCTGATTCTAAGCCCAGTGCTCTATCCACTGCACCACCTAGCTGTTCCAGGAAGGGACCTTAGTGGCCACAAAATCCAACGCCTTCATTTTACAGATGAGGAAACTGAGACACAGAAAGATTTGCACAGCCAGTATGTGTCAGAAAAAATACTTGACCCCAAGTCTTCCAGGTTTTTGCAAGGCCAGATCTCTATCCACCATACCACACTGCCCCTCCAGCCCAGCCCATTAGCACTTAGTAGGTGCTTATTTATTGGTGGATTGACCAAAAGAACCATCAAAGAGGTGGTTAGAGATGTTGGAGGAAAATCAGGCAAGACCAGGTCTCTATCCACTATACTACACTGCCCTTCTTGCCTGGCACTTAGTAGGTGCTTCTTAATTGGTTGATTTACTGAAGAAAAACTATCAGAGACAGAAAAAAGGTGACTAGAGATGTTGGAGGAGAACTAGCAGAATGATACCCTAAGAAGCTAAGGGAGAAGAGAATATGGAGAAAGAAGGAGTACAATAGTGAGAAATGCTTCAGAGAGGTCAAGGAAGATGAACACTCAAGATGAGCCATTGGATTTGGCGACAACGCAGTCAACGATGGTATTTGAGAAATCAGTTGCAATAGAGCCTATGGACGGCCAGATTGTTTTTTTGTTGTTTTTTTTTTAGCATTTTATTTTTATTTTATTTTTTTTCAACTTTATGAGATATTTTATTTTTTCCATTACATGTAAAGATAGTTCTCAACTTTTGTTTATACATGCTTTACAATTTCAGATTTTTCTCCCTCCCTCCCCTCCCTCCCCCCTCCCCTAGACAGCAGGTAATCTGATATAGGTTATATCTATATATCTCTATACATATACATATAGATATATATATATATACACACACATACATATACACATAATAACATTAATCCTATTTCTGCATTAATCCTGTTACAAGAGAAAGAATCAGAGCAGTGATGCAAAACCTCACAATAGAAAAAAAAAACAACAGCACCCAAAACAAAAGAAATAATATGGTTCAATCAGCATCTATACTCCACAGTTCTTTCTTTCTTTTTTTTTCTTGGATTTGGAGATCCTCTTCTATCATGAGTTCCCTGGAACTCTTCTGTACCATTGCATTGGTGAGAAGAATATAGTCCATCACAGTAGGTCAACACTCAATGTTGATGATACTGTGTACAATGTTCTTCTGGTTCTGCTCATCTCACTCATCATCAGCTCCCGTAAGACCCTCCAGGTTTCTCTGAACTCTTCCTGCTCATCATTTCTTACAGCACAATAGTATTCCATTGTATTCATATACCACAACTTGTCCAGCCATTCCCCAATTGATGGGCACCCCCTCAACTTCCAATTCCTTGCTACCACGTAAAGAGCAGCTATAAATATTTTTGTACATGTGGGTCTCTTTCCCCCTTCCTTGATTTCTTTGGGCAAAAGACCTAAAAGTGGGATTGCTGGGTCAAAGGGTATGCACAGCTTTATCGCCCTTTGGGCATAATTCCAAATTGCTCTCCAGAATGGTTGGATCAGCTCACAGCTCCACCAACAATGCATTAGTGTTCCAATTTTCCCACAGCCTCTCCAACATTTATTATCTTCCTTTTTTGTCATTTTAGCCAATCTGATAGATGTCAGGTGGTACCTCAGAGTTGTTTTAATTTGCATCTCTCTAATCATTAGAGATTTAGAGCATTTTTTCATATGGGAATAGATAGCTTTGGTTTCTTCATCAGAAAACTGCCTGTTCATATCCTTTGACCATTTCTCAATTGGGGAATGACTTGGATTCTTATAAATTTGATTTAATTCCCTATATATTTTAGAGATGAGGCCTTTATCAGAAGCACTGGCCTCAAAAATTGTTTCCCAGCTTTCTGCCTCCCTTCCAATTTTGGATGCATTGCTTCTGTTTGTACAAAATTTTTTTAATTTAATATAATCAAAATCATCCACTTTGCATTTTATAATATACTCTATCTCTTGTTTGGTCATAAACTGTTCTCCTTTCCAAAGATCTGATAGGTACACTATTCCTAGGAAACCAGATTGTAAAGGGAAGAGTGTAGGTGGGAGAGGAACTAGTGGGAGAGGTCTCTCTACAACTTTTTCATGGCACTTAGTGGTAAAGGGAAGGCGAGAACAGGGCTGGGGGGCAAGAGCAACTTTGATTATTTATTTTTAATATTGATTAATTATTGAGCCTCCCCGAGCATGTTTGTAAACTAAATGAGTATAGAAGGAGATATTGCAGGGGGCAGCTAGGTGGTGCAGTGGATAGAACACTGGCCCTGGATTCAGGAGGACCTGAGTTCAAATCCGACCTCAGACACAACACTTACTAGCTGTGTGATCCTGGGCAAGTCACTTAACCCTCATTGTCCTGCCAAAAAAAAAAGGGGGGGGGAGATATTGCAGACATGTATGGGAGAGAGAGGGGACAGCTGATGGGACAGGACCTGGAGGAAGAGATATGGAGGGGGCTTAAGGATGGGAGAGGGGAGTTAGCCTAACCCTAACCGAGGAGTGGGGCTACCTCTTCCTTTGTGATTGTTGGGAAGGAGAAGAGCGTGGGTAACAGTAATGAGAAGTTCTGAGCCGTGGGGGAGGGACAAAGGAGCTTCTGGAGGATGACCTCAGTCTTCTCAGTGAAGTAGGAGGCTAAGTCATCTTGGGTAAGTGTGGTGGGTGGGAGTGTAGCTGAGGCTTGAGGAGAGAGGAAAAGTTTGAAATAGCCACTGTGTGGAATGAACTAGGGAACTGATAAGAATAGAGTAGGATTGCTGAGCGGCAATGAGGACCCAGCTGTAAGTCTGTGCACTAAAAATGTACGGTGGAAATATCATCTGAATTTCAGACCTTTCTCAGCAGCTTCCTGCCTGTGTTCCTGTTAAGTGAAGTGCCACAAAGATCAGAGTTGGGTGTGATTGATCAGGGAAGGATTCCTGGAGAAGGCTGGCTTTAAAACAAGTTTTTAAAGTTTTATTAATGCCTTTGTTCTTATAATCACAGTTATTTCTAGATATAACCTCTCTTCCCAGGAAAGCTTTCTCTTATAACAAAGACAATAGTTAAGCAAGACCAGTCCAAGAGGGGGTGACATAGTGGATAAAGCACCGGCCCTGGATTCAGGAGGACCTGAGTTCAAATGTTACCTCAAACACTTGACACTTACTAGCTGCGGGACCCTGGGCAAGTCACTTAACCCTCACTGACATGCTTAAAAAATTTTTTTAAAGCCCAATAATTGTGTCTGACTGTGTATGCAACATCCTAGACCCATCATCCCCCACCTCCAAGGAAAAGAGGGAGGTGCATTTCTGAATATCTTTTCCAATCCCTCATTTTACAGATGAGTAAACTGAGGCCCAGAAAAGTAAACTGATTTGCCCAGGGTTATATCGTACAAATAGCAAATAGTACAGCCAGGATGCGAGCCTAGGCCTTGGGATTCTAAATTAGAATTTAGGAAGAGGGAAAGAATGGATTAATAGAGATGAAATGGAAGACTAATGGCATGGTAAAAGTAGAGGGGCTATCACCTGGAAAAACTTTTTAAAGTTTATGGGAAAACCAAACCAAACCAAAACATTGTTTTCATATTGGAGGCATGTAATGTGTAGAAACGTGGTGTTTCATGGGAGTGTGTGAGTCCTGTTTCAGCTACCAAACACAAGTACGAGGTTCAAGGTATCTACTCAATAAATACTTCAGATAAATAAATAAATAGGTAAATGAATGAATAACTAGATAGATGTGTGTGTTTGAGAGACAGAGAGAAGCTGAGACAGAGACAAGGGGAAGGAGAGAGACAGGGAGAGAGAAGAAAGGAGGAAGAGAGAGACAGTGAGGGAGAGGAAGAGAGGGGGAGGGAGACAGAGAGAAAGAGAGGAAAGGAGGGAGAGAGAACTGAATTTAATTAAAGGGGTGGCAAGCATCCTATGGATTGGATTGCCGAAAATTACCTAGCTGAAGAACCAGAGTATTGCTTGGACAAGAAGGGGTCTGACTTATCTGAAGTTGGAGCTGCAGGTGTGGCTTTGGCTTCCAAGTACATTTGGGGCTGAGTTAGGGAATGAGATATGGGGTTAAAGTGGGGTGGAGTAGCCTCTGCTAGGGGCTCCTCTAAATCAGAGTTATCTTTCCTTATGGGGATCTTGAGAAACAACACGTTTTAGTGATGCTTTTGTCTTGACATCAGAGTTGTTTCCACTCCCTCCTTTGTGACAAAGAAAAACAATTCAACGAAAATGTCAGTTGTAGAGACTGCATCTGGTGCAACTGGATAAACATTTATTGAGCTCCGACTATATGCCAGGTAATGTGTTAGGACCTGAGGATACAATGAAAAAGCAAAATCCAGTGCCTGCCCTCAAGGTGTTATATCCTATTAAAATTAAATACAAAGCGTTGGGTTTTTTTTTTTTTGGGGGGGGGGGACAAGACATGATTTCGTCGGTATGTGGAATGCCCAGTGAAGAAAAAAAATTCCTCTACCAATGTTGGTTGCCACCTGCTCTGCAACTTACAGTCTTAGAGAATTGCCTGAGATATTAAGAGATTAAGTGACATGGTCTCTTTTTTTCTTTCTTTTTTCTTTTCTTTTCTTTTACGGGGCAATAAGGGTTAAGTGACTTGCCCAGGGTCACACAGCTAGTGAGTGTCAAGTGTCTGAGGCTGGATTTGAACCCAGGTCCTCCTGAATCCAAGGCTGCTGCTTTATCCACTGTGCCACCTAGCTGTCCCCGTCATGATCTCTTTTTAATTTTTTTATTTTTTAGTGAGGCAATTGGGGTTAAGTGACTTGCCCAGGGTCACACAGCTAGTAAGTGTCAAGTGTCTGAGGCTGGATTTGAACTCAGGTCCTCCTGAATCCAAGGCTGGTGCTTTATCCACTGCACCAGCTGGCCCCGTCATGATCTCTTAACAGTCAGAGAGCTAGTATGTATTTTTTAGGGGGAGGCAATTGGTGGTTAAGTGACTTGCCCAGGGTCCTACAGCTAGTAAGTGTCTGAGGCCAAATCTGAACTCAGGTCCTCCTAACTCCAGGCCTGGCATTCCATCCACTGTGCAACCCAGCTGCCCCAGCCTTTATGTATATTAAAACTGACATTGGAACCCAGGTCTTCCTGATTCTAGAACCAACTCTCTATCTACTATTACATGCCACATCCATAATATATACAAAGCAATTTCCCAGGGGGGAGGGCTCTAACACTTGGAAGGAATCTGGGTCGACATGGGGGACAATTTGTATAAAGGCCTAGAAATGGAGAATACAAAGTTGCGTGTGGATAACAGCAGATAGCCCTTGTTGGCTGACCCATAGAAGACAAAAGAAGTAGTGGTGTCCCATAAGCCTCTCTGCTTCTCTCCTTCATGTTCCCCAACCTGCTGCGGCTATGGTCATGGACTCATGGCTATCCCTCTTTGTGATGTCTCCCAGAATTATGGAGGAAGCTGTGCAGAGGTGGAAGGGGCTAGCGGGGGATTCTGGGTTAGAGTCAGATTGTAAGTGGCTTAAAAGGCAAAGAAAGGTGATGGCATCTTATCCTAGAGCCAGCATAAGTTCTAGATCAGAGGCATTCACATGGTCAGACCTCAGCTTTAGGAATCTGGCAATGTTGAGGAGAAGGGTTTGGAGAAGGGAGATGCTTGAAGCAGGAAGACCGATCAAGAGGGGAGACAGGAGGGAAGAGAATGAACTTTTGTTAGGTGCCTACTGTGTGCTGGGCCACTTGCCCTGAACTTTTACCTCCCAACAACCCGAGAGGTAGCTTCTATCATTATCTCCATTTTACAGTTGAGGAAACTGAAGAAGACAGAAGTTAAGTGATGCCCACGTCTTGTAAATCAGGGCTTCTTAAACTTTTTTCCACTTGGGACCCCTTTTTGCCAGAGAGTTTTTCATGCGACCCTGGGTATATAGGGATATAAAATAGGTGTATATAACCTTTTACTGTTGCCAAATTTTTCATGACCCCCCACATTCAGTTATATGGAATTTAAGGAGCTAGGTTGTAAATGACTTGCCATGGCTAGTAAGTGCCTGAGGCTGGATTTGAACTCAGTTCTTCCTAACTCCAAGCCCTGTGCTCCATCCACTTCACCACCTGGCTACCCTTAGCTACAAGAAGCTGTGAGGGATGGAACTGAAAATATATACAATATTCTCTCCTAGTTGTGCCCCCATTTCTCTGCTGTGAGGGAGGAGGTGTTTCATTCCTGAATTTTTTATTGATTTTCCATTTTCTCAGAATGTATCTCTCCTTTAGTGATCATTTCCTGTATGCAGGGCTCTTTTCTGAAAGCTGTCTCAGGGCCTGTTGCTGTGGGGAAGCTGGGGAGGAAGAGTGTTATGTGTGTGAGTAATTGAGTGTGTGTGTGTGGGTGTGTGTGTGTGTGTGTGTGTGTGTAATGTAGGAGTGAAAGGGGGTAGACATGGAGAAAAATATGGTTTCTTCTCTCAGGGATCCCCATAATCAGGAATGTTGGACGACAGCAAAGCTTTCATTGGCCTTCCCAAATGTCTTTCTTGGCTGATTGTTTGGAAAGGGAGTGAGGGTTGCTGAAGGGTGCTTCACTTTATGAGTAGTCTTTCTAGTTAACTCACTTGCTTATTTAATAAATATTTCTACTGAAGAGTTTCCCTTCCCTAGTTTCCTGGAGGCCTTGATGGGAGGATACTCTGGTGATACACTTAACACAGTATCAGGACTCCAGGCCCAGAGTGGCTGAACTGTCTGTTCCCTTACCTTCCTTGCCCATGGCCAACATAGACCACAGGAGTGAATTTTGACCTTGTTGGCCTATATTTGACCTTTCTTGGCTGAGGCCCCGTATCCTATGGGTTTGGATGCAGTGGTTGTGGTGGTGCTGGTGGGTGATGGTTTGCTTCAGGGTCCTCTCTTATATCTGCAGAGCAGCTGTAGGCTTGATGAGGTGGAGGTTGGGGAGGGGGACCCAGAAAAGGCAGAGTAGATTCGGGCCCATGTCCCCAGTCTATTCCTTTGATGTCCAAAGAACTGAAGGGTAGCTAGTGAGAAGGGTAAGGGGAGAGAGTAGAGAGGAAGAGACATGGGGCCGAGATTGGGGAGGGGGTTGGCTGTGTCCCGGGCGTCGGGCGCCTCACTGGTGGTGACGCAGACACCGCAGACGGCTTGGAAGGAGAATCGAGACCCCGAGCCAGCCGCAGTCCCGCAGTCCCCGGGTGCCAGGCGGCAGGGAAGGTGGGAGGGGGAGGGGTCAGGCAGGGCTGGCCAGCCTAGCCGGGGAAGGGAGGAGGAAAGAGAGCGGAGGGCAGGAAAGCAGAAGTAGCCTTTGCTTGACCCTGGGGCTCTCATCCAGCCGCTGCTGAGTCTGGGTCGATTGGAAGAACCGAGGGGCGCCCCATTGGAAAAAAGGGGAGGGGAGAGGGAATGTCAGATGGGGACAATCAAGACAATCCCCGATTGGGTGAGGGAAGGAAAGGGGACAGCGCCACAGACCCAAAGTCAACACCGCCCTAGTTAGAAGCCTCTGCATCTATTGGCATATCAATTCAATCATGAATGGGGACAGAAGTCTGGCACCCCAAGCCTCAGCCGGTCGGCTCCTCAGTGCTCTCTCCTCCTTGTCCCCATCCTCTCCTCTCCTCTTCTTCCAAGTCGATCTCTTTCCCACCCCCTCGTTCCTGTCCCCTTAGGGCAGCCCTCTAGCTTGGTTCCCAGTTCCTTTTCTAAATTCCTCCTGGCTTTTTGGGGGTTGTCTTCCCCTAAATCAGGGATTATTAATCTAGGTTCCCTGGGTAAATTTCAGGGGTTCTGAGAACTTGGATGGGGTGGGGATTACATCTTTATTTCTTTATTTTATTAGACTTGGTTTCCTTTGTTATACTATACATTGTATTTTATGCTTTTAAAAATATCCATCAGTGCAGGGGTCCGAAGGCTCCACCAGACTCCCAAAGGGGTCCACAGCACCATAAAGGTTAAGATCCTCTGCCCTAAACCTGATGCCCCCACGCCACTTCAGTATCTGTCCTGGTGGCTGGCCTCCCTTCCTGCTTTCTCCTCCCCACCCCCACCCCCTCCCCCTCCCACCTCTGTCCCCATTCAGACTTCAGTCTCTTTGGGATCAGAGGAACTAGATGCCTCCCCCCTTCTTTAGGGATGGGGGGGGGAGGCATTGCGCCGTGGTACAGGGAGTAGAAGATGGAAGGGGGAAGGGCAAACACGGAATCAGGCCTTGACTGGTAACAGAGGCTTGTGCTCAGCGGCTGTGCCAGCGGGTGGGAGAGTGTGCTGCGGGCAGTGGGTGTGTTGTGTCTGGGTGCATGTGCCCGCGTGGGTGAATATACACACATCTAGAACTCTGCCAGGTTGTCATCACCCCTGTGCGCACCCACTCCCTGAGTGCTGGGAAGAGGTTCTCCTACTTTACCTGGGGGTGGAAAGGGGGGGTGTTTCCTGCGTTTCCTCCTTGTACTGGTAGGGACTTCGAGAGCAGGACGTGGGCTTCCCAAATGCTTCCCCTTCTTTTCTTCTTCCTTTGTGTTTTTCCTTCTCCACATCCTCCTCCCCTGGCTTTCCACCTTCCTGACCTGGCCCCCTTGTCCTCTTGGGTTAGGTAGAAGCCAGTGCAGGGATGTGAGAAGCGAGTTTCGATAGAATAGGTGCGTGAATTAGTAGTCTTTGAAGGCCTGAATGAATGAACAAATGGGGCGGGGGGCAAATTCCTTTGGACCAGCTCTTGGCGATGACCATTTTCCTCTACTAAGATTAACCTGAATGACATTGAATAAGGGGAAGATGTAAGTAGGAGAAGAGATTCCAAGTAGGTACCCCGAGGGACTTCTGCACCCCTGAGGAACAGAGGGACAGAATTTGGGGCAGCACCTCCCCGCTCAAGTTCATTAAGAAAGGGAAGGAAGGAGCAGTAATGGAGGCAGTAGCCTCACCATCCTGAATGACAAGGGAGTTTCTCCTGAGGCTGCAGTGCCGGGCCTCTCACTAGAGCCAGGTGTTGACCTGGCTGCTGAAGTGCAAACAGGGACAGAGGTGGGAAGGAGTCCCTTGGGCAGGCCAGGCAGAGCAGCTGCGTGACTCCTCGAGCTTAGAATTGAAAAGGCTTCGTTCGGCAAGTAGAAGGCAGGAGGATCTCTGGGTAGCTCCTAAAAGCAGCAGCCACAATCTCATAATAGTCACTGCAGCATAAACAGCCCCTGCCATCTGGCCCCTAGAACTTGAGCAGCCCTACATACAGCAAGGTGAGAAAGGAAGCGAAAAGGGGTAGTAGGGAGAGCCCCAGGAATGGGGGCCTCAGAGAATGATTGAGAAACGAACCGAGAGGGAGAGACAAAGGCACAAAATGAATGAGAAACACACACACACACACACACACACACACACACACAGAGTGATACTGGCAGACAGAAATGCGGGTGCGTGCACACACACAGCGCCAAAGAAAGAAAGAAAGGAAGGAAGGAAGAGAAAATGGACATGTGCAAGAGATACCAGGAAAGACAAAGAAAAAACAGAGAGAAGACAGACTCAGAACCTGGAACTGGGGAGCACTTGTTTTTTAAACTGTGGTCTGCAGACTGTTTTTTGTTCACGGATATCCAATATCTAAGTAAGAAAGGACCTTGCCCTCCTGGGCAGGCAGCAGAATAGAGTAGAAAGAATACTGGCTCTGGAACCACTCTGTTATTAGCTAGGTAATCTTGGGCAAGATACTTCACCTCTGCGGTCTCGATTTCCTCATCTGTAAGATAAATGGGTTGGACTACATGGTTCCTAAAAGTTCCTTCTAGCTCTAAATGTTTCATCCTATGAGCTTGGGAGTGGGGTGGGGGGAGAAGAAGAGGGAGGGAGAGACCAAAGCATTGTGGGAGAAGTAGAGTATTTCAGTTGCTTTATTGTGAAGCAGGTTGGTAGAGTGGGAAAACAATGAATTTCAAGTTGAAGGACTGGGGTTTGAATCTTCTCTCTGTTTGCTGTCCCTGTGACCTAGGACAGGCCATATCGCCTTCCTAGGCCTCAGTTTCCTCATTTATCAAATCAAGGGGGTTTGATTAGACTCTAACTAGAGATAACACCTCTGATCCTATGCTTTCTGTAATAGGGTGCCATGCAGTCTTGCCCCAGGAAAAAAGCCAATTCCCCTGGGTCTCCTCTTCCCTCCCCCATGCCCAAGAATTTCTTTTTATCTTTGATTCCTTTGTCCCAGTCTATGTCCACACATTCATTCCCTATCATTATAAAGTACCCAGCCCATCCACCCTGTTCTTTCCACCCTCACTTTGACATGCTGTTGAAGAGTTGCTATTCCTTCCATCTACTTCTCTGTCCCCATGACCTAAACCCTCTCCCTTTGTTAGATTGCTTTATCCAAGCCTGGCTCTGCTTGCGTTTCTCCCCTCCCAGGCTCCCCTCCTCCTCTGCCTTGAATCTCTGGGTATCAGTGACGCTCTCAAGTCAATCAATCAACAAGTGTTTATTAAGTGCTTGCTGCATATCAAGCACTGGCAAAAGAAAGACAAAAACATGGCCGTTGTCCTCCACATGCTCCCGTTCTCATGGGGGAAGACAACATGCACATAACTGTACATAAAAGATGGATTGAGGGGCAGCTAGGTGGCGCAGTGGATAGAGCACCGGCCCTGGAGTCAGGAGGACCTGAGTTCAAATCCAGCCTCAGACACTTAACACTTACTAGCTGTGTGACCCTGGGCAAGTCACTTAACCCCAATTGCCTCACTTTAAAAAAAATTTTTTTTAAAAAGATGGATTGACATCGATACGGTGAAAATGGAAAGTATTTTCAAAGGGAAGGTACTAGGTGAGGGGTGGGAAGAGTGAAGGGAGAAAGGAGAAAGGCCTCTTATAGAAGGTGCAATTTGAATTTGGAAGAAAGCCAGGAGGAGAAGATGAGGAAGGAAAGTCTTCCAGACCTAGGAGACAGGCAGGAAAAGGGCAGGGAGTTAGGAGATACAATGTCATGTGTGAGGAGCTTAGGAGCTGGCTGTCCAGTCTCTGCCCTCCCATTCTAGCTGGGGTGACCACATGTACATAAATGAGCGGGTACTCAATGAATGCAAAGCAATGTCCTGAGAAGGAAAGGCCTGTGCAGATCTTTGGGTAACTGGACACCTGGGGCATTGGGTAGGAGGAATAGGAATATAGGCGGATGGACAGGGAGGAACTGTCAGAGTAACCTCTGCCACAGAAAAAGAATAGCAGCCAACACCAGCAGAGGCTACAAGCGATGAAGACAGAGTGATGATGTTTGGGGCCTAGGAATTTTTCTTCCAAGCCCATTTGTCTGGTGTCTGGTATCTGGGCTGGGCTGAGGGGAAGCCTGGTGAAAGGCAAAGAACAGAGCTGGGGGTATAGGAGATACTTTGCCTTCCTCACCTTGATTCTATTTCTGTCTCTGCCACTTGGGGCAGGGGCCTAACTCTGGTCCTAGAACAGAGACAAGTGTGGGGAGGGGAGGGGAAACCTGGCAAAAAGAGCCCAAGCCCATACTTCTGCAGGGCCGCAGGGGGTCCTTAGGTGGAAGCCAGATGGATGGGCAGGCAGACAGGTGGCAGACAGGCAAGCAGATGGACAGGCAGCCTGCTGGACAGATAAGCCGACATAGCCCCAGACCACTCAGCCTCATCTCTCAGAGATGATCAGTGTCACTGCCAGACACATGTCGGGACAGAGTTTCTATTTATAAGTGAATGAGGTTGGCTGTTCTAAGAGGGGAAGGGCCCCAAGGAGGGGGATGAGGAGCCAGGGGAAGAGGGTGATGATTAGTCTAGGCCCTACTTCCATAGACAGGGGAGTAGGGGGATGGTGGGAGAGGACAGGCCCTAGAGGGGATACAGTCCCCAGACTTTCGATGGTCTTAGAAAGGTGGGAGGAGGGGGACTGCTTTTAATGTGGTAGATATCAGCTGAGTGAGTACTCTTGTTCAGCTAGGGACTCGATGCCTTCAGAATATGACTGGGTATCATGAATGCCCCTGGCCTTTCCCTAGAAGGCTCACCTGGTTCAGACTATACTAACTCCCTTCTCCCCACTAACTGAAGGGTTGTCTTCCTGGTAGCTGGGAGATAGGGAATGAGAGAGGAACACAGGCAGAGAAAGAATGATGTTGGGTTCTTAGCTCCAACAGAGTTCACACATGAGTAGGGAATTGATGAGTGGGGGCGGGGTTGAGGGATAATCAAGGGAGATGGAATGGGAATTGAGGACAATACAGAGGGCCAGTGGTGCTTAGTGAGAGCAGCATTACAATACTCTGCCAACATCCATTGCTTGGTCTACAGTCCTGATATCTGGGTCCCATCAAGCCACACCACTGTCCTGTTGTTAGTCCAAGCCTTTTTCACCTCATTCCCGGACTAATGCTAATCTGTCCTGCATAGTGCTACTAGCTTGCTCTCCCCCAAACATCAATTGGGTCATGTCCTTCTCCTGGTAAAAAATATTTAATAACTCCCCATTACCTGAAGAATAAACTCCAGATTCCTAACCCTGCCATTCAAAGCCCTTTACAATCTGACCTCAGTTTACCTTTTAAGGCTTATCTCCCACTACTCTCCTATGTGACCTAGGACATTTTAACCCAGGGCCAAATCATCCCATATACCTCCCTTGCTCTTGGCAGTCCTACAGGTTACCTATTCATCTGTGAACTGTATTAGAGCTGAGAACCAACATTCTTCTTCCTCCACCTATCTTCCTCTTTCACCACCTGTCTCTCAGGAAGCTAATTAAGTCCTTGATTAGTGAGAGAGAAAGTAGTTCACATGCCCTGAACCAGATGGGATTCTAGGGAAATCCCTGAGAGAGACCCCAGGCATTCATTATGCCTGGGTATATTCTCTTGCCCTAGCCTCTGAACTCTTGGCACATTTTGTTCTAATAATGGCCAGTATTTATATGATGCTTTATGATGTTCAAAGTAGTTTACATATGTAATCTCATTTGATCCTCACAGCTCTGTGAGATAGGTACTGTTATCCTCATTTCACCAAAGAGAAAACTGAGACTATGAAAGGAAGTATCATTACCCCCATTTTGCAGATGGAAAAAACTGAAGTCAAAGAAGATAAGTGACTTGCTCAGGGTCACAAAGCTGTTAAGTGTCTGAGGCAGAATTCTAACTCAGATACCCAAACCACTATGCCACTTAACTGCCAAACGAATGTACTTGATATCTCCCTGCTGGCCTTCTTCCCTGCCTTTGCCCACACCGTACCTCTCTGCCAGGAACGTCCTCCCCTTTGATTGAAGTTCTTCCCTTGTTCAAGAGTCAGTTCAAGTGTTCCTTTCTCTCTTGCTTTCTCTTTCTTTCCTCCTCTGGACTCCTATAATGAATCATTTATGCCATTCATCTGGCATTCATTTCGCATTATTTATTTATCCTTTGAACGGACTTGTCCCATCTCCCTAACTAACTTGTAAGCTCTCTGAGGACAAGGACTAAATCTTTCACAACATTGTTTTTCCAATGGCCTATACAAAGTAGGCACTCTAAGTGTTTGGTGGTGGTTGTTCAGTCATTTCCAGTGATGTCTGACTTTCCGTGATTCCATTTGAGGTTTTCTTGGCAGAGATACTGGAATGGTTTGCCATTTCCTTCTCCAACTCATTTTGTAGATGAGGAAACTGAGGCAAACAGGGTGAAGTGACTTGCCCAGGGTCACACAGTTAGTAAGCCTCTGAGACTGGATTTGAACTCGGGGAGGGGAGTCTTCCTGACTTCAGGCCTGGCTGCTTCATTTTGTTGATGATGGCAAAGGCCAAAGAGGGCATTACCACAGGACAAGTTTGAGTCTGTAGTGCCCTTCCTATGAGTCCTCTGGTGGAAAGAGCCAAGGATTTGGAATCATTGTCCATGGCCAGAGAAAGAAGACAACTGAGCACGTTTTCTAGAGACTGTCCCCAAGTTCAACATCATCAGGTGCCGTCTATCTAAGGCCTTGGCATCTGGGAACAGACAAAGACTGGATATCAGAAATGGCTGCCCTGATAACAGTAGAAAGGGTCACTGCCTAGAACTGTGCTAACCTGCCTGGGGTGGGGCAAGGGAAGAGAGCCCTGCCTTCTAGCTGGGTTCCTAATTGTCAGAAAGGTAGAATGAAGGAAGAATTTGGGAAAGATGAAAGAGGTAGTTTTTTGGTTTGGGGGGGGTTTGCAGGGCAACGAGGGTTAAGTGTCTTGCCCAGGGGCACACAGCTAGTAAGTGTCAAGTGTCTGAGGCTGGATTTGAACTCAGGTCCTCCTGAATCCAGGGTCAGTGCTTTATCCACTTCACCACCTAGCTGCCTCATGAAATAAATAGATGGTTTCGCCAGAGCTGTGGCCACTGCATCCCTCCCTCCCCCCAGCCTGGGACAGCTGGGTTGCTATATTTTGTGCTTTGTGCCCTCGATCTGCCTTTTCAAAATTTTCCCAGGCTCATATTTACAGACCTACCTCTCAAGGGGGTGGTTGATTCCTTCACTTGTACCCGAATGGAGAGCAAGGCCCAGAGGGGAAAGGAGAGTTGTGACAAGCCTATTCAGTGTGTCACAGATTTCACATAACTTATAGAAGTTCCTGTAGTAGATGGAATGCCGGACTTAGAGTCAAGAAGACCCGAGTTTAAAAAAAAGAAGAAGAACAAGACTTGAGTTCAAATTCAATCTCAGATACTTACTAGCTGTGGGATTCTGGACCAGCCACTTAACCTCTATGGTCAAAGTTTCCTCATCTGTAAAATGGGTGGGTGGGTGAGGTTGGACTCAGTGGCCTCTAAGAACCCTTCCACTTCTCAATCGATGATCTTATATTCCTTTTTGTAAGGTGAAACAGAGGGCCACCTGTACCATGATGGCCGATGGAACCATAACCAGCAATCTCTGTGCCTGGGGCAAGGATGGGGGAGCATCATCCTGGGGACATCCCAGGGACACTGAGTGTTTCGCTCCCCATTAAAGGACTAGCTTGAGGATATGAAGTGGGGGGAGCTGGCCCTCAGGGAAAAGGAAATGAACCTTGGGATGAGCTCACTGCTGGCAGAAGCCAGACGGGTCCAGGAGAAGGGGCACCTTGGTCCCCACCCTAGTCACAGTTCTCCTGGCTGGGTGTGTCTCCATGCTTTGAGGCTACTTGGTGTCTGGGGGAAATCAGACCCCTCTCATTCCTCACTCTGGAAAAGAGGAAACAGTATATGTTTCCTTGGGGAAATAGCATGGCCCTCTGGGGGGAGAGTCCTGCAGAGAAGAGTTCTCTTATCATATCAGCAAGATATGACTTTTTGATACATATATAAGCACAGATATTCTTTCCCAGGAAGGGAGAAGGAGAACAGCTGCTTGAGGAGGGTGTGTGTGTATGTGTGTGTGTGTGTGTGTGTGTGTGTGTGTGTGTGTGTGTGTGTGTGTGTGTGTGTGTGTGTTCATGCATTGGCACCACAGGAAGATGGTGACAGAAAGGAGACAAAAGTGGGGCAGGCCAGGAGACCACCTTGCTGGAAATTTGTCTGAGTAGCTGAGCAAGGGGAGAGAACAGTATTCTCTTTCTGAAATGCTAATACCTTCCCTCCTCGTATTGCCCTAAAGCCTTCAGTCCCAGGGCTCTGACAAGTCATCAAAATTCTCACTCTCATCCTGACCCCCCTCTAACCAGGAGACCAATTTGCTGCTTAACTAGGTCAGGTTAATGCTACCCCCACCCCTACTATGCAGAGCATAGAAAGCAGCAGAGATATGGCTGGTACAACTGCCCCTTAGCCAGGTCCTAGAAGAGAGAGCTAATCTTCCTCCAGGCAGCTGGTCTTCTGCTCCCACCCCTCCGGACCGCCCCCCCCCACCCCGACTGATTGCTGAAGGCTTCTCCTCACCCCCATCTCCATCCCCAAAGACCCACTGTCCCCAGTGCTGACATTTCTCCTTCTGAGTAATCCTTGATGATCAAAGAACAAAATAAACAGAACTCCCAAAATACCCTTCCCAGCTGCCCTTCTCCCCCACCCTGTGCTATAATTAGGGTGGGGGAGAAGACCCTTTCAGGATGGAGGGTGGAAGGGCCTGGAGTGAAGGACTCTAGGGTTGTCCCACCCCTTTCTGCCTCCCTGCAGGCTGGGCACACAGGTAGTGATCATATTGTTGTATCTGGTCATGCTCAGAGTTGGATGAGAGCTCTCTGTTTTGGAGAGGGTCAGATGGGGCATCTGGGTAGACAGGTGGCTTGATCTACAGGACGGTGCTCAGATGGGCACCTGATTAGATAAACAAAAACAGGCATTTATATTGTAGATTTAAGGTTTGCAAAGTATTTTACATATGTTATCTCATTTGATCCTCCCAACAATTCAGTAAGGTAGATAACCACAGTACATAGAACTGTGGCCCCATTCTACAGATGAGGAGAAGTAAATTAACTTGACCATGCATAATTACATAATTAATAGCAAGGGTAGGATTCAAACCCTGACTCTGGTGTCAACCCTCTATAGATAGAATGGCTAATTCTTTTTTTTTTTTTTAGGGCAATTGGGGTTAATCGACTTGCCCAGGGTCATACATCTAGTGTCTGAGGTTAGATTTGAACTCAGGTCCTCCTGACTCCAGGACCAGTGCTCTATCCACTGTGTGGCCTAGCTGCCTCCTGATTCAGATTTGGTGGCTGTTTATTTACAGTGGCAGTTGGCTCCCTGGAGATTCTGGCTGGATAAAGTGGTCAGTTACATGGGTCACTGGTCAGAAAGGAGATGTATTTAGATAAATGGCTTTTTAGTGATTCTGTGATGTCTTGGAGTTGAGAAAATACCTGGATTCAAAACCTGATTCTGCTGTTTTCTGTCAGTGTAACTGGACAAGTTGCTTTAACCTCTCTAAGCCTCAGTTTCCTCATCTGTAAAATGGGGGCAATAATATCTTTAGTAGCTAATTCAAAAAGTCATTGAGAAGATCAAAAAAGATAATATATGTGAGGTGAATTAAATACCTTAAAGCATTCGACACACCTGAAAACACTATCTATATATCAGCTGTTATTATTATGAGGTGATTGGTGTTTAACTGGTCAGGTGAAGGGACTGGGAAGTTTATTAGTTGTTTACTGGTTAGGTTAGGTGGCCACAAGAAAGAATGACTTATTGATTAGGTGGGCAAATAGATGGAATTGGTCATAAATTCTTCTAATGAGATGGAAATTCTCATTCCCCATGAATGTGAGGGACAGGGTTTTCTCTTTTTTACAAATTTGGCAACTGAGGCACAGAGAGGAAGTTTAGGTGACTTACTCAGGTTCACCCAGTAAGTAGGTAGGTTTGGGGGACAATGAAGAGAACATAGGTATCCAGACTTGTTAGTCTCAGCCCTGTGCCTTCCTACACCATCCCCTTCCTCTGTTTGCTGGGAGGAAGTCTATGTGTGACTGCCTATGTGTGAGTGTTTGGAAAGAGGAAAATGTGGTCTGCATTTGGCCAAGAAAACTCTGCCAAATCCACATAGTAAATGTAGACCACGTGTGAGTGCGGGTGTTTGCGCAATCGCAGATGCTCCAGGAGGCAGGATGCTGAGGGCAAATCCACAGAGATTATCCTTTGACTTCTAAAGAACATCAAAATAGCTCTGGCCTGGGCCCGTGGAACCAATGCTGCAGTACCAAGGGAAGCCAGAACTCTGGGGGAACATGGCAGTATGTGCAGATGGGCCCTAAGCAACCTGGCACAGGAACCCATGTGGAGAAAGGTCCAAAAAATTGGGTCTGGCCCTAAGTACGTGGAGATGATGGAAAGCATGGAAGGGGAAGATGGGGAATATAAAATGGGCCATCTCTGAGATGGTCCCCTTAGTCCATCTGACAGTGTTCCTGGTCCCCCCAACAATATCAAGACTCTGGAAATGGGGGTACCTTCTTCATTTTGTTGATATTTATTCGTATCGTTTTGTAGAAGTCAGTCCCCCCCACCCTTGGGCCTTGTCATTAGCAAATGACTTTATTTCACCGGGCCCCAGTTTCCACACCTGCAAAGGGAGATGACAGTTTTAAATTTATGCTGTGACATCCCTTGACCCTCTGATTCATCTTCTCCTTTTCCCTTCTCCGCCACCTCCAGCCTGAGGAACTCACCAATGCTCTGGAGATCAGCAACATTGTCTTCACCAGTCTCTTTGCCTTGGAGATGCTGCTGAAGCTGCTGGTGTATGGCCCCTTTGGCTACATAAAGAACCCTTACAACATTTTCGATGGCGTCATTGTGGTCATTAGGTGAGTCCCCCCTTCTCCTGAGCAGAGGCCAGAGGACTCGGGGGAGGGAAGAGTCCGGGGGCACAAAGTTAGCTGTACTCCTTCCCTTCTGCACTAAAGGGTGACCAGGTGGGAGGCAGGATGGTTTAATACAGGGCTTCTTAAACTTTTTCCACTCTTTTTTTTTGGGCGGGGCAATGAGGGTTAAGTGACTTGCCCAGGGTCACACAGCTAGTAAGTGTCAAGTGTCTGAGGCTGGATTTGAACTCAGGTCCTCCTGAATTCAGGGCTGGTGCTTTATCCACTGAGCCACCTAGCTGCCCCCTACTTTTTCTACTCTTTTTTCACCTGAGAAATTTTTATGCAATCCCAGGCATATAAAATAGGTATACAAGCAAACATTTACTGCCAAATTTTTCATGACCCCCACATTCAGTTACATGACCCCATAGGGGTTTAAGTTAAGTTACAGTTTAAGAAGCTTTGGTTTAATAGACAGATTACACTTCCCACAACACTGGAAGCCAGGAAAGTGGCCTTCTAGTCACTATTTTGCTTAGCTTTGTGACCTTGGGCAAGTCACTGCATTTCCATCTGTACAATGAGATGAGCAGTACTCCGTCTGGGACAATTTTATATTGTCTTCGTTTAAGTCTTGACATTTAGCTTTTCTGGAGGGAATCTCAGAGGGTTGCCGTATCACCAGCCCTCAGTAATAGCTTCCTTTGCACTTCTGTCTGGTGCTTTACCTCTTTCTTGGAAGTCCCACGTTTCTCTGTTTCTCTCCATAACCACCTACAGTCGCTTATGTCACTTAACTAGCATTTTTAAAGCACCTACAATGTGCCAGGTATTGTGCCAAGTGCTAGAAATATAAAGGCTAAAAAAAAAAAACCCACCAGTCCCTGTTCTTAAGGAATTCACAGTTTAATGGAGGGAGACAACATGTAAAAAACAACAACCTATGTACAAATAATACAGAGACAGGAGAAACTGGAGTTCATCTCAGAGGGAAGACACTAAGTTTAAAGGGACTCATGACTGACTTCTTGTAGAAGGTAGGACTTTAGCTGAGACTTGAAGGATTCCAGGGAAGCTGGAAGGGGGGGAGGTAGTGTTCCAGGCATGTATGGGCTAGATTACATCTCAGCTCCCCAGCACCCTTGAATCCCTTTCTGCCATCTTCCTTCCATTCCAAGCCCTTCTGCTCGTCATACTCATTTGGGTTGGGAGAAGCGAATGTAGGAGTAGCAGCCCATTTTGTAAACTGCCTGAAACCCTTGTGGGTGCTCCCAGGAACTCAGTTTGGGGTTTCCAAATTACTGCTTTATCCCAGCCCAGGCTTGGGGCCAGGAGAGACAGCTTTATTATTTTTTCTGGTTGGCTTTAGATTTCATTAGAAGAGAACAAAGCAAATATTTCATAACCTGATGCTGTTCTATAGGCTCTATGGGGGAGGAGGAAGGGAAGGTTGGGGGAGGTGTTAGGAGGGGCAGAAGGAGTTCTTGTTGGCTACAGTAATGGGCCTTCTGCCTGGGAGAGAGTTGGGAATAATCACAGGCATGGGACTGTTAGTCAGAATATCTCCATTCCTGAAGCACAGTTTAAAGGCCACAGAGTAAAGGTAGAGAGTATCTCAGTGCCCCGGTTTCTATGGGCTTCTGGGGATATTAATCCCCTCTTCCCCTTGTGGATCAGAGGGAGCCCTCCCCACCAAGGCAGGAGAGAACACTTTGATTCCCATTCCAGGAGATGGGGGAATGTGGGAGGAAATGGAGGACAGATTAAAGATAAGTGGAGGGGGACAGGGGTGAGATAGAAATTGGGGGGACTGTCCATCTCCATAGTTCTGATCCATTCACACCTACAGCCTAATGCTGCCCCTTCCTTCCCTCGTCCTCCTCATCCTTGTTCCTACTTCCCTGTCTCTTACACAGCGTGTGGGAGATTGTGGGCCAACAAGGTGGGGGTCTGTCTGTCCTTCGGACCTTCCGGCTGATGAGGGTGCTGAAGTTGGTCCGTTTCCTGCCTGCTCTGCAGCGACAGTTGGTGGTCCTCATGAAGACCATGGACAACGTGGCTACTTTCTGCATGCTCCTTATGCTTTTCATCTTCATCTTCAGGTGAGGAGGGGATCAGGTGGGACCTGACCCTTCTGCGCAGGGTTCCAAGCCAAGGTAGTATAATTGACCTTAAAAAAATTTTTTTTTGCAGTTGACAAGCATTTCTTTTTCTCTTCTTAGAAACCCTCCTCCCTGCTCTGAGAAAGAAAAAAAAATAAAAACAAAACACTTGTAGCAAATATGCACAGTCAAGCACAACAAATTCCCACATAGGCTGTGTCTAAAAATGTATCTCATTCTGCATGCTGAGTCGATCACCTCTCCTTCAGGAGCTGGGTAGCATGCTTCATCATCTCTTCTTCGAATCATGGTGGTTGGTCATTGTATTGAGCAGAGTTCTTAAGTGTATGGGGTTTTTGGGTTGGTTTGTTTTTTTTTAACAAAGTAACTGACCTTTTGGAAGCACCTCAAAAAAAGGCCTTGCACCTTGAGGATTTTCCAGTTCTCTCTAAACCAGAGAAATTCTTCACTTAAAAAAAATTTTTTTTCACCAAGGGCCCCTATGGCAATCTGATGAAATCTTTAAATATATAAAATACCTAGGATTACAAAGGAAGCTAATTATATTGAAATAGTTATCTCTTTATATTTTCAAAAGCTCGCATACCCCAGGTTAAGACTCTCAGCTCTAAGCTCTGAGGGTTGAAGAATGGGGACGTGAGGCATCCTAGATTCTCGGGGACAGGACTGGGTATCAAAAGGGAACGGTGGGGAGGCCTTGCATTAGCTTTTCCCTGTGGGAGCTGGCCGAGTTATTCCCTTGCTTTACACGTTCCCTAAAGGAGAACTGGATGGGAGAGGAGCCAGCCACAGCCGACATCTGGCATGGTCGCTGGCCCTGGGATTCTGTCGCTGGGGAGCAGGGATGCCTGACTTGACTCAGCGCAACTGAGGGTGGTAGAGTTCAGCAGATGGGCTCCTGCTGGGAAGCTGCATGGGGTGGGGGGAGGCGCAGAGGGGGTTCCAAGCATCCTCTATTCTCCACCAGTCTGTCAGGTTACAGACTCTTTCCCCTCCACGTCTTCCTTCCTACCTTGCTTTTTTTCTCTCCCCATCAGTCAAGCATTGGGTCAGACAACAGCACTGAGGCGGCAGGGGGGGGGGCGGTGTTCTCAGGTCAAATTTGAAACCCCTGAGAGCTTAGAGTGCTAGAAAGGGAGCTTGCCTAGCCACAAACATCTCTACCCCTGGTTCTGTGCCCAAAGGCTTTTTTTTGGGGGGGGGCTCCAAGAAGATTGGGTACAAGCACAACTCCAGCTTTGTGTTCCCTTCCCCTTTCCTTAGACCATAGCCCAAGTCGGCTGTCTGGGCAGCAACCCAGAGCCAAGCAGAGCTTCCCCAATGTATCACCCCAGATCTGGAGAGTAGAGTGTTGGCACAATCTGCTCTCTGGGGCTGTGGGGGGTGATTTTAAGGATGTGCCTGGTGTAAGTGGAGAGGACCTGAGCTGAGGAGCAGAAAGCAACAGGAGAGGGCTACCCCCCACACACACACTGGAGAAGGGGTGGGGGAGGAGCAGGAAACTGAGTGTTCTACCCTCCCTTCTCTGCGTTTAGCATCCTGGGCATGCATCTCTTTGGCTGCAAGTTTGCATCTGAGAGAGATGGGGACACACTGCCTGATCGGAAGAATTTTGACTCCTTGCTTTGGGCCATTGTCACAGTCTTCCAGGTATATGAGCCAATGGGACCTTGAGGCTGTGTCCTGATCCTAAGATCCTGAGGGTGGATGGGGAGGAGAGACTGCCAAAGACTCCTGGACTTGGAGGCTGGAAGCTCAGATTTTTTTTTTAACTAGCTGTGTGACTCAGGGCAAGTCAAGTAATGGCTCTCAGCCTCAGTTTCCTTATCTGTGGAATGGGGCTAATAATAGCACCTGCCTCCCAGGGTGGTTGTGAGGATCAAATGAGGCCACATATGTAAAGAGGAGCTCTCTATAAAGGCTAGCTCTTGTCGTCATCTTTATTCTCTATCCTCCAATCCCCACCACAGATCCTGACTCAAGAGGATTGGAACAAGGTCCTTTATAACGGAATGGCATCTACATCCTCCTGGGCAGCTCTCTACTTCATTGCCCTGATGACTTTTGGCAACTACGTCCTCTTCAACCTTCTCGTGGCTATCCTGGTTGAGGGCTTCCAGACCGAGGTAACCCACCTGGACACTGCCACCCCGTCCCCTCGAGAACAAAGCGATCCTTCGACCCTTAGAATGAAACACAGAGCAACCCAGCTGGGCTCAGCTTCCAGACCAAAAGAACTCTGTGGTCAAGGGTTCTCTTCAGGATAGGTGTAATCCCGTCGGGATTCTTCTTCCTCATCCTCTTATCCCTTCCAGACGGAAGTCACATCTCTCTCTCCCTTAACCACCCCCTTCACTCCACGGCCCTCTATCGTGCCCCTACCTGACCACTTTCAGGCCGAGGCAATCCCCAGGCAAAGCACCCCTTCTGGGCCCTTCTCCCCCAGAACAGAGGGCACGGTGGGTTGGGGGGAGATTAGAAGAAGGTTATGAGGAAGGGGTGTGTGGGGGGGGAGGACTGGAGGGTTCCTGGAAGCATCTTATCCTGAGTCATTCTGGAGAAATGTTGGGTGTGTGTGTGTGTGTGTGTGTGTGTGTGTGTGTGTGTGTGTGTGTGTGTGTGTGTGTGTGTGTGTGTGTGTGACATTTCAGTTGTTAGAGGATGGAGTGGAATTGGACACCTCCCTATCAAGCCAGTTAGTCCCTTCCCAGGATAAAGTAAAAGTGGAGCTGGAAATAGATGATTTCTCAGGGCCCGAATATCCATCCAGGGTCCGAGGCCATTGCCACTGCCACTCCTCAGGGACCCTTCTTCAGAGTTCCAACAGTTTAGATTGCATGTTACCCGCCCCCCGCACGACCTGCTTTCTTGGGGAAATCTTGTAGGGTGAAGGTGGATAACATCACGACGTCTTGATCTAGACGATCCCGACCATCCCTGGGACAAAAGAGGGTTGAACACCCCCTTTTTCTCCCCCCTCCAACTGTGCCTCGGGGACCATGGCCTCGGGATTGGGGTAATGCATCCATACTGAGAAATGAGCCCAGTTAGCGATCTCTAAAACGGAGATGAGCCGTCTATTTCTAGATAACGCCTCCGGCCTCCGTCGTCACAGGCCCCGTCTTCGATTAATATTGATTAACATTGATCCAGCCTTAGCCGAGCTCCAGCGGCGGTCTGGTCCAGAGTCCTCCCTTAGACCCCGCTCTGCGAGGCCACGCCCCCAACCTAATTTCTCTTCTGCCTCGATCTTCCATCCCTCCCCCCCCACCTCCTCCCTTTAGCTCCTTCCTTGGGGTCCTGCTGGGCGCCTGGAAAAACCTCCTGGTTGGGCGTCGAAAAGCTGTCGGGCCAATTCTTTCCCGGTGACCGGGATGGAAACTCCTGCTGCGGCCCTAGCTATAAATACCCGGTGGGGTGGGAGGGGATGGTAGAAATGGGGAGAGGGGGGAAGAGAATCTATTTTCCTTCTGGGTTCCCAGAACCTTGGGGAGGCGGGTTCCCAGCAGGCGGGGATTGGGGACTGAGAGGGGATAAACTGGGCTTGGCCACGTCCGGGGTCTGGGAGGAGGCTGCGTGTGCTGCGTTCCTGCGCAGGCCTCCCTCCCCACCTTGAGTATTCAGTCAGTAGCTACCCATTTATCTTCCCCGTCTCTCTGGCCCAGAAGGACTGTGGCTGGGGACGGGGGTGGGGGAAGGTCCAGAATAGGATACTGGCGGAGAGCCAAAGCTTCTTTAGGTCTTTAGCAACCTTGTAGTGGCGCTCCCAGCCCGGAGGGGAATAACTCCATTGTGGAAGGGAGATTGAGGGGGATTTACAGTTTGGCTTTCCCGGGCAGGAAAGGGTTAAGGTCCTTGCGCCTAGTGCAGGAACTTTGCATTTGGTAGGCCTATATACCTTTTTAAAAAAGGACTTGGATTGCATTCATGCTGCCCCTTCCTCCTCCCTCTTTAGGCTCACCATTACAAGCCCACTGTGCCTAGAATTCCTTCTTCCCAGGCTATGGGGGCTGGCTAGAAAGGGGAGGGAGACACTTCCATATTCGCAGTTTGGGTCCAGGACAGCCCCTTCCCCGATTTGGAACAGGAATTCCAGGGGCCCAGGGTTTCCCCTGAGAACCCCCCCCCACACACACACACGCACACGCACACACCTAACCAGGAGAAAATAGGAAATTGGCCTCTCTCTCTCTCTCTCTCTCTCTCTCTCTCTCTCTCTCTCTCTCTCTCTCTCTCTCTCTCTCTCTCTCTCTCTCTCTCTCCCCCCCTCCCCCTCCCCCTCCTTCCCTCCCTCCCCACTATCTCCCTCCCTCTCTCCGATGCTACCTTCTGAACAGCCTTCTTTCCAATCAATTTTACAACCCAGATGTATCCCTCTCTGGTCTGTGCGGGTCACTGACTCCTAGGTCCGTCTCCTCTCCTCCCCTCCCCCCACCCCACCCCCGCAGAAGAGGCCACTCCCGCTCCCCCGCCCCCATTGTCCCTTTCAGCAAACACCTTGTTAATTTGAGTGCAGCTGTGCTGGGCTCCTGGTTGCTAAGCAGCAGCAGAGTCTGCGAGAGGACAGAGCCGGCTGGGACTCCTCAGCCCCTAGGGTGGGGTGACCCCGGTCCTGTTGGGTGGATGGTTGGCCATACCAGATCTTGAGCTCGCTTAAGTGATGATGGTTGGAGTGAGGGTGTGGGGTGGGGCGTCTACAGTCTGTGCCCTACTGGGGGGCGGCAGGAAGGGGGAAGGGGAAGTAGCTACCTAAACGATTGCAGTTAGCTAAGCCAGAGCAGGAGGCTGCTTGGGATAGGGGGTGGAGAAACACTACTGACTCTGCCAGTGTAACCCTCCCTAGGAGAGTGCTGTCTGGAGGAGAAAAATGTAGAGGGTATCCTGGACAACAGTGATCTTCTAGATTCTACAGTCTAGAATTTGAGAGATCTTGTTTTTCTTCAAGTCAAATTGAAAAGTCTCTAGTCAGTAATGTCCAGACTGCCCCTCTGGGAGAGGGCCTTCACACCAAGACTCGGTGGTGTTTTCCCTCCCAGCCAGAGGAGTCCTATTTACTCTTCCTATGGATTAAGTAAATTCAGAGTTTGCAGGTTCAGTCGATGGGAGAAATTCAGAGCAAATCTCCCTTTCCCACTAGAGTGTTTGGGACCTACTTCATGCCTGGACAGCAGACTATCCATTCTCCAAAGTTGGGAGTGAGGTTCAGAACTGGTTGGTATGGTAGAAAGAGTTCTGAGTGAATATGAAAAACTTGGGTTCAAATCCTACTTCTCATGCTTCCTACCTAGGTCTCTGTAAAACGAAGGGTTCTTAACTTTGGTAGTCTGGGGAAGCCTATGCAGCCTTTCTCACAATTATTTTTATATGCATAAAATAAATTACAAAGGAAACCAATTATATTGAAATATGGTTATCAAAATAAGCCCGGGGACAGCTAGGTGGCGCAGGGGGCAGCTAGGTGGCGCAATGGATAGAGCACCAGTCCTGGATTCAGGAGGACCTGAGTTCAAATATGGCCTCAGACAGTTAACGCTTACTAGCTGTGTGACCCTGGGCAAGTCACTTAACCCCAATTGCCTCACCAAAAAAAAAATAATAATAATAAATAAAATAAAATAAAATAAATAAGCCTGGGTTAAAACCCTCTGAATTAGATGTCCTCTGAGGTCCCAGTCTGGCCCATATCCTTTTCATGACTCTGTGGTTTGGGGTTAGAGGCCTCTCTTAGGGGCAGGGGCACCCACACACCTTCAGCCCCCTTTCCTCTGCTCCCTTTGCCATTCTCTTTATTCCAACAGTAAAGGGTAAGTAACATCAGTGAGACTGGGATGTCATTCACCACAGTTCAGATTCCTCTTCAGAAGAAAATGGTGGGGCAGTTAGGTGGTACAGTGGATAAAGCACCAGCCGTGGAGTCAGGAGGACCTGAGTTCAAATTTGGCCTCAGATGCTTATTAGCTGTGTGACCCTGGGCAAGTCATTTAACCCCTATTACTTCAAAAAAAAAAAAAAAGAAAATGGTTTTTAGACCCCAGGGTTTTTGGGGGGGCAGGGCAATGAGGGTTAAGTGACTTGCTCAGGGTCACACAGCTAGTACATGTCAAGTGGCCGAGGCCGGATTTGAACTCAGGTCCTCCTGAATCCAGGGCCAGTGCTTTATCCATTACGCCACCTAGCTGTCCCTCTAGACCCCAATTTTCCATTAAAAAACAAAGCATTAGCAGCAGAGATCTGAGAACCTGCTTCCCAACCACCATTTTGGTGGGTTAAGTTGGAAATCACTTTCCTGAATGCAGAGGGAGGGAAGTACTGGAGTTGTCTCCTACCTTCAGTAGACAGGGACAGCTTCTGCTGAACACATTTGTCTCCAATGGTAGTTTGCTGGTCAGTCAGAGGTACCTGCATCCCAGTATTGTATATCACTCCTGTACATAGGTTCATTAAATTCTCAGACTGAAGGCTTGTTATGAAACCATTATTTACTATGAAGGGATGTTATTACCACGTCATATTGTCACATCCCCTCTCAAAGGAGTCACTTTTATCGACCCTTCATTTGAAGCAACTTAGTTCAAGGGTATGAGACAAGAGGCTTCTTCTTTGTCTTTCTGCCCATCTCCCCCACTACACACACACACACACACACACACACACACACACACACACACACCCCTCTCTCTTTCCCAACTCCCTTACCTCTGAAGGAAATCAGGAGACATGGATGCTAATGCTGGCTCTGTCACTTTTGGTGTGACCTTGGGCAAGTCATTTCCTTTCTTGGGGGCCTCTATTTCCTCATCTATAAAATAAAGGGGTCGGACTAGATCACAGATTTAGAACTGGTTGGAACAAACGTTGGGTCATGCGGTCCAGCATCGTCATTTTACACATGAGGACAAAGAGGCCCAAAGGAGCAGCAGCAGCAGTAGAACTGGGATTTTAACCAATGAAATGATCTTTTTAAGTCCCTTCTACTAACATCCTGTAATTCTACTTTGGCCCCTATCTTCCTGTCTTTTTTGTCCTTGCCTCGCTGGTCTCTCCTTCTGTTCCTGCCCCTCACCTTCATGGTCTTGCCTCTAATTCCTTCACTTTCCCTTTAACCCAGGGAGCTGAGGGGGCTTTCATCTTGAACCCCTATATGATCCCCATTTTGCTCTTCCCCACTCCCTCCAAACCATGCCCTCGAGTGTCTCTCATTTTCACTGCGCTGGAGGTGACTTCCCCTCCTTACCATCCATTCTCAATTCGGATATTTTAAATCCTGTACAACTGTGACCAGTGCCCACCCTGCCTCCCCCCTCTCCCTGTAGGAAATCAGCAAACGGGAAGATGCAGGTGGACAGTTGAGCTGTATTCAGCTGCCTGTCGACTCCTTAGGGGTAGGTACCCGTTCGGCATGACCTCTCCCCCTCTGTCTGACCCATACCAGCCTTGTGCTTCCCTCCCACTGCCATCCCTCCCGTCTTGGTGTTCCTCTGGTCCTTCACTCTTGCCTGCATTGGTGGTTGTGGTGACCTTGGTGGTTTCTGTGGATGTCGTGAAGCTAACTTGGATTTTAAGTCCCTTCCCTCTTGATGTGCTCAAAGAGGAAGCTTTCCTTGCTGGGCTTCTGCTTGGCTCAGCTCCCTGATGGGGGGAAAAGCCCCCACCCATCCTCACCAGATTGTGAAGGAAGTGACTTAGAATCAAGTATACATATTTATATGTGCGTGTGTGAGATAATACTGAGCCATTCGGGTCTTAAATGAGAAAGGCCCCTCACATGTCTCTCCTTCTCCCTTTATTCTTTGCCCAGCCATTTGGCTTCTTAGGCCACCTCCTGTAAGCTGCTTAGGGTGGGGAAGGGCCACTGGAGGAGGTGGGGAAGCTTCTACCAGAACCATACCCACATTTTAATACATAAATACTAGGAGTATTAAGGAGTAGTCAATTTCAGTTGTAATTCAACCCCTTTTTCATACGGAAAAGCAAACAGGGAACAGAGAAATTCCTGTTCCGAGGTCTCCCCTTGGGCCTCTCCCCTCCCCCCTGCAGCCATGGTGGTTCCTAGGGGCTTCAGGTGCAGGAAATGAAAGTAGGGGCTTAAGGAGAGAGAGGGGGAGGGAGAGGAGAACATTAAAGCAGGATCCCCAGGAGGCTCTGCCTCCTGGAGCAGCACCCCAGAGCTCCCACTTGATAATTAAAGGCCTTGTTAGGGATGTAAACTGAGTTAATGAAAATGTTCCCCTGAGATGCCAATTAAGCAATATTTATATCCTTATCAAAAGTAGCAATCAAGAATTTTTTAATAACTTAAGGACGAGTATGCAATTACTGGGAAACCTACTGACCTGTTAAGAAGGGGAAAAAAGGCCATCCCAGAGATGAAAAAAGGGATTGAGACAGAAAGGTGGCGAGAAAGGCAGAGAGAAAGCCAGGGGCAGGCTGGAGCTCAGGGATGCTTGGGCAGGGACTACCTGCTATGTAGGGGTTGGGTCTCCCCTCAAGGATCTCAATCAGGCTTTGTTTGGACAGAGGGAACAGGAAGCCCTGGAGGGGAGGGCTGAAGAAGCCCAGGTGGCCAGTTAATAATGAGACTCCATCTGCCACTGCAGAATTCCAGCTTGTACACCACCGAATCCCACTCCCATTCAAGCACAATCCAGTTCACCCACCTGAGGTCATTGAGAACCAAGTTCCCAACAGATCTTGTTCTATCTGTGGCTATCGGAATTAGCAATGTTTTCCTCTGACTCGTGGCTGGTTGGGGGCAGAGGAGTACGTGTAATTCTGGCTTAGGCTGGCCCCAGGGGAGGCTGACTGTAAGGACAGGGCCTCCTGGTGTGAACAGATGCAGGTGCATGGCTCATGTTGTGATCAATAGTTCCTGTGGTGTGTATATGTGTAATCCCAGGTGCTCCCTGTGATGTTGAAAAGCCCCAGAGTCCTAACATCCCCCCCTCTCCCTCTCCTTAGGGAGATGCCACCAAGTCGGAATCGGAGACAGATTTCTTCTCACCAACCCTGGATGGGAAGGGGGACAGGAAGAAGCACTTAGCCTGTGAGTAGTCCCTGCTCCTGGGCTGGGGAGCAAGAGGGAGAGGTGGAGACCCTCAGGAGGCTCAAGAGGTAATGGGATCTTTGTTCTCCTCCCCATCCCCACTCCAGTGATGTCCCTGGGAGAGCACCCAGAGCTGAGAAGGAGTCTTCTGCCACCCCTCATCATCCATACCGCAGCCACACCCATGCCTTTGCCCAAGAGTGTTGGGTTAGGGGAGGCTTCAGGCCCTGCTTCTCGAAGACCCAGTGGTAGTGGCTCCAATGATCCCAATGTGGCCCATGAGATGAAGTCACCGGTAGGGCCATGTGTGCATTTGGACTGGGGAAAGGGCTGGAGGTGTGATGTTGGAAGAAAGACGAAGACATGAGAGGGAGGGTCGTGGGAGTCCAATGCCCATCATAGATGATGAAGGGGAGGAAATGGGCAGAAAAGGTTTGGGGAGAGTCTGGAGCCCTGGTGGAGAAAATAGGAAAAGAGTTGTAGAGATTGATGTGAATGGGCAGAAGGAGCAATACATGAATGAATGAATGAATGAAAATATATTTAGGGCTTTCTATGTGCCAAGCATTATGCTACATATACAAAAGCAAGACTGACCATGCCCTCCAAAAAATTACCTTCTAATGGAATAAACAACACATCCAGAGGAAGAGGCAATAAGAGGAGAGAGGAGGAGACTGGGAATGGAGCAAGGGGAGGGGTGGTACTTCTATTTATTCAGCTTTGAGCGGTGGTGATGTGGCCTAGGCAATACCCAGAGCACTTCACATTGTAAAGTCAATAGAGTTCAGGTACTAATCCTCTTAATTTTTGCAACAGTATGAATTACCTTCCCCTCTTAATTCATCTATTAGGGTTTACTGTGGGTAAAGCTCTGGACATTGAGGGAGATACAAAATTTGGATAAACCATTCCCCCTGTCCTTGTGAAACTTACACTCTAGAGATAACACACATAGAGATTGAGTAGTATGGATGGGGCACGGATTGGTGGACTGGACAGTGGGCTTGGCATCAGGAGGACCTGGGCTAAAATCCTGCCTCAAAAATTTATTAGCTAGGTGACCCTGGGCATCACTTCAACCGTCTGGGCTACCGTTTCTTCATCAGTAAAATGAGGAGGCTGGACTAAATAAACTAAGGTTCCTTCCAATTTTAAATCTGACCCAGTGATTTACAGTACACACAAATTACAGGGTAAATGCTTTTGAGAGGTGGAAAACTAGTGTTCTCCGAGGCCTGACTGGGGAGAAAAGATCAGGGAAGACTTCGTGGAGGAGATGGCCTTTGACTTGGGCTTTAAAGGAGGGAGAGGAATTCAACAGATGAGAAGGCCTTGTTTGCTTCCTTCCTCCCATTCCTCTCCTCTTTTCCTGACTCTGTCCATTTCTTTGGGAAAAGATGGTACCGTGGATGGCAGGAGGTCGAGTGCGATAAAGAGGCCAGAGGGGAGAGCAGCTTGGCTGACCTCTCATCCCACTTGGCCCCCTCCCTAGCCCAGTGTCCGAAGCTCCCCGCACAGCCCCTGGAGTGCAGCAAGCAGCTGGAACAGCCGGCGGTCCAGCTGGAACAGTCTTGGCCGGGCGCCCAGCCTGAAGCGACGGAGTCCAAGTGGAGAGCGTCGGTCCCTGCTGTCTGGGGAGGGGCGGGAGAGCATGGAGGAGGACGAAACTTCGGATGAGGACCAGGCCAGCCGGGTGGGAAGTGACCCCCGGGCGGGTTCTCTGGACAGAGAAGCCAAGGGCTCGTTTGACCTCCAGGACACCCTCCAAGTACCTGGGGTGTATCGCACAGCCAGTGGCCAGAGCTCAGCCTCCGAACACCAAGATTGTAACGGCAAGACAGCTTCAGGTCATCCTGACCGGAATCTGCAGCTGGATGAGGCCCAGCTAGAAGGGGACGATGCTGACGATGAGGGCAATATGGTGAGAGCCGTATTAAATGAAGGGAGGGGCTTGCTCTGCTTAGAGGTCAGCCCCTCTGCCTCCTCCCCCACCTTCCTTCCTTCCCCCCACCATTTGGTCCAAAGAGAACATTCTATTTCAGTCCTCACTCAGTGGAGTTCAGCTCCCCTAGGATCCCAGATGGCAGCGATCTCTTGGGTAGGCTCTGCGCATCTTTTGGTTCCCTTGGCCCGAAAGTTTCTCCAGTGGTTGTTCCTTTTATCTCCCCTTCCTCTGCTCTGGCCCAGAAAATAAAGGAGCAGGCTTCGTTTTGTGCCTAGACCCATTAGCTCTGAGGTAGTTGGTGGATATGGACGGTTCGGGGGGCATATGTGTATAAATCTTTCATAGCCCTCTCTCTGCGCCTGGGAGAAACCAATCATTCATCTTTCAGGGCTGATTCCTCCCCTCCCCCCCCCCCCCATATTAAATTCCCTAGTTCCAGGGTAAGATCGACACTCCTTCCTGCAACTCCTGCAGTTCAATTAAGCTGTGGGTATGGTGGCTAGGGAGAAAGGTGTGTGATTATGGGTAAGAATAAAGGGGTATGGGGGCGGCTAAGTGGTGTAGTGGATAAAGCACCGGCCCTGGATTCAGGAGGACCTGAGTTCAAATCCGGTCTCAGACACTTGACACTTACTAGCTGTGTGACCCTGGGCAAGTCACTTAACCTCCATTGCCCCGCAAAAAAAAAAAAAAAGAAGAATAAAGGGGTATGATAGAGGCAGGGGGCAGGTCTTGGGGATGCTTGGACTTCAGGATCAGCAGATTTGAAGGGAATAGGATATGTTCCTTCCACCCAAGTGTATCTGTGAACAAACAGATGTAATTGGGAATGAAGTTAGGTAATTGATGTGTCTCCAAAGAATAGCAGGAATGGAGCCCATGGCTGGGACAGATTAGGGTGGGGGATGGGGGTACCAGAAGGGGAATATGGGAGAGTAATGGACGTGAGGGACTAAGGAGGAGAGAGGAGAAGCAATGGGGAGAAAATGAGAGATGAGGTCAAAATGAGAGGGGATAGGAGAGGGGTTGAGATGGGGGTGGGAATGCTGAGGAGACAGGAGAGAGGGATTGAAGAGTTGGGGGAGAGGGGCTAATGAGATGGAAAAGGGGGCTCAAGAGATGTGGCAGAAAAGAGCTGAGGAACTGGAAAGAGAGGGGCTAAAGGAGAGCGTTTGGGAAGATGGAGAAAGAGGGGTAGGGGGAAAGGGGGATCTGAGAAGGTAGGAAAGGGGTTGAAAAGATGATGCTGCCCCTTACCAGTTATGTGACTTTGCATCTCATTTCCCATACCTAGGAAATAAAGGAGATTGAAGTGGATGGCCTACTGCCTCTTAATCTATGATCCTAGGAATGAGAAAAGGGAAGGTGGGAGATGATGAGGGAATAGAACCTGGGAGAAGATGGAGGAAAGTCTGGACCTTGGTCCCTTCTTACTTTCACAGACTCTGTTCTTTCCGCAGAGCAAAGGGGAGCGAGTAAGAGCATGGATCCGATCTTGGCTGCCCACCTGCTGCAGGGAGAGGGACACTTGGTCTGCATACATCTTCCCTCCTCAGTCTAAGTAAGAGGGGACCCTGACCTCCTGGGGAGGCATTGTGGTACAGTGGGGAAAGAACTGGCTCTGAAGCCAAAGGACTTGGGTTCAAATCCCACTTCTGATACTTAAATATGTGACGTTGAACAAATGGCTTCACCTATTTGGGCCTCCTCATTTTATAAAATGGAGAAGTTGAGCTAGATTGCTTCCAAGGTCCTGGTCAACTCTAAATTCCATGAACCTTTACCCTGGCCTTGCCTCCTCTCATTTAATCTTCTTGATAGAGCCCGGAATGAGGAGGGCCGACTCCTTCTACCCAGCTCAATGTATCCTTAGTCTTAGGGAGATAAGCTCCTAGAGAGTTGAGGCCACCAAAGGGGGCTAATCACCCCAGGAGCAGAAGGTCCTCGGATGGGGAAAGGAAGTTTGAATGTGATCCCTGTGTCTCTCTTTGTTTCTTCATCTCTCTCTGTCTTTGTCTCTCTCACTTTCCCATGACATACCCCTCTTCCCTATCTCTGTCCCTGTCTCTTTCTCCTCTGAATGTCTCTATCCTGGGCCAGGTTCCGACTGATGTGTCATAAAATCATCACCCACAAGATGTTTGACCATGTTGTCCTGGTCATCATCTTTCTCAACTGTATCACCATTGCCATGGAGCGCCCCAAAATTGACCCCCACAGTGCCGTGAGTACCCCCATCCCCACCCTTCTGCCTGGCCCCCATTCCACATGCCTCGAAGCAACCCTGTGTCCTGGATTTCCCAGGATTGTCCCCATTTCAAGTATCCTGTCCCATTGCCCTCATAAACCATCCGAAATGTCCTGGAAATTCTAATATTTTGGCAAGTAGTAACTGAATTAATGGAGTCAGCAAATGTTACAATAAAAATACACATAAGTCACAAGAGACCAGGAGTTATAGAAAATGGAGAAGTGTAGGTTGAAGGAATATTTGAGGGCACTTGAAAAAATGCAAGCCTGCTAGATCAGGTTACTATTGATACTCACATAGGAGACACACTTCTTGGGCGCATGTCATGATGGTGGCAATTGACCATGGCGACTCTTGTCCCAAAGCTCCTAAGGCCCTCAGATGTTGGGTTTTACAAACTAACTTAAAAGTCTGCCCTGTTGTGGCAGCAGAGAAAAGATGCCAGGCCATTCATACTCAGTTTGGGACTTAAAATCTGGTCATTGTACCCACATTGAGTGGTGTTTCCATTAAAGGAGGCCTTTACCTTTGCTTTTCCCACATGGTCCCCCCCAGCAGCATGGGGAATAAGTCATCATCATCATTTCAATAGGCAGCATTTATGTAGGGCTTTGAGGTTTGCAAAGCACTTACATATGTTATCTTATTTGATCCTCACAAGAACCCTGTTGTTGAAAATAGAGAATACTTGGCTCCCTGTTTTGGTGGAAAAGGCAATGTTTGTGTCAGTGAGTTTGTTTGTGTATAGGGGAGGTAGGAGTGAGCATTAGATGGGGGGGGAGGTGTCTTCTTCATATATAGGTGAGTATTGGTGAGGCTTTATTTGTGTGTGTGTGTGTGTGTGTGTGTGTGTGTGTGTGCGTGAAAGAGAGAGATACAGAGAGATAAAGTGAAAGACATATATGGAGACAGATAGAAACAGACTAAGACAGAGACACGGAGAGAGATAAAGACAGAAAGAGGCAGATAGAGACACAGAGACAAAGAGACAGAAATAGACAAAGGCAGGCAGAGGGAGAGACATTTAGGGAGACAGAGGGGCACAGGGAAAGAGAAACAAACACACAAAGTCACAGAGATAGGGAGAGAGATGTAGAAACAGAAGTTCAGAGGGACAAAGACATGGAAACAGACACAGGCAGATACAGAGGGAGGGATGTAGAGAGGGGAGAGAGAGAGAGAGAGAGAGAGAGAGAGAGAGAGAGAGAGAGAGAGAGAGAGAGAGAAAGGAAGGAGAGAAGTAGTTATTGTTCAGTCTCTATGACCTCTCTCATTTCATTTTGGTTTTTCTTAGCCCTGCCCTCAGGCTTAAAGTGTCCCTGATTTGAGGTCAGTCAAGAGGGATGCCCAGGCACTTTAGGCCTGGTGGTGGTGGCGGTGAGGAATCCACCCTGCTTGGACTTTCCTGGCAGTATCGAGGAGCAGGGGTCTGGGCTCCAAAGATACTCCTCTGCCCAATGGTCTGGCATCCTTGTCTGGCTTGGAGAGGCCGAGCCTCCTCCCTGCTCTGCATCCAGGGCCCAGTGCCTATGTCCACAGGTTTTCAGGGAACAGCTTTCTTCAGCTCCCTTCCAGATACTTGAAAATGCTACATTCATTAGCCCTGGGCCCCAAATTTGGAGGTGATTCCTCCTTTCTGTGATTTCAGCTTTTGTCTGGGTTGGAGGGGTGGGAGATAGTCGTCTGGTTTCTATTTTTAGGATCTTGTACGTCTTGTTTGGATGTTACCAGAGAGGCCACCACCACTACCCCCTCCTCCCACCATTGTTTAGCTTCTTGGATACTACTTCAGCTTCTGTTTCCCATTAGGGTGGAAGCTGCCAACCAGAGGGGTAAGGGTGAGCCTTGGGAATGGGGTATCAGTGACAGGGAAGTTTGTCAGGGCTCTGGGATTGGGGACGTATGTCCCAACCCTAACCTCCCTCCTCCTCCTGTAAATGTGGCATTCTCTTTTCATTGGGAGGGGCCAGGTGATGGTGCAGAGAAATCGAGGTAACTCAAGGTGGAGCCAGGAGCTGAGTGGACCATGCCCTGGAGAGAACAGAAATATGCTCCAGTTTCCTACTCCATCCCCCAGGGCTAAAGCTCAGGCCATTCTTTGCCCATTGTTCATCATGGGACAGGATCCCAAAGGACAGAACTCTGGCGACCCCATCTCCTTTCCATCCCCACTCTCCTTTACAATGGACTACTAATATTTAGTTCTCTGTTCTTCCCCCTACATCCTCCTTCTCCCTTTCCTCATTTTCCTCCCTCTTCTCTTTCCTCCCTCCCTTTCCCCTGGTCCCTCCCTGCCTTCTCCACCCATCTCTTCCCCCTCTCTCCCTCTCTTTCTCCCCTTTTCCCTTCCCTTTTTTCCCCCTCTCCCTTTCTCTTTCTCTCTTCCCTCCAAAACCTGGTCTCTGGTCATTTGTCTCTCTCTGTCCTCTTCTTTCTCGCTGTCTCCATTTCTTCCAGCTCCTTAATATAGTCAATCTTTGCCTTACAAATATCAAAGAGGAAGTATAAATCTCTTTCTGTGTACTCTCTTCCTTCCCCCCCTCCCCAAAATTATATAGTGGGGATGCCTGTGAACTGACACCCAGCTAGGATCATAGCTCTTTACTTTTGATGGGCTTGGGCCAGGATCAAGGAAGGAAGGTGTCAGTCAGTCAATAAGCATTTATTAAGCGCCTGCTGTATGCCAGACACTGTGACAAGTGCTGAAAATATGAAGAAAAGGAAAAGACAATCCCTGCTCTCCGGGAGCTCACAGTCTTGTGGGAGAGACAACAAGCAAATATGTGTGAACAAGTTACATACATGATACACAGAAAACAGTTAATAAGGAAGACACTAAAGTTAAGATAGTTTGAGAAAGGCTGGTGTGTGTGTGTGTGTGTGTGTGTGTGTGTGAGAGAGAGAGAGAGAGAGAGAGAGAGAGAGAGAGAGAGAGAGAGAGAGAGAGAGAGAGAAATGGGGAATAAGGGCCATAAGTGAAGTTAGAGCTTGCTTCCACTTTATAGATGTAGCTGAGTGAGTGACCTTAAGCAAGTCACTTCTTTTCTCTGGGCTCCAGTTTCCTAATCTGTAAAATGAGTAGATTAGACTAGAGTCATTCCAAGGTCCCCAACAGCAATAACCTTCTATGTCTGTTACTTAAGGCCTTAAAAGTGGGGTTCAAGATTCCTTCATTCTGATCTTGGCCCTAACATTCATTTGTTTCCTCTCTGGACTATCATCAGGGGTGTGCTGGTAAAGTTTAACAACCAACTCTCCAAAACCACGTCTAGATGATCAAGAAAATGGTAAATCAAGGCCTACTTTATGGAGCCTTTGTGAATTTCTGAGATGTAAATGCTTACACTGAAATCCACTTGGTCATTTGAGCTGGCTCCAGCATACCCCTGACTACAATTGAGAACAAGGTTTAGGGGCAGGGTAGGAAGCTGTGTCCATGAAGCAGACAGTCCTATGTTGGCCAACCAGGCTAGAAAGTGGGGCACCAAGTGAAGAAGTTGGGGAGAAAAGAATAGTGACCTTTGTGGATGTGGAGGCTGTACCGATAATGGGATTAGTCTTCCAAAATTTCATATTTAGGTAAAAAAAAAAAAGACCAGTTTGGGGCAGGT